>NW_026294573.1:20816069-21033569 GCF_007827085.1 Peromyscus californicus insignis | reverse complement strand
AGGCCTGAAATGCTTCGACAGGCAGTTGACGATGCCAGCCCACAGCTCTACCCGCCATCTGCCTTTAGGTCTGGCATTTGCGGCCTCCTCTGAGACTAGCTGAGCCAGCTTTCCTTGACGTTTGATGCTGATTCAGACTCCATCGTGACAGGGGATGGAGACCACACCCCACTCACTTCCCTCCATGCGTCCTCCTTGCTTATGTGACTACAAGTTCCCAGTGGCAGTAGTGAGCTGTGGGAGGCTTTGGGAAAGGACAGTCTGAGGCTGTGAGTTGTCCCTGAGGGCGTCTGTTGGCTGGGGTGACATGCTGAGTCTAGGAGTACCAATCCCATTGGTACACCGATGGGATTGATCAGGCAAAATAATGCAGCTGAAATTTTCTTTCTTTTTTATTAGATAGGGTCTCATCATGTAGCCCTGGCTATTCTGGATCTTACTCTGTAGACCAGGCTGGCCTCGAACTCTGAAAGATCTGGCTGCCAAGTGCTAGGATTAACGGTGTGCACCACCATCCCTGGCTGAAGGATTCTTAAAGCAAGAGTGAGGCCAGGGAGATGGTTCAGTGGGTAAAACACTCCTCACACAAACATGAGGACTTGAATCTTCAGAGCCCGCGTTAGCTGAGTGTGCTAGAAAGTGCCTGGAACCCCAGGGCTCCGCTGGTGGGGTGCTAGTGGTCATCTAGAGGATTGTCAAGCCCACCCCATGGGATGGACACTGAACTTTTAAAAAAGCGGAAAGACCCAGCCTTAGAGAAAGCTAAAGAACAACTTCAGTGCAAACAGCTCCCTCTGACGTGGGAGGGTCCCTTAACTGGGAGTCTACTAAATAGACCCCGGGTTAAGCGCTTCATAGGGACCATGGGTCCTCCCTTCCCGCTGC
The DNA here is from genome assembly GCF_007827085.1 of Peromyscus californicus insignis. Lineage (NCBI taxonomy): Eukaryota > Metazoa > Chordata > Mammalia > Rodentia > Cricetidae > Peromyscus > Peromyscus californicus. Next base: position 21,032,684 of record NW_026294573.1, on the reverse strand, counting down.
TACTTCTGCTTCGATACCCACACATATCTGTGCCTTCCTGCTAAGACAGTACAGTCTAGTCCTATTTTTATTTTGTTTTTTATTATGCAGTGCTAGGGATGGAGCCCAGGGCCTCCCCATGTTAGGCATGTGCTCTACCGCCGTGCTACATCTCAAGTCCATACTTCCCCTACTCGGTAGCTGTCCGTGTCTTTCAAAGGTAGTTGTATGGTTTATCCATTATTTTAGTTTATTTGTTTTGGTTCTGGAAACAGTCTTGGGTTGGCAAGGATGTCCTTGAACTCCAGATCCTCCTGCCTCTGCTTCCCACGTTAGAATTATAGACTTGTGCCAACATGCCTGACCCAGAATAATTTTTTATTTTATTTTATTTTTCAGTTGATACAGTAAAATAGGTTGCTTCTTTATTTATTTTTCATTTTTAAGTTTATGTATATGTGTGTGTCTATGTGAATTTTGTTTGCTTGTTTTTGTTTTTTTGAGACAGGGTTTCTCTGTGTAGCTTTGCACCTGTCCTGAAACTTACTCTGTAGCCCAGGCTGGCCTTGAACTCACAGAGATCTGTCTGCCCCCACCTCTCAAGTGCTGGGATTAAAGGCGTGCGCCACCTCCGCCTGGCCCTGTCTGTGTGAATTTGTGAGTACTATGTGTCATGCATGTCTTCAGTGGCCAGAGGGCACCAGCTCACAAAAAATGACAATGAGATTTATTATTAATTATGAAAGCTTAGCCTTAGCTTAGGCTTGTTTTTAACTAGCTCTTATAACTTAAATTAACCCATTTCTATTAATCTACACGGTAGCTCGAATTCTAATTAGCCTTAATAATAAAAACCCAGAGCCAGATATCAGGGTAAATACTGAAAGATCAGAGAAGTAAAGCAGCCAGAATTACCTCTTACCTCTAAGACTCCTCAGCCTGAAAAGGTCCAAATTCCTGTCTCCACCCCGCCTTATCACTTCCTCTCTCCGCCTAGCCATCTCACTTCCTGTTTCTTCCTCCCAAGTATTGGGATTAAAGGTGTGTGCCACCACTGCCTGGTCTCCAGTGGCTAGCTCCGCACTCTGATCTCCAGGCAAGCTTCATTTGTGAGAGCATAAACAAAGTATCACCACACTACATGCTGCCATGTGGCTCATGGCTTTTACCTCTCCCCCTGCATGTCCTGTTTCCTCTCCGTGTCCTCTGGTGTCTCTCCCACAACTAGATTCATCTCCTCTCCTTCTCTGTCTGCCTAGAAGTCCTGCCAAACCTCTTCTTGCCTAGCTATTGGCCGTTCAGCTCTTTATGAAGCCAATCAGAAGGTGTCTTAGCAAAGACACATCTTTACAGCGTACAAAAGATCATTCCACAACATTCCCCCTTTTTGTCTAAATAAAAAGGAAAGGTTTTTAACTCTAACATAATAAAACCAAAACAATAAGAAAAATGATCAGATAAGAGTTACATTCACAATGTCCAGTCCATTTGCATTCAGAGAAAATATTTCATTATCTATCCTATCTTGGTGAGTCCAAAGTTTTGTACCTAATTCACTTTTTATCCTAACTTGCATTAGTAACCCAAAACTATCCTTTTAGACCTGAAAATATTCTTCTTGATAAACAACTTAAGCTTTTATGTCTCTCAACCCTATATATTTTATACCTCTTTTGTGAGTTTCTTTTCTGAATTTGGTAATAAGGAAAACTGTAACTATAACTATCTAGTCTTCAAGCCTATCAAAGACTTGAGAAGGATATAATATTACCCCGTAGACAGGAAGTGCAGAGCAAGGAATTTCCGAAACTATAGAAATGGCAGAGACATCTGGCTGTCTGGACAGTCAGCCAAGGTTCTTCTGTAACATTGGGGCATCTGTCTCTGGCCTACCAGGCCCAGAATATCTGACAGACTTTCTTGTGAAGCAGGAATTTTAAAGGACTCTCTGATCTTTTCTTGGCAAAGTTCAGCAGTCACCTACTTTTGTGTTCTGTTTGTCCAATTTGTACAGCATATTGTCAGCAGTCAAGGCAAGGGTAGTTTCTTGCCCAAATGACTAACTTTGCCACATTGAAAACAAATACCATATGGAGGTTCTTCAATGCCCATCATCCTCTTATGAAGTAAATTGGTGCTGCCAGAAACATATGTGTTTCACTATCATGAAAAGCTTTATGTTATTAAAACATTTAAATGCCATATTCTGTAAGTCTCTGAAGTGCTTGAAGACCTATCTAAAATATATCTCTGTATGACCTTAAAAACATACTTAACATAACCACAAATTTGATTGTTATAGATGACTAATTACTAACCTATATTTCTTTATTATCCTAAATAGCTTTTAAGACTAAAACTTTACATTACAATTTTAAATGAGCTGTATAGGTACAATACCTTAAACAAGAATAGAAACATATACAGTATAACAAAAATAACCTTAAATTTATATCAATATACAAAAATCCATACCAATGTGAATTATTTGAGACTAATGGTTGTGCAAAAGTAGACTCAACAATCCACCCTTTTATCCCATCATTTTTATACTAAATCCCCCTTTTTTCCCTTTAGAAATAAATCCCCAAATCTAATCTCCTTTGTTCAGCTTTTTTTTTCCTGACCATGACCAATAACAACTTGTAACCAATCCCCCTAAATGATGACAAACATCCATAACCCATCGAACAACCAAAAACTACCACCCCACCTCTTGGGAAAGTGGACATTGTGTTCTCTAGACTGCTTCCTGCAGTCTGGGAGTGATGGCATCTTTGGGGAACCTGAAAAAATTAAGATAATGGTCGAGTCTTGGGAAAACCAGCCATAACATTTATTGTCCAGTCTCGGTGCAAAAGGAAAGCACAAGGCTTGTCTGCAGTCCTGGCTAGAACAGTCTGTCAGGCTGGACCATCTCAGCCAGAAACCTTGAAGCTATTCTGATGTGGAACTCTGAGGAAGCTGCAACAGAGGCACTCTGAGAGGCAGGATCACTTGGGCCATCCATTTTCATTGGTGTCTGGTCCCCTTGTTCTGAAAACACACAAACTTTCAAAGGTAACACATATATCTGCATTAACACAAATATGAAATGTGCATTGTACACAAGCCAGCCAAAGATTTTTTTTTTTTTTTTTTTTAGGTTTTTCGAGACAGGGTTTCTCTGTGCAGCTTTGCGCCTTTCCCGGATCTCGCTCTGTAGACCAGGCTGGCCTCGAACTCACAAAGATCCGCCTGCCTCTGCCTCCCAAGTGCTGGGATTAAAGGCGTGCGCCACCACCGCCCGGCCAAAGATGATTTTTATTTTATGTTTGAGCAGGTAAAATATATGTTACCTGTCTTACAGTTTTTCTAGGTTTATTTCTTTACGCTTGTAGCCAGGATTTTCAGGGTCTCCCCCAATCAAACCTGATCTCTATCAACCTTGAGTGAATCCACAGCCTTTCGTTTTCTGTGGAAACAAAAGCATAACCTCTTCCCCAAAGCAGTACATTTTCTGACTTCCATTTTGAAGCCAAGATATCCCTAAAGTATCTAGGCTGATTTAATTCCGCAGTCCCTTCCACAATTCAGCGTCTCTCATCAGCATAATTCTCTGTTTATTAGTATTTAAAAAATTCAAAATTAACAAAGCACTACATGAGGTCCAAACTCCCTGTGTTATAATATTTTCCATCCTTACATGGCTTATTATTTTTTAGATTACTCTACTCCATTTTAAAGACTTTATTATTTTTTTCTATGACTGTCTATACCCATTTTCTTTTTTTCAGCATCTGAGCACATCTTTTTTTTTTTGGTTTTCTGAGACAGGGTTTCTCTGTGTAGCTTTGCGCCTTTCCTGGAACTCACTTGGTAGCCCAGGCTGGCCTTGAACTCACAGAGATCCACCTGCCTCTGCCTCCCGAGTGCTGGGATTAAAGGCGTGCGCCACCACCGCCCGGCATGACACAAATCTTAAACTGCTATGCCAGTCGCCCTGTGGCTCAGCTTAGCACATGGCACTGGCACATGGTGCTGGAGGCTGGCTCCAGCCTGAAGGCAACAGCCGGGAGCCAGTCCTCTGTATGCCACGGAGCACCAGCCCACCTGAGAGACTGCAGGACTAGGAAGCTATATCTGGCTCCTTGTCCAGAACTTTTCTTAGCTCTCTCAGGCCCTATGTTTGGATATTCAAGCTCCCACACACTGGATGCCATATGCAAACAGATTTTTATTAGGTCTACCAGCTCACAAAAAATGGCATGGAGACTTATTATTAATTATGAAAGCTCTGCCTTAGCTTAGGCTTGTTTCTAACTAGCTCTTATAACTTAAATTAACCCATTTCTATTCATCTACGTGCTGCCATGTGGCTCATGTCTTTTACCTCTTCTCCTTGTATGTCCTGCTTCCTCTCTGTGTCCTCTGGCATTCCACATCTAGATTCATCTCCTCTCCTTTCTCTACCCAGAAGTACCAACTAACCTCTTCCTGCCTAGCTATTGGCCATTCAGTTCTTTTTGTTTTGTTTTGTTTTGTTTTGTTTTTGAGACAGGGTTTCTCTGTATAACAGCCCTGGCTATCCTGGAAATTCCTCTGTAGACCAGGCTGGCCTTGAACTCACAGAGATCCATCTGCTTCTGCCTCCCAGGTGCTGGGATTAATGGCACGAGCCACCACCACCCAGCTGGCCATTCAGCTCTTCATTAAACCAATCAGAAGGCACCTTGGCAAAGACACATCTTTACAGTGTACAAAAAGACTATTCCACAACAGACTAGAGTTGCAGGTGACTATGAACCACCTGATGTGGGTGCTGGGGACCAAACCTGGGTCCTCTGGAAGAGGAGCAAGTGTTCTTAACCACTGAGCCATCTCTCCAGCCTGCAAAAGTTGTCTTTTGACTGCCACATGAGTGCCATCGCGCGCGCGCGCGCACACACACACACACACACACACACACACACACACACACACACACTAAATAAATGTGATTTTAAAAAAATAATGCTTAAGGAAAAATAAGAGAATTTATCCACTAACCCAAATGAAAAGTTCAAGGGGAGCACAATGTCAAGGTACAGCTGGCACAAGGTGCTCAAGCCACTGCAGCATCCATCAGATTTCTCTTGGTTTCCCAGCTCTCCTGGTTCATGGGCTTCTCCACAGATACTTCTGTGGGAGTCTGCCAGAGTCCAGCTCCAACCTGCTCCCACCTATCCAAGGGTTCTTGGGTGGAGGAGAGAGAAATGAGGAAATGATAGAAAGAGACAGTAAGAAAGATAGAGACACAGGATAGCTTCGGGAGGGTCCTGGGTCAATACCCAGTCACCCAGAGCTTTATTCAAAAGGGTTTTTTATAATATGCCAAGGGGAGAGGCAAAAGACTCTCCTTGCAAGATCAAAGCACACCGTACAGCCAAGTGTAGACCCTTCCAACCACCTGGTAAACACGGCCCTGGCCAAATCATCCTATTATGCAGCCCTGCTGGGTAAAGCAAGCTCAGATTCTCTGACCCTGAGTAAGCTCTCACTAGATAGCCTCTGTGGACCACCACACACTTCCCTTGTGGCCACAGGAGTACAGATCCTGTAGCTAGTTTATAGTCCATATAGTCAGCAGCTCCTAGACAGAGAGTTTCTCTTGCCCATTAGTTCCAGAAAACATCTTTGTATAGCTTCATTGGTCATTTCAGCATGACAAGCCCATTCCTGAAGAAGGATAGTTGGCCCCACATGCACTGAGTACGTTAGAGAGGTGGATCCTCCAAACAGAAAGACACAGGTATCAAAGGCAGGACAAATGGGGCTAGGGTGTATGTACCTCAATTGCTCAAGGCCCTGAGTTCAATTCCCAGCGTCACATAAACAAGAAGTGGTGGTGCACACCTGTAATCCCAGCACTCAGGAGGTGGGGGCAGGAGGATCAGAGGTTCAAGGTCATCCTCAGCTACCCAATGAGTTGAAGGTCAGCCTGGGATACAAGAAACCTGTGTCAAGAAAAGGGGGGTTATATTACCCCTCTGTGGCTGGGATAAAACTCCTTGACTAAAAGCTACTTATGGAAGAAAGAGTCTCACATCTGGATTAAGGTTTGGGAAGGTGAGTTCACATCTGGATTAAGGTTTGGGGAGGTGAGTTCACATCTGGATTAAGGTTTGGGGAGGTGAGTTCACAGTGGTGGGAAGCATGGCAGAAAGCAACAGGCAGGGCATCCAGAGCAGGAAGCAGAGCACTCATTTGGGGGGAGAAGTGATAAGACAGTGTAGTCACTCTGTAGACCAGGCTAGCCTCAAACTCACAGAGATCCGCCTGCCTCAGCCTGGGAGTGCTGGGATTACAGATGTATTCCACCATCTCCAGTTTTTGTTTTTCCTCTCCTCAAGAACACTCACCTTTTGGTTTTACCGTTTCCCCTTGTCATGCCTGGATGGGAAGTGTTGCTGTTCTTGTACCTTGGGCTATAATTAAGTAAAAGAAGAACTATTCCTGCACAGACTCTGCAATATAGAGACAATAGCTAAGAGAGGCTGCCGAGTAACTAAGAAGAGGGCAGCACACACACGGTGTCACAGGGCCAGGACAAAACACGCTACTCAGAAGAGCACCTAACCCAGCCAGGCAGCGGTGGCGCACGCCTTTAATCCCAGCACTCGGGAGGCAGAGGCAGGAAGATCTCTATGAGTTCAAGGCCAGCCTGCGCTACAGAGTGAGTTACAGAAACAGCACCAAAGCTACACAGAGAAACCTTATCTCAGAAAACCAAAACCAAAACAAAACAAAACAAAACACCTAACTTAAATGTAGGTGGATTTTGTTGTCCTGTCTGCCAGCTCCCAAATAACCACACAGAGACTTATTATTAATTATAAACGCTTGGTCGATAGCTTAGGCTTGTTTCTAACTAGCTCTTATAGCTTAAATTGACCCATTCCTATTAATTTGCATTCGGTCTCATGGCTTTATTACCTTTACTCTGTACTGCCCACACTGCTTCCTCTTCTTCTGGCAATGACTCTGGCATCTCTGCCCTTCTTCTTCCCAGCATCTTCTGTGCCTGAAAATCCTACGTAGCTATTGGCCATTCAACTTTTCATTAAACCAATCTGAGTGACAAATCTTCACAGTGAACGAAAAGATTATTCCACAGCACTTAAACTCATTAATTGGCTGGAGAGATGGCTCAGTGTAAGGGTGTATAGTGCCCTTGCCGAGGATCAAAACTCAGTTCCCAGCACCCATGTTTGTTGGTGGCTCGAAACCACCTGTAAGTCAAGCCCCAGGATATCCAATGCCCTCTTCTGGACTCCATGAGCACCTGCGCTCACACATGCACACACAAACACCCACACACGTATACACACTATTTAACAATTTTTAATCTTTTAAAAAATATTTATTATTTTAATTTTTAAAAATTTCTTAAAATTTGGGCGGGAGGGGGGAGAACAAGGGAATTCGTGGCTGATATGTAGAACTGAATTGTAATGAAAAATAAATAAAAAAAATTTCTTAAAATTTATTTAGGTGCATTGTATTTTGCTTACATGTATACATCTGTGTATCATGTGCCCAGCAGAGGCCAGAAGAGAGCTTTGGAATTGCAGACAGTTGTGAGTTGCCATGTGGGTGCTAGGAATTGAACCCAGGTCCTCTAGAACAGCAGCCAATACTCTTAACTGCTGAGTCATCTCTCCAGTCCTTAAAAATATTTATTTAATTTTATGTGTATGCATATTTTGCCCACACATATGTACGTATGTGCTCCACGTGCATGCATTGTGCCCACGAAAGTCAAAAGAAAGCATAAAATTCCCTGGAACTGGAGTTATGAATGGTTGTAAGAATGGGTGCTGGAAACTGAACCTGAGTCCTCTGCAAGAGTAATCAGTGTTTTGAACCATTGAACCACCTCTCCAGTCCCAACATTTTAAATATCTTTTTAAAAAACTCATGGAATGTTTATTTCTAGAATTTGTTCTGTTTTTTTTGGGGGGAGGTTGTTTGTTTTGTGTGTGTTTTGGATTTTGTTGTTGTTGTTGTTATTCGTTATTTTGGTTTGGTTTGGTTTCTTTTGAGACTCGGTCTCATGATTTAACCCTGGCTGATCTGGAATGATGCGGATCAGGCTGGGCTCAAACTGGCAGCGATGTGCCTATCTCCACCTCTTGGGTATCCTGGGATTACAGGTGTAAGCCACCATACTGGGCTTTATTTCTGAATTTTCTCTGTGATATCGTAATTGACCACAGGGAATTGAAATTGTAGAAAATGGAGCCGCAAGCAGGGAAAGGCTAGCATGCTACCACTTTACAGATATGTCAGAGGCACGGAGAAGTTCAGTGATTTAACCAAATTCACAAACCCAGTAAGTAATAGAGCTGTGCAGTGTAGGGCCCTCTGTCCTCAGAGTTCACACTGTAAACAATGTGCTGTCTTAACCGAAGCTGAACTCCACTGCTATGAGAAGTGCCAAGGTTCAAAGCCTGTCTTCACACAGCAGCTACATAGGTGCACACCTAGAATTCCAACTCAGAGCCTGTGAGCTAAGTCTGGGCATTTCCACTGTTGTGTGCTGCCCCCTAGTGATACTATGAGAGAAGTACAGCAGAAGCAGGCAGCCCTCAAGGGAAACTTGCAGAGCCTGATTATGGAGCCCATACATCATCCAGAGTCCCCTGAGCCCCCAAATCGCTGTGTGTCAGCTTCAGAACAGTCATCCGCGTGCACAGTTGTAATGTGCTTGACTGCCTCATGATGGCCCTCAAACCCAACAGGTCCAACCTAAGTTAGCATCGGTACACCCGAAGCTCTCTGTCCATCCAGGTGCACAAAGCCAGGTGCCTGAACTAGAGACCAGAGAAGGGGACCAGAAAAGCAGAGCAGAGCAACAGAGGGTCAGCACAATGCCATCAGCCCAGATGAGGTCAGGAGGCCCTGGTTACAAAGCCAATGCTCCTAGGTGGATGGGATGGGAGTGACCTGGAGGGTCTGGATTCCATATCTGACACTGTAAAAAAAAAAAAAAAAAAAGAGCAAAGTGATTTTAGTACTGTGGTGTAGAAAGCTCACTTAGCGTGTGCAAGGCCCTGGATTTTATCTCTAACACTAGAAAAAATTCTTTTAGTTAAAATAGAAAGGATGCTTTTGTTAGGAATGTAGCTCAGTTGGTAGAGTGCTCACTTACATGAAGTACTAGGATCCATTCCAGTGCGGCATACAACAGGCAGGTATTTAATCCAGGCACTCAAGGTGATCAGAAGTTCAAGGTCATCCTTAACCAAATAGAGAGTTTGAGGCCAGCTTAGGCTACCTGAGATTCTGCCTATATAAAAAAAAAAAAGGTGTTTGTTGTTTTATAAACTATAAAACACTTAGGGCTGGAGAGACGGCTCAGTGGTTAAGAGCATTGACTGGACTGCTCTTCCAGAGGACCTGGGTTCAATTCCCAGCACTCATATGGCCGCTCACAACTGTCTGTAACTTCAGTTCCAGGGGATCTGACACCATCACACAGACATATATGCTGGCAAAACACCAACACACATGAAATAAAAATAAATAAAACATTAAAAAAAACACTCAAGGAAAAAGGGTATTAATCTAGGATCTTCCCCCAGAAGCCTCTTCTTAGCTTCGTCTTGCTGAATTCTAGGCCAATGAGACACTCTGTTTTGTTTTCAGGATATCCTCTTTTTTTTTTTTCTTTTTGCTTGCTTTAATGAGAAGTAAAATTGTGCATATTCTTTTAGTTTTTGTTTGTTCACATTTTTTATAGTTTTTGAGATGGGGTCTCGTTGTATAGCTCAGGCTGGCCTTGATCTCAAGATGCGGGCGGCTAGGGCTGCCCTCAGGTTGAAATTCTCCTATTTCCAGCTGTCTGCACACCTGGCTTAAACCATTTTTTATTCGTTTTGTCGTGTGTGTGTGTGTGTGTGTGTGTGTGTGTGTGTGTGTGTGTGTGCATGCAGAGGGGCCAGAGGAGATTTGAACTCAGGCCCTCACGATTGTGCAATCAGTGCTCTTACCCACTGAGCCATCAATCACCGCAGCCCCCTTAAGCCACTTTGAAGCATCAATTTAACTGCAATAATTACATTTATAGTATTACGCAACCTCTATTTCAAAAATGTTTTCATCATTCAAACAAGAACTCTGTACCTATGAAGCAATAGCTGCCTGTGACCTCCAACCTAGCAGTGAATAACATCTACTCTTTCTGCCTCTGTGACAAATTCACATTCACAAAAATTACTATTCTTAATATTTCACATATTCCTTTTATTCTCTTTTAGGCAGCACTGGAAATTGAACATAGGGCCTGATACACTTTGGACAAACATACTACCACTGAGTTATATACCCAGACTTCAATATTTCATATTAGTAGAAACATACAGTGTTTGTCCTTTTTTTTTTCTGATTTGGTATGTTTTGTTTTGTTTTGCTTTGCTTTGTTTTGTTTTGTTTTGTTTGAGACAGGGTTTCTCCGTAACAGCCCTAGCTATCCTGGAACTCGCTCTGTAGACCAGGCTGACCTCGAACTCAGAGATCCACCTGCCTCTGCTTCCCGAGTGCTGGAATTAAAGGCATGCACCACCACCGCCTTGATTTGTTTTATAATCACAGCAACAGGAAAATTAATTAAAACAACACTCTGTAAGGGAAATAAAATCGCCCCCTGTTCTTTTGAAACAGGGTCTCACTAGATAGCTGAGGCTCACCAGAAACCCATGATCCGCCTTACCCCCCTGAGTATTGGGGTTATAGGTGTGTGCTACCACACTCAGTTATTTTCTCATCTATTTAGCTGGGCGTGGCAATACACACTTTTAATCCAAACACTTGGAAGGCAGAGGCAGGTGGAACTCTGAGAGTTTGAGGCCAGCCAGGACTGCATAGTAAGACCCTGTCTCAAAAACAACAACAGGGTTTGGAGAGATGGCAGAATTAAGAACAAGTACTGCTCTTCCAGAGGAGCAGCACCCAGGCCAAGCAGCTCACAACTGCCTGTAACTACAGCTTCAGGGGATTCCAACTCATCTGGTCTCTGTGGGCATCTGCATTCACATGTGCATACCTACACACACACACACCACACCACACACACACACCACACACACACACACACCACACACACACACCACACCCACACACACTTAAAAACAACTTTAAAAAATTTAAACCACTACCAACAAAATTCATTTACCTATTGATTTAGTCATTTAAGGGGTATGCCATGAAGCACATGTAGCAGTCAGAGTACAACATACTTCCATGGTTCTATCTCCATGACTGAAATTCAGGTCATCAGGCTTGGCTGCAAGCACCACTGCCCACTGAAACATCTCATCTGCCCCATTGCTCCTGTTTGTTTTATTTATTTATAAAATAGGCTGGACTATATGAATTTGCTGTTTTTTAAGTCAAAATAGCCCAAATAACAGAAACATCTTACAATTCAGCCTAATATTATGCCAACGATAGCAATTCTGGTTGGTTGTGGACTCTATGGAATGGACTCATTTCATATGGAATCTTCGAGCACATCCTTCTGCTCTCTACTTGTATCCTATGCATACCTTTAATCCCAGCACTCGGGAGGCAGAGCCAGGCAGATCTCTGTGAGTTCGAGGCCAGCCTGGTCTACAGAGTGAGTTCCAGGAAAGGCACCAAAGCTACACAGAGAAACCCTGTCTCGAAAAAAAACAAAAAACAAACAAACAAAAAAACCTTCTCTGCATGAATTTTCTGCATTTCTTTATCTCCTGTCCATGGTGTTTGTATTTTCGTTTTGAGGCTCCATGAACAATGTTTTTGTTTGTTTGGTTGGTTGGTTGGTTTGGTTTTTGGGACAGTCTCCTGTAGCCCGTGATGGCTTTGAACTACGGATCTTCTTGCTAGGATAACAGGCTGTGGCAGTTGAATGGCTTCTTCCTTCCTTTCTTCCTTGCTTTTTGTTTTCTTTGGTTTGTTTTATTTGTTTGTGCTGCTTGTTTGGCTGGTTCTTTGAGACAGGGTTTCTCTGTGTAGCCTTGACTGTCCTGGAACTCGCTCTGTAGACCAGGCTGACCTCACACTCCCAGAGATCCAGCTGCCTCTGCCTCACGAGTGCTGGGATTAAAGATGTGCGCCACCGCACTCAGCTAGCTGAACAGTTTCTCCCAGCCCCCTGTCCACATTTCCACCTGGCATAGCCCTGTAGGAACATCTTGGGAATGTGGCCCAGAACTGGCCTTCCTGGTCGTAGAGTACACAGAAGCGCCACTGTACACCATGGGACTCATTTTCTGAGCTACAAATGGGAACACAGTGTGCCCCTTTCCCAAGAAGGAAATGTGGAGGAGCTGTGGTGGGAAGGCCTGCCGTCAGGTCTTTGGTGGGAGCAGCACACCTCTGTGTATTTGCCCCAGTGATCTCCTCCTGAATCTTCTCTCTCTCTCTCTCTCTCTCTCTCTCTCTCTCTCTCTCTCTCTCTCTCTCTTTTTTTTGGTTTTTCAAGACAGGGTTTCTCTGTGTAGCTTTGCGCCTTTCCTGGAACTCACTCGGTAGCCCAGGCTGGCCTCGAACTCACAGAGATCCGCCTGGCTCTGCCTCCCGAGTGCTGGGATTAAAGGCGTGAGCCACCGCCACCACCACCACCACCTGGCTTTATTTCTCCTTATATATCTGTTATCTTTTTTCATCCTTACCGGTCCGACAGAGGTTATCTTCTTTTTTCTTTTTCTTTCTTTTTTTATTTTTATTTTTGGTTTTTGGTTTGTTTGTTTGTTTGAGCTGAGGATCGAACCCAGGGCCTTGTGCTTGCTAGGCAAGCACTCTACCATTGAGCTAAATCCCTAACCCTATTTTTGTTTTTTTGAGACAGGGTTTCTTTGTAGCCTGGAACTCACTCTGTAGACCAGGCTGGCCTAGAACTCACAGAGATCTGCCTCCCATATGGCTCCCAAAGCATATGCTACCATTGCCTTGAAGAATCTTATCTATCAATCTGTCTGTCTATCTATCTATCTATTATCTATCTATCTATCTATCTATCTATCTATCTATCTATCTATCTATCTATCTGAGACAAAGTCTCTCTACCTACATAGCTCTGGACCTCACTACATGGACCAGGCTGACATGGAACACACAGAGATCTGCCTCTGGAGTGCCGGGGTTAAAGGCATGCACCACTATGCCCCACCCAGAGGTAGCCAGGGTACTTTCTTATATCTTGGTTTTGGTCTGGTTTTTGTGACAAAGCCTTGCTGTTATATATCCCAGGCTACCTGGGAATTCATGACTCTTCTGCCTCCTGCTTCCCAAGTGCTGGAATAACAGGACTGCACCACGACATCTGGCTAGACAAGTTCCATCATCTACAGAGGGAAACTGCAAGTTTCTACATCAGCAACGGTGTGTGTGTGTGTGTGTGTGTGTGTGTGTGTGTGTGTGTGTGTGATAATCCCTCACTCACAAATACTTCCCACATTCCTTTTCCTCCTGTCAGGGGTATTTGTGTGGTTCTAGTTTGGGGCTACCATGAACAAGATTTCTATCTTGTAAATTAGTGGAAGGTTGAATAATACAATGCAAGTGAGGGGTTTAGCATGGACCTGAAAGACCCTCCTTAGTGCTCCTGTCTGTCAGCACTGTTGTCCAGTTATGGAGAGCAGGTAGTCGGGGAAGAGTAAGCCTTGACTTCTTGACACCCAGTACTGTCGCCAATTATGGGGCCTTCCTAGGGAAAGCAGTGGTCACTGTGCTTTTTGGTCTCTGCTTATCTCCCATGTGTCTCTCAGGGCCACACAGCCTGACCAACTACTTCAGTCTATTCAGGGCCCAGGGTAACTGCCCCTGAGGTGCCATTTTCTGTGGTGATACTTTGTTGTACTCTAATAAAATTTGCTTGAAGATCAGAGGACAGAGCCAGTCACAGAGTTAAATGTAGAGGCCAGGCAGTGGTGGGACACACCTTTAACCCCAGTATTTGGGAAGCACACATGCCATTAATCCCAGCACTAGGAAGTTTGAAACAGGAAGTGAAATGGCTGGGTGGAGAAAGGCATATAAGGCATGAGGAGACAGGACCTAGGGACCCTTTCAGCTGGAGGACTCAGAGGCATTCAGTCAGAGGATTCGTGGAGTTGGCGGGGTGAGAAGTGGTTGTGGCTTGTTCATTTGTCTCTCTGATCTTTCAGCATTTACCCCAATATCTGGCTCTGGGTTTTTAATTATAAGACCATTAGGATTCGTGCAACATCTGGCGCCCAATGTGAGGCACAAATCCACGAAAAAGCCGCTTGCCTGTGGCTCTGCAGCCACCAGCTCAGGCTAGAGCTATATGAGACCCGAGTCTCCACCCCACCTGGACCAGAGTTCCTACCCTGCCAGCTAAGGTTTTGTTGCAGCTTCTCTGCAGCAAACGCCATAGGTTTGGGGCTCAAAAAACCACAAGAGCTTTTGCACATTTTCCTTCTGCAAGACTCCACAAGTGCAAGCCCTGGCCCAGGCCCAGGCTCAGACCCAGGCTCAGGCCCAGGCTCAGACCCAGGCCCAGGCCCAGACTCAGGCTCAGGCTCAGGCTCCGGCTCCAAACACGCCAGAATTAGCTGCTTTTCCATGTTCACCTGTGCAGATGGCTGGATCTTTTGCTTCTTTCCTCTCCCAGTTGGTTTTGGCTTTCACTGGAGCCCTCCTCGGGCTGCTGCCACACTAGGTAGCTGCCTCACTTAACCTTCATCTGAATCATCATTGTCAGCCAATTTGGTGGTCAATCGGGATTTCTTAAAAGGGGGAATTAGTTAGAAAAAAAAAAAAAGACAGAGAGTTTTTTCCCACATTAAAAAAAAAAAAATGGGAGCCAGGCGGCGGTGGTGCATGCCTTTAATCTTAGCACTCAGGAGGCAGAGGCAGGCGGATCTCTGTGAGTTCAAGGCCAGCCTGGACTACAAGAGCAAGTTCCAGAATAGGCTCCAAAGCTACACAGAGAAATCTTGTCTCGGGAAAAAAAAAAGGGGAAACATTTTTATAATGGGAGGAGTTTGGTCTATGTTTGATAATACAACTGACAGTCTGAAAATGGAACAATTAAATGAGAGGATAATTAACTTCAATGGGATTGATGTAATTATAAACATTATCAGTTTGATCATTCTTATTTTATCCCTAAAAAAGTTGGTTTATATAAGTGCCAAGTTGGTTGATATGAGTGCCAAGATACAAGTCTTAGAAAAACTTATTAAAACAGATCATAGAGATATTCAGACCCAGACAGAAGAATTTAAGGGAGAACCAATCTCAGCATTGCATTATAAGGCTACAGAGAAACCGCTTAAGGCTTTCAAACAGCCAACCTTAATTTCTCCAGTAACCTTATAGGAACTGCCAAATGATAGATACCCATCTCCAAGACTGTGTAAGAGCTGAACGGACTCCTATGCAAATTTTAGATTTGAGGAGATTCAAAGAAGTGATAGTCTCATATGGTATGCATTCCCATTTGTGAAGCAGATGTTAAATTCATGGTCAACTTGTAATAGAATTATTCCTCAAGACTGGAGAGATTTGGTTACAGCAGTCTTAGAGGTTGGTCCCCAATTACAATGGAGGACCTGGTGGAAGGATGAGGCTAAGACCGTAGAACAATGAAGTAGGGCTAGAGATCTTGAAATCTCCCAAGATCAACTTCTTGGGGAGGGCAATTATGCTGATATACAAAGATAATCTTTATATGATGACCATGCCCTGGCATTATGCCACACAGCAGCCTTGAATGCTTGGGACAGAATTAAAGAAGTAGGAAAGAAAACTGAATCATTTACTAAAGTTATACAGGTCTAAAAGAAACCTTCACTGATTTCTTACAAAGATTGACTTCAACAGTAAATAGAATGATACCAAATTCAGAAGCTAGACAAATAATAATTGAATCTCTGGCTTTTAAAAATGCTAATGCACAATACAAAAGGGTAATTAGGCCATTAAAGACAAGATCAGAACCCTCGGAGGAATGGATCCAAGATATAATCAATATTGAATCTCATGACCATGATGATGCTTGGATAGGAGAGGTGATTTCCAGAGGTTTGAAGAAAAATAGTAATGTCAAATATTTCAATTGTGGTAAACAAGGTCACCTAAAAAGGGACTGTAAACAGGACGTTTTTTTCAAGGAATAATCCTAACAGAATGCCCCTCCCTTCTGAATTATGCAGAAGGTGTGGCAAAGGCAGACATTGGACTAACAAATGTAGATCAACAAGGGACAGACAAGGTAATCCCTTGCCTTTGCCATTGGGAAATGCCCTTAGGGCCTTTCACAGGCCCCCATGTCAAATTCCATTCAGTCCTTTCCTGTCATTGTGGAAGAAACTCCTTCCCAGAGCAATTAAAGAACCTAATGCCTATTGTAAAACAAGCAAACAAACAAACAAAAACATACAGCTCTGGATGATAGAACAGCTATAGAGAACGAAAAATTCAGGAGAAACCATAAATCAAAACTGATAAAGATTAGATTTGGAAACTCCCCAAAGTTAGGGTTGGGGAAGGGTTTTGTTTTTGTCTTTTCAGGAAAATAAAAACAACCACCTTGAAGAATTTAAAGATCTGGACAAATAAACATCCAAAGAAGGGAGAACTACCCAGAAAAAATTACCAAGAAAAGGAACAATCTGACTTAATTCGATCTCTGATGTCTCCAAAAAGATGATGGGATCCCACAACATCGATTCCATCAGGACAATGATAACACCATTAAGCTGACAAACACCACCCAAAGATCAGCTTTGGACTACAAACTGTAGTAGAATATTTTAAGGTGTGTTACTTTTGTTTATGTTGTTTTGTTTAACTCTGTGAAGCTGTGTTACTGTGTCTGTCTAACACACCTGGTGGTCTGGCCAATAGCAAGGCAGGAGAAAGGATAAGTGGGACTGGCAGGCAGAGAGACTATATAAAGGGAAAAATCTGGGAGGAGAGATATGATCTAGGAGCCAGAGAAGGAGGAGGACTCCAAGAGCCAGCCACCTAGTTACACAGCAAGCCATGGAGTAAGAGTTAAGATTTACAGAAGTTAGAGAATGGGAAAAATCCCAGGGGCAAAAGATAGTCAGGATAAGTTAAGGAAAGCTGGCTAGAAACTAAGCCAAGTTAAGGCTGGGCATTCATAAGTAAGAATAAGCCTCTGTGTGTGATTTATTTAGGAGCTGGGTGGCGGGCCCCCCAAAAAGAGCAAAAACCTCCAACAACAACAAACTGATCAGGACAATTTTGAGATGACTAGCTGAGATGATCCAGCCTCACAGACTACTATAGCCAGGACTTGAGACAAGCCCTGCACTTTCTCATTATGCAGAGACCGGACAACAAATAATGCAGCTGCCTTTCCCAGGACTTGACAATTAACCAAAGTTTTCTTTTCAGGATCCCCTAAAGATGCCTTCGCCCTCAGACAGCAGGAAGTAAATTTAAGAACACGACACCCACATTCCCAAGAGGTGGGGTGGGTGTTCTTTTTGTTGTTCAATGAGTTATAGATATTTGTCATTGCTTTGGTGGTTGATTACAAGTTGTTATTGGTAATGGTCAGGAAAAAAGCTAAACAAAGGAAATTAGATTTAGGGTTCTTGTTTGGGAAAAAAAAGAAAAAGAGAGCCGGGCGGTGGTGGCGCACGCCTTTAATCCCAGCACTCGGGAGGCAGAGCCAGGCGGATCTCTGTGAGTTCGAGGCCAGCTTGGGCTGCCAAGTGAGTTCCAGGAAAAGGCGCAAAGCTACACAGAGAAACCCTGTCTCGAAAAACCAAAAAAAAAAAAAAAAAAAAAAGAGGATATAGATATGATAAGATAAAAGGTAGATTATTGAATCTACTCTGGAAAAAAAAAAGAGAGAATGTAGCTGGAAATTTCTCCAGTCCCACATGGTCCCATAGTCCCACAGCCACTTATAAAATAATCACTCAGAGGCTTATATTCATTACAAACTGTATGGCCTATGGCTTCAGCTTCTTGCTAGCTAGCTCTTTCATCTTAAATTAACTCATTTCTATAAATCTGTATGTTGCCACATGACCATGGTATTACTGATCTGCTGACATCTTGTTGCTCCTTCAGAGGCAGGCTCCTGTGTCTCTCTCGACTCTGCCCTTCTTCTCTCTGTATCTCTGCTTGGATTTCCTGCCTGGCTGTAAGCTTTCTTGCCATAGGCCAAAACAGCTTTATTTATTATCCAATGGGACCCACACGTATTCACACCATAAATATTTTACATTGAATTAGATTTTTGTATATTGTACACAAATTGTGTATATTGACACAAAATTGAGATTATTTTTGTTGGAACATACTGTACATATATTTCTACTCTTGTTCAAGGTACCTATACAGTTCATTTAATAATTTAATGCAAATTTCTAGTCCTTGAAAGTTATTATTACCAACTAATTAGGATATGAAGAAATGCAGGTTAGTAGTTAGTCACCTATTACAATCAAACTTGTAGTCAGGTTAGGAGACAGGAACTAGAGACCCTTTCAGCTGAGGACTCAGAGGCATTCAGTCAGAGGATCTGAGGAGTTGGCGAGGTGAGAAGTGGCTGTGGCTTGTTCATTTGTCTCTCTGATCTTTCAGCATTTACCCCAATATTTGGCTCCAGGTTTTTATTATAAGACCATTTAGGATTCGTGCACATTTGCACACACTGATAAGAAGGTGAACTTACCAGCCAACCAGGAGCCCCCTAGCTCTATCCCACAGCAAAGAAAGAAAGCAGAGCATGCCTGGAATCCCAGCACTCTAGGTGTGACAGCATAAGGAGCAACTGTTTGGGTCAGTCTTGGCTACATACTGAGTTGGAGGCTAGCCTGGGATGCATGAGACAACGTCTTAGAAAACCTAAACAGTCTGTGGTCATACGCTTGTGAACACACCGGGTCCAGTCTGATCTCGAAGCTAAGTAGGATAGGGTCTGGTTATCCTAAATAAGTGGGGCTGGAAAGGTGGCTCAGCCGCTAAGAGCACTGGCTGCTCTTCCAAGTTCCAAGGACCCAAGTGCGGTTCTCAGGTACTCACATGACAGTTCATAACTGTAGCTCCAGTTCCAGGGGACCCCATGCCTTCTTCTGCTCCTTACCCCCGAATCACCAGGCATGAAAGTGGTGCACAGTCGTACACACAGGCAAGAAACTCATACATATTAAAAAAAAATTTTAATGTAAAAAAGAAAACCTAAATAAGTGAATATGTAGACAGGCAGATAGATCGATGACAGATCATTGCTTAGCTATTCAAACAGTGAAGACTGTTTGCTGAGTATCCGGTATGTGCCAGGCCCTGTATGTACTAGGGAAATAAGACCAGACCTTACCCTCAAGGTCAGAGGCTAAAAAAGGGAGACAAAAGACCAGAAAGCAACAGCCTGCTGGGGACTATAATAAAGAGCAGAGAGAATTGTTCCATAGAACAGAGCTAGGGACTCCGGGCTCAGGGGCGACTTCCCAGGAGCCATACTCTTTGAGTAGGAGTTTTGAGGCCCGGCAGGCGCTCCATGGCCTCTCCAGGACACCGGCCTACCGAGCGGAGGGGACCCGAGCCCTGCTGCCTGGCTGTCCCTCTCTGGGCCTCACTCTCCTGGCCTAGGCCTGGGCTGGGCGGGGCCTCGGCCAGGTGCGCGGCGGCGCTTTGCGGAGCCAGTAAGTGTGTCCCCAGCGGCGCCCCGTGCCGCGCTCCCGCGAGACGCTCACCTGCGACCCAGGTGAGTGCAGAGGGGGGCGGGGGAAGGGCTGACGGGAGGCGGCTCACCTGGCGGGGCAGGTAAGTCCGGAGCGGACCCGCGGGGGCGCGGAGCGGGGCAGCCCCGAGTGGGTGATCCAGGAGGCCGTGCCTGGACGGCAGCGGGGCGCGGGCCTGGCTCCTCGGGATCCGACGCCCACTTCCGGGGTGCGCGGGCCGGGCCCGAGCGGCCCGAATGGGAGCCGGGCTGGGCGGGCCGGGAGGCCTGGGGGCTGGGGCTCCGGGCACCTCGGAGCCGTGGCCGGAACCGTAAAGGGAACGGCGTCGGGACTCGCAGGCAATGGCGCTTGCGGCCGGAGAGGCGGCGCGCGCCCCGACGGCGGCGCGGACCCTGCCGCCCGGACTCGGTGCCTGCAGAGGAGGGCGGCTGAGGCTGTGCCTGGGGTGGGGGTGCACCGAGCCCAGCGCTCGAGCTGAGCTGACCACGGCTTGGTGACCCGAAGCTTGCTTGGGCAGAGGCTGGTGCAGCCGGCTTGTCCTGTGGACGCCGGGAGGAGGGCCCGTGGAGAGCCCCGAGCGTGCGTGTCTGTTTGCAGGGACTGGCTTTGGAAAGGCAATGGGAAGTCAGAGTCTGCTGGGGTCACTAGACCCTGGAGCATCCTTGCGATGCTTTCGAATGCCCAGGGACTGAGCCAGTCTCCCCAGGCTCTCGCTAAACACCCAGAACCCCGACCCTCAGCGGAGCGCTATAAGGACACTACTCATCTCTGGGAGATGAGGTTTTCAATTTTTATTTCACTTTGGTTAATTTTTTATGTATTCATTTTTAATTATATTTAATTAATAAATTATAGATTTAGTTTTTGGATTTTGAAACAGGGTCTCATGTGGCCCAGGCTCCTAATCATAAGGTGAACCTATTTAAAGATGAGGGAACTAGAACGAAGAGTCTTGTTCCAAGCCAAAGCAGAGGCGAGAATTGGTCACTTAAGTGACCATTGTTACTGGATTGGAGGAGCAGGGCCGTGGTAGGGAAAAGAATATGTAGCCTGAAATGAATTGGCTGTTTGAAGGGAGAATGAGGCCAGACACTGTCCATACCACAAGTAGGGAGGCTGCCGGGTTGGTTGGTTTAGAGACAGGGTCTCTCTTGGTAGCCCAGGCTGATCTTGTTGAACTCAAGGGGATCTGCCTGCCTCAGCCTGTCTAGCGCTGGGATGACCCGAGTGAGCCACCATCCCTGGCTTATGCTGGGCTTTGCTCCCTTCCTTTTCTCTCCATTCTTCCTGGACTGGAGGTGTGACTCAGAGCAAGGTGCCTGGGCTGAAGAGCCTAGCCCACCACACAACAAATCCTGCTCTTCCCAGCTCTCTCTCTTGCTCTATCCCCTCCCTTTTCTGAGCTTCAGATTCCTGGGCTGTGGAGTAAAGGTAAATTGTTCATGTGGTAGTTGTAAGAACTACAACTTAGTTGTAAGAACTAATCGCTTTCACTGGAATGTAAGCTCCTGAGGCTAAGGAGTTAGTCTGTCTTACCACCCTGTCCATAGAGTTTAGGATGCCCAGTAGGGGTTGGGGATTTAGCTCAGTGGTGGAGCGCTAGGCAAGCGCAAGGCCCTGGGTTCAGTCCTCAGTTCCGGAAAGAAAAAAAAAGGATGCACAGTAGATCCTCAGTATTTGTTAAATGGCTGAAATGAGTCCATGCCCAGCCTCACATTGATCAAATCAGGACAGAAATTTAGTTGTCTCCCTCTGGCTTGTGAAGAACATTTTGTTTTGTTGAGATGGGGTCTTGCTACCTAGTACATGTTGGCCTCAAAGTCATGGTCCTCCTGCCTCAGCCTTTATGGTATAAGGATGACTGGTGTGTACCACCACATTCAGGTGTGAAAAACCTTTAAAGTCACTTAGTACAATTTCAGCTTGTATTCCCGCCCCCCCCCCTTTTTTTTTAACAGAGCAGCTGGGTAGGAGGTGTTCCAAGTGGGAAATACTTCCTTCAGTTTATAGACTTCCAAAGATGGGATCTCACATAGGCACACAGCATTCCCTAAGAGTGCTGCTGGCTCCTGCTGTGGTCTGCCTGGAGCCTAAGTCCTTTGTCTTTCCACCCAGTGGTCTTGGTCCTACCATAAAGTCACATAGGATGTGTCTGTGCCACGATGACACCTTCCCAAACTGACCCCGTTCTAGGCATTGAGACAAAGCCCCTGGGAAATTAGGCTTATCCTAAACAGTGGGTGCAAGGCTGACCCACATGAAGAGGTCTCAGCAGAAGGGGATGGAAAGGGGGGCTTCCATTTGGCTAGGGGTCCTCAAGATCCTTGGAGAAGGTGAGCTGAGTGGGCCCCAGAGAAGACTGTAAAGTTTCAGGAAGAAAGAACTCCTGTGTCCTCATCCAGCACAAGGAATATTCCTTGCCTCCCTGTGTGTCTCTACACAAGCTCTCCAGGCATGTGCTGGTTGGCTGGTTTGATGATCACACTGCAGATCTGTGTTCCTTTACCCCTAAGAGCTGTAGTCTGCTTCCCAAGCAAAGATACTAGGCTATTCTGTTTCTCATAGAAATGTATATATCTGGGGCTATAGATGATTCAGCTGGCATACCTTTAATTCCAGCACTCAGGAGGTAGAGTCAGGCAGATCTCTTTGAGTTCAAAGCCAGCCCAGTCAACTTAGCAAGGACAGCTAGGGCTACACAGTGAGACCCGTCTCAAAATAAATAATTAAAAAATATATAGTTAGTTAATTTATTAGTTAGTTAGCCAGGCATAAATCCCAGCACTCAGGAGGTAGAGGCACGTGGATCTGTGAGGCTAGCCTGGTCTACAGAGTGAGTTTGTTCCAGGACAGTCAGGCTACACAGAGAAACTCTGTCTTTGTTTTTTTTTTTTTTTTAAGATTTATTTATTTATTATGTATACAGAAGAGGGTGCCAGATCTCATTACAGATGGTTGTGAGCCACCATGTGGGTGCTGGGAATTGAACTCAGGACCTCTGGAAGAGCAGTCGGTGCTCTTAACCTCTGAGCCATCTCTCCAGCCCCGAGAAACTCTGTCTTAAAAAACCAAAATAAATATAAAATTAGATATATTACATATAAATATATGATGTTTTCTACTTTCACTAGTTATTCACATTATCCAGGTTTCTATTTTTCCTCCTGACCCCTGGCCCACACTGGATTTACTTGATGTATCTCCGACAGCTGGGCTGTCAACCCCTTCCTCAAGGTCATATCCCAGTTATGCGTTTGAGACAAGAATACTTAACAATGTGTGACATTGCTTTTGATCATTTGGTTAAAGCGGCACCTGGGAGGTCTCTCCAGCCTTGTGGGGTTGGAAACTGTCCCTGGCTGCAGCGTGTAGTAGAGACCAGGACAGGAGTGCTGGTGGCACTGGTGGTTTGGGGAGGTGGCACTGTTTTGCCCAAGTCATGCAATATTTGTCTGGTTTTGGATTTTTGAGACCAAAAACAATCATACTTGTTTCTCTGTGTGTCCTGGAACTCGCTCTATAGACTAGGCTGGCCTCAAACTCAGAGGTCTACCTGCCTCTGACTCCAAGTGCTGGGACTAAAGTGTGCGCCTCCGTGCCCAGTCCTAAGCGCACAGTTTATAAGGACCAGAATGGGGACTAGAAGACAGAGATCCTGATGTCTACAGCTTTGTTCCTTTCACATTACTAACTCTTAGGACTCCATGGTGATTCAGTCGAATACAAGGATAAAGTGTCAGCATCTCAAAGAAGGCTAGGAGGCCGGAGAGATGGCTCAGTCAGTGACGAAGAGCACAGGCTGCTCTTCCGGAAGACCTGATTTCCATTCCTACCTAGCACCCACATGGTGGCTCAAAATACAGGCTAAGGACAGTCACTGCCCAGCAAAGCCTTAACTGTGGTTACGGCCCTCCTGAGTATGGCACTACATCATCCCTCAGGGTGCCTTGGTGATTTACTCAATTCCACATGCTTCATCCTAGGAGGTTTTTGTTTATGTTTGTTTGTTTGTTGTTTTGAGACCGGGTCTCACTATATAGCCCTGGCTGGACTAGGACCCTCTACATAGACCAGGTTTTCTTCAAACTCATAGAGAGTCCACTGGACTCTACCCCATGCTGGCATTAAAATTGTGACCATTACTGGGTGGTGGTGGCACATGCCTTTAATCCCACCAGGCAGAGGCAGGCAGGTCTCTGTGAGTTCAAGGACAGCCAGGACTACACAGAGAAACCCTGTCTTGGAAAAAAAAAAAACAACTGAGTACCATGCCTGGCTAGCTTTTTTTTTTTTTTTTTTTTTTTTTTTGGATAGGATCTCATGTACTAGGCTGACTAGCCTGGAACTCACTTTGTAGTACAGGATGACCCAGAACTACTAGTCCTGCCTCCATCTCCCAAGTGCTAGGTTTTCCAACGGGTATTATTGCATTCTACTTGTCTCAGAAGCTTTTCTAGACACTGAACCATCAAGTACAGCATGTGTAGTTCATTTATCTTTGGTTTTGCCTTGCCTGACATGTGGCCAGGCTCACTGTTCATCAGTAAAACAGTCGGAGATCTGAGATACCTAGCAAATAAACTCAAAGAGGAGTGAAGATCAGTATTTCAGTATTCCTTTTTTGGTTTTTCAAGACAGAGTTTCTGTGTGTAGCCCTGGCTGTCCTGGAACTCACTCTGTAGACCAGGCTGGCCTCGAACTCCGAGATTCGCCTGCTTTTGCCTCCCAAGTGCTGGGATTAAAGGCGTGCACCACCACCACCCAGCCAGTATTACTATTTTAAGACAACAATGTTTTCTTTCTTATTGACTTTATTTATTTTATGTCTATGTCTGCACTTGAAGGTGTACATGTGTGGAAGTCAGAGGACAGCTTTTAAGAGTCGGTTCTCACTTTCTGCCTTATAGAAGCAGGAGTTCTCAGTTCTGCTGTGCTGTGCTATGCTGTGTACTCCAGGCTGGCTGGCCTGTGAACTTCCAGACAGCTCTGTCTCGCTCTCTCCCCCATCTCACCGTACGAGTGCTGGGATCCAGATGTTCATCACGTATCCAGCTTTCCACATGGGTTCTTTTGTTGTTAGTACTCTCACCCAGTGAGCTCCCTCCCTAGTCCATGAGGATTATGTTTGTAGCAAGGAACCAAACCTGCCTGGTGTTCCCAGGCAAGGTAGTACACTCCTCTAATCCCAGGACTTGAGGAGGAGGTTGGAGGACCAGGAGTTTAAGAGCAGCTTTGGCTGCCTAGTAAATTTGAGGCCAGACTGGCTACATGAGACCCTCTTATTTTAACAAAACCAATCCTTCCCTCACCAAAAAGAAAAAGAGAAACATACTTGATGGTAAACGTTTCTAGGGGCAAATCTGAATACGATGAGAGGCCCGTTCATGCTTGTGTCTGGGATGAAGGGCACAAAGGAAGGATAGCGGTGATGATTGTGGCCAGGCAGACAGAAAATGTCTGTTGATGATGGTGGGGAAGTGGTCCCTGGAGAGCCTAGGCTTCCTTCTTTGTGGTAAAATCTACATCAAAATTACCATTTTAATCTTATACATGCCATTTTTTAGCTTACCATCCTGTGGCATTAAATACATCCATACTCTTTCCAGAGCTATGACGCCTTCCCAGCTGAAATTCTGTACCCATTCAACATCACTCTCCCATGCTCCTCTGCTTCATCCCTTGGCATCCACCACACTATTTTTCTACGTCTGTTAAATTGGTAGTTGTAGATATTTCATATTAGCTAGACAATAGAGTATTTGTTCTTTCGTATGTAGCTTATTTAATTTAGAATGCCTTCAAAATTCATCCATGTCGTGAGTTCGAGGCCAGCCTGGTCTCTAAAGCGAGTTCCAGGAAAGGCGCAAAGCTCCACAGAGAAACCCTGTCTCGAAAAACCAAAAAAAAAAAAAAAATTCATCCATGTCAAAGCATAAAAGAATTTCATTCTTTTTTTTTTTTTTTTTTTTTTTTTGGTTTTTCGAGACAGGGTTTCTCTGTGTAGCTTTGCGCCTTTCCTGGAACTCACTTGGTAGTCCAGGCTGGCCTCGAACTCACAGAGATCCGCCTGGCTCTGCCTCCCGAGTGCTGGGATTAAAGGCGTGCGCCACCACCGCCCGGCTGAATTTCATTCTTTTTAAGGTCTAAATTATAGCCCAAAAATGTTTCATTTTTCATCCATTGATATACTTTTTAATCTTTTGTTTGTTTGTTTTTTGTTTTGGTTTTTTGAGACAGGGTTTCTCCGTGTAGCTTTTGCACCTTTCCTGGAACTCACTCTGTAGCCCAGACTGGCCTCGAACTCACAGAGAACTTTTTAATTTTTTAACCTTTGTTTTTATTTGATGTGCATGTTTTGCCTGCATATATGTCTGCACACCATGTGCATGCAGCATTTGTGGCAGCCAGAAGAGGATGTCAGATCCCCTTGGACTGCACTTATAAAAGGATGTTAGTGGCCATGTGGATGCTGGGAATCAAATCCGGGTCCTCTGGAAGGGCAGCCAGTGCTTTCAGTGGCTGAGCCATTTCTCCAGCACCCCCACTGATGAACTTTTGGGTTGTTCTCACTTTATGGTTATTGTAAATAATGCTACTGTGAACATTGACATACAAATGTCTGTTTAAAGTTGCTATTTTCAGTTCTCTTGGGTATATACCAAGGAGTAAATTTGCTAGGTCATATAGTAATTTTGGGATGTTTTGGGGGGGCGGTTAAAAATATTTTTTTTTTTTTTTAAAGATTTGTTATTTTTGTTTTGAGACTAGGCCTCACTGTGTAGTTCTGGCTGTCCTGGAACTCACTATGGAGACCAAGCTGGCCTCAAACTCACAGATATCCTCCTGCCTGTGTACACCACTATTCCCAGCAGAGATTTTATTTATTTATATGTATATGAGTGTTTGTCTGGATATGCATCTACACACTTCATGTGTGTAGTGCCCACAGAGGTCAGAAGAGGGCATTGGATCCCCTAGGACTGGAGTTAAAGAAGGTTGTGAGTTGCCATATGGGTGCTGGTAATTGAACCCGAGTCCTCTGGAAGAGCTGCCAGTGCTCTTAACCGTGAGCCATCTCTCCAGCCCCCATATACACATAATTTTTAAAAATAAGGACTGGAAAGATGGCTAGGTGGTTAAGATCACAGGTTGTTTTTACCGAGGACCCAGATTCGATTCCCAGCACCTACAACATGGCTCACAACCATCCATAACTCCAGTTCCAAGAGCTCCTACAACCCTCTTCAGACCTTGGGCACCAGACACATGTGGTACACACACATATATACAGGCAAAATGTTCACACACATAAAACAGATTTTGAAAAGTTTTTAATAATTATTTGTACATGTATGTGGAGTGGGGAGAGAGGTTCCCTGTGAGCGCAGTGTGAGCAGAAGACATGAGGTGTCCCAGCCCTAGAGCCAGAGTTACAGGTGGTTATGAACTGTCAAGCGGTAACATTCTTAACTGCTGAGCCAGCTGTCCAGCCCGTTTGTGGTTTTTGTTTGCCGTACTGGGGATGACTTAGGGCCTCCTTCATGTTATGTAGGCCACCCATGCTCCATTCCCTTCCAAGGTGTTTAAGTTGTGAAGAACTGGTCTCTTTCCCACAATGCCTATATCATTTCATATCCCCACCTGCCAATCACAAATGATCCCATTTCTCTGCACCCCACTGACACTTGTAATTGTCTATGTTTTGTTTTCAACAATAGCCATTCATTGAGAAGTTCAGGAGATTTCAAAGCCTAAGGTAGACCACAAAGAGAACTTTCTCTTTAGGGCAAGAAGAGCTCAACGTTTGCAAGGGTTTTCGGGATGCTCCGTCCGTCCTCATCACAGGCGTCCCAGAAGTCTAAAGCTCTTCAGGTCAGCCCAGGAACCTGTCCCTGACCTCTGCTTCTGA
The DNA here is from genome assembly GCF_007827085.1 of Peromyscus californicus insignis. NCBI lineage: Eukaryota > Metazoa > Chordata > Mammalia > Rodentia > Cricetidae > Peromyscus > Peromyscus californicus. The sequence continues at coordinate 21,005,096 of NW_026294573.1, read as the reverse complement.
CCTCCTGGCTTCTCCCCTGCAGGTGCCTGGCTGCAGCAAGCCATGCTCTGAGCCATGCCCAGACCGGGACAGCCTCGCCCATCGTCTGGGCCTCCTCGCTTGGGTCCCTGGGAGAGGCCAACAGAGTTATGCCTGGAAACCAATGATGAGCGCTCCCAGCCCCCACCAGGCCGCCGCACCCGCAGGCCGGACCCCAAGGACCCTGGCCACCACGGGCCAGAGAGTATCACCTTCATTTCAGGCTCTGCAGAACCAGCCACTGAGCCCCCAACCTGCTGCCTCCTCTGGCGCCCCTGGGGGTGGGACTGGTGCAGGGCTGCCTTCTGCTTTCGCCGCTGCAGGGATTGCCTGCAGCGCTGTGGGGCTTGTGTGCGGGGCTGCAGCCCCTGCTTATCTGCTGTGGATCCCACTGAGGGATCTGCTGAAGTCACCTGGGTCAAGGAGAATGGCGTGCCACCCAGCCCGGACTGTGCACCTCCCAGCCGCCGGGATGGCCAGCGGCTCAAATCCAGCATGGGCAGCAGCTTCAGCTACCCTGACGTTAAGCTCAAGGGCATTCCAGTCTACCCCTACCGCCATGCCACCTCCCCAGTCCCTGATGCGGACTCCTGCTGCAAGGAGCCCCTGCCTGAGCCCCTTCCCACACGGCACAGCCTGCCAAGCACCCTCCCCAGCAGCCCCCGCGGCTCCGAGGAGTATTACTCCTTCCACGAGTCGGACCTGGACCTGCCCGAGATGGGCAGTGGCTCCATGTCGAGCCGGGAGATCGACGTGCTTATTTTCAAGAAGCTGACAGAGCTGTTCAGTGTACACCAGATTGACGAGCTGGCCAAGTGCACGTCGGACACTGTGTTCCTGGAGAAGACCAGCAAGATCTCAGACCTGATTAGCAGCATCACGCAGGATTACCACCTGGACGAGCAAGACGCCGAGGGTCGCCTGGTGCGCGGCATCATCCGTATCAGTACCCGCAAAAGCCGCTCCCGCCCACAGACCTCCGAGGGGCGCTCAGCCCGCTCTACTGCCCCTGCTGCTGCCCCCGACAGTGGCCATGAGACCATGGTGGGCTCTGGCCTCAGCCAGGATGGTAAGTGGGCCCAAGTAGGAAAGCTCTGGCTATAGGAGGCCTGGGGTGGGTTCTTTGTGGGATTTACCCTTGGCCAGCCGACACGTGTCTAAACTCTTGGGCACAGGGAAGCTGAAAACTATGGGGAGCATGCAGACTCCGAGAGCTTTGGCCATTGCACTGTCCCCAGCATCCATGCATCCATCCATCATGTTGGCCATTGCACTGTCCCCAGCATTTATTTGTTGGTTTGTTATTGCATCTGTCAGGCTCCTCCTTTCCCCTATTACTTCTTGGCAAAGCAGCTCCCAAGCCTGGCCTAAATTAGGGCCTAAAGCTCAAGAATTTGGACCTGTGCATTACGCAAGACAGGCTAACGATGGGAGTTCAGGCTTGTATTCCCAGAACTCTAGAGGCTCAAGAAAAAGGTCTGCCAAGCATTCTAGGCCAGCCTGGGCTACAGTGACCTTGTTTCAAAAAACAAAAACCCAAGAATTTGAGCCACTGACCTGGCCTAGCCAAAGTCCCACCTGCCCATCGCACACATACACACACCCTTGTTTTAAGCTTATTTCTCTAGCCTGTGTATAGTAGGCACCCTTCTTCACTGAGCTGCAATAGGGACTGAGCTTTATAAAATATAATGACCACTGCTTATTCATACTTCCTCCCTAGAACTGACAGTGCAGATCTCCCAGGAGACGACAGCAGATGCCATCGCCAGGAAGCTGAGGCCATATGGAACCCCAGGTGTGGTCCTGACCTGAGCAGAGGGTGGGAGACCATACCAGGGGCCCTTCAGATGACCTTCCAGCTTCCTTTGGGGTGGGTGAGGTTGGGATCAGAAATGGAAAAAGGCCTGAGCAACCACATACCCACTGCAACCTTGGAGCTGGCTTGAAGTAAGGTTCCCGAATAGAACTCTTAGTGATCAGGGAGTAAGGTGGACAGAAGGCCATCCTGCCTGCAGCTACGAAGCTCCCTTGATTTCTACTGCCATCCCCTGGGCCTTCACCAGACAGCTGCTGGGGTCTGAACATCGGGAGTGGTTTGCCCAGTGTGATGGCTGACCAGGCTCAGGCCTGCTCTGTTCCACTCGGCAGCTTTCTCCCTGGCTGTGGGCCTTGGCTGAGCTCCTTCCCTCTCTGAGCCTCTGCTTCCTCCTCCAACTAGGGTACCCAGCCAGCCAAGACTCGTCCTTCCAGGGCACGGACACAGACTCTTCAGGGGCACCCCTGCTGCAGGTGTACTGCTAACCCCCTATGGCCCGGCACTCACAGCCCCTCTTGGAAGAAGCATAGCCAGCGGAGTGGAAGACCCAGGACCCCTTTGTGTGGAGGCCAGACCCTGAGCCTAGCAGTGACCTCTGGCTTCTGCTTCTGTTGAATGATTTAGACCATGTACATTTCACAGGGCCATGGTGTCCCTGTCCTCTGCCTATCCAGCTGGACTGACTGCTGCCTGGGCCTGTTTCTTCCTGTGGCCTGAAAGCACAGCCTTGGGAAGTAGTTTTCCAGTTCTATTCCCATGTCACCCCCAAGCAATTATGGAAACTATATAGATAGCATGGCCTCTATATGTGATTCTCTGGGCAGCGCCCACTTGTTACATTGCTGAGCAGTTTGGATCGGATCTTGGATGTTCTGTATTGTTAACATGACCATTGTTGCAAGTATATACACCTGCCTGTCATCAGGGTTACATGGTCTTCCTGTCCAGCATTGTGGAGTAGGACAAGGTGGGGCCAGGCAGACTGTGGCTTCCCTTCCAAAAGATAAAGAACCACCTATGGTGGCTTTGTCTGGACTGCCAGTCCCCAGTCTTAAGGACCTGGCAGTGACCCCTCACCTCTCCCTGGTGCTGAGACAGCACTCTGGTTCTCACCTTATCTTGCTCTCCCAGCTAGCACCTGGCACCAAACCTGGGGCCTGAGCTCAGAGAGGCAAAAGCAGACTCCCCTTTTATGGGCACCGGGGCTAGCTCCATCCAGGGCCCTTAGCCGCTCTTACAGGGGCTGGATCTTGGTAGACCTAACATCACTACTTGAGAGGGTGAGGCAGAAGGGCTCCCAGTACAGGGCCCACTAGGCTAGTGGGCTTGAAGTTAGCCAGGGCAGTTCTTCAACCCATTACCACAAACAAAGGAAGGCCCATCTTAAGTTTCAGCAAGCCCTGGGCTGGCTAGCTAGCCCAGTGACCACAGGCTAGCAAAAGGGGCTATTCTTTCCCAGCTTCTTCCTTTACAGACCTTGTTTACTGTATGTTCGGGCACCCTTTGAAAAGTGGTTAACGGGGGCTGGAGAGATGGCTCAGCAGTTAAGAGCACTGGCTGCTCTTCCAGAGGACCGGGTTCAATTTCCAGCACCTACATTGGCAGCTCACACCTGTCTGTAACTCCAGTTCCAGGGGATCTGACACCCTCATACAGATATACATGCAGGCAAAACACCAATGCACATATAAATAAAAATTTAAAAAAAAAAAAAAAGAAAAAAAAAGAAAAAGAAAAGTGGTTAACTATCATTTATCTGGTTTCCTAAGGGACAGATGGCCATCTGGGGCTGTGACCACAGGACCCAGGTGGAGCTATAGCAATCGAACTGGCCCTTGGGAGCTGCTGTTATCCAGATTTAGGCATGAATAGAATGACCAGGTAGGGGTGTGGCTTGGTGTTGCCTAGCATGTGTGGGGTCCTGGCTTTGATCCCTAGCACTGTAAGAGGGAAAAATGTGTTCACCTGTAATCTCACCTAGGAAACTATCAAGAGGATTACTGAGTTCAAGACTAATCAGGGATACATACCAAGACACCTCAAAAAGGGGTAAAGGGGTACAGCACCCACACGGTAGCTCACAATCATCCCTAACTCCAGTTCCAGGCAATCTGATGCCCTCTTCTGACTGCTGTGGGCACCAGGCACATACATGGTTCATATACATACATACAGGAAAACACTCGTTCACTTAAATTTTTTTTTTTTTTTTTTTTTTTTTGAGACAGGGTTTCTCTGTGTAGCTTTGCGCCTTTCCTGGAACTCACTTGGTAGCCCAGGCTGGCCTCGAACTCACAGAGATCCGCCTGGCTCTGCCTCCCGAGTGCTGGGATTAAAGGCGTGCACCACCACCGCCCGGCAAATCTATTTTTTTAAAGGAAAAGATTACAGGACAGGGAAATGACAGTGTTAACAGTCTTAAACTCCAGCCTCGGCCCAGAAACCAATTTCCCAACAGCTCTGTGAAGTACTATTTGCATTCCCAGAAAAAGGTTTATCAAAACAGCTTGGTACTCACTTTAACCTGCATGGCCCTGCATTCAGTGGCCCTACCCTCTGGTGGGAGCAGAGGCTCCAAGGGCCAGGTGTGAGCACAAGGACCTCCTTGGCCTTTACTGCATAGAACAGGTCAAAGACAAACAGTGGGCTCCACTGGACTGTCCCCTGCCTTCCCAGCTCCCATACCTATGCACTGTCACCCGGCTTCAGCACAGTCCAGTCTGAACACTTAATTCTGGGACTCGGCTCCTGGAACTGTCTAAGTCCAGCTGCTGTTAGATCTTGTTGGCTCATGGGTCCCTCTGGGAGTCCGTAGCAGAAAGACTCGCCTTTGTGGCACCACATGTGGCAGGTGAGGTGGCTCAGAGTGGAAAGGCACTCACGCAGATCTGGCAATCTGAGTTCCATCCCTGAAGTCCATGTAAACATGAAGAGAACTGAGCCACAAAGTTGTCCTCTGGACTTCACACATGTGCTGCAGCACGTGTGCACACACAATGAAAACTGAAACAGGGCCGGGCGGTGCTGGCGCACGCCTTTAATCCCAGCACGCGGGAAGCAGAGCCAGGTGGGTCTCTGTGAGTTCGAGGCCAGCCTGGACTACCAAGTGAGTTCCAGGACTGCCAAGGCTACAGAGAAACCCTGTCTCTAAACAAATAAATACCTAAAACCTGTGTTACAGTCCTCCCTAAGTCATAAGGGGAGCAGAGATCCAGAATCAAGAACCTGCCCTAGTAGGTAGAATTCTACACAGCAGAATCTGGGCTAGAAGCCAAAACCCCAGCTCCCAGCAGCAGCTAGGGAGAGCTAAAGGGAGGACACAGGAGGAGCAGGGTAAATAGTTTTAATGTGTAACAGGCCAAACAGGGAGGAGAGGACCCCCAAGACCCAGCCCTTCTCCGGTGAAGCCCCGGAGCTCACATGCCCGGGAAGTCCCATGCCTGCCCCAGCCCTAAGGTTCCCAGGTCCCAGGAAAAGGTGGGAAAGGAAATTTAGGGGCCAATCCGAAGAGTTCAGGAAGGCAAACACAGGAGTTAGTTGAATTTAGCTTTGGAGAAATCCATCTCTGGGTGCTGATCCATGAACCTGGGAAACAGAGGTATAAGAGTGAAGGAAGCTGTCCACCCCAAGCTAGCCGATTTCCAGTCCTGACACTGGGCCTAACCTCCTCAGAACCCTGAAGAACCCGGGGCCAAGCCTCGTGGGGCCTGAGAGCTGAAGCCCATTTGAACCCTCAAGGCTGAAGTGCTCCGGAGTGCCAGCAGTGGCTCCAGCTTCCAGTAGGTGGCGATGACCTCTTCTTACCTATTGCTTCCTACTCTTAAGGTGGCCTTGTCCTGGAGGTGACCCTGGCAAGTGGTCAGGTTAGGCAAGCCAAGGCCACAGACCATGAACTTGGCTGGTTCATGCTGGAAGGGGGCAGGGCAGTCTAGAGTCCCATTCAGTGGCATACTGTCACCACCCAGGCCTAAGTCCCCAGGGCAATCCTCCTATCCCCAGGTTGCTTACTTCTTCAGGATTTCCTGCTTCTTCTGCTCATCAGAGGTGGGCAAGCCCATGGACTTCTGTCTTTGGTCATACATCATCTTCTCCACCATGCTGCGAGTCTCACTGTCCAGGTCTGACAGCTAGGGAGAGGCAGAGAGAGGAATGAAGGATGCACTGGCCTACCTATCCCCCCAAGCTCCACAAAAAAAACCTTCCGAGCCAAGTAGGACTCACCTTGGAGTTTTCAGGGTTAATCTTCTTGGTATTGATTTCAGGGTCGCTGGTAACCAAGCGGTTCCACCATTCCATCTTATTGATCTGAGAGGAGGCGGGGGAGACATCCATGGGAAGGAAAGCTCTATGACCCAGGGATTACACCTCAACCCTTTTAGAACTAAACTCTCTCCCATCCACATCTGTGTCCAAGCCCCATGCAGGCCTGCGCTGGGACCAGGGGTATAGAAGGACCAGACTTCTGTCCACCCAGTAGCCGGGGAAGACACACAGAGGTCAACAGTTATAAATCAATGCATCACAGCAAGAAAGTGCGCAGTGGCCACTCAGCGTGGAGCAGAGAGGCTAGAGGAACACATGGCAGCTCACAACTGTCTGTAACTCCATCCCGGGGCTCTGACACCCTCACACAGACAATAGATGCAGGCAAAACCCCAATGTATGATAAATAAATAAATCTTTTAAAAACTTAGGAAAAAAGCAAAGAATGAGAAAGGAGATTCTGGCTGGGAGGAAAACCAAGTACAAAGGCACAGGTGTGTGGGTGGCAGCCGAGCCACCGTCTGTGCCGGGGAAGCTGTCCTTGGGCTCTTGACCCTTTCCAGACACTGCCTTTATTTACCCCAGTAAACGTCCTACCTCTAGGAAGGCAGTGTAGGAGACAATATGGACTTCATGAGGGCAAACTCTACATTCGGTTCACTGTTCTCCAGTCCTTAGAACAGTGCCTGGCACACAGTAGGTGTTCAAGCATGTGTGGAACTGAACCCACGTGCAAGCATGATGGGAAGGAAGAGGCCTGGCGTACAAGACTGCTCAGCCTGCCTCTACCCACCGGCGCCAAGGGAGGCACACAACTGAATGGAAGCTGTTTCCTGACCGCACGGTAAGGGCAGAGAGAGGAGTAAGTCCCCAAGGCCTGCAACACAGCCAGCGGGGATGAGGGGACAGACAGACAGACAGACAGACACACACACACACCCCCCACCACCGCACAGTCAGCACCCAGGCTGGGCCGGACCTCCCTACCTTCTTACCTTCTCCAGATGCACGGTCACCACCTTGCCGTCCTCGATGAGCCACGAGCTCTCCTCCACCTTTACTTCGTTGTACAGCTCACCGTCAATCAGCGGAGGCTGTCCTTTGAGGCCCACCCGGAGGTGCCGCCGCTGGATGTCCACCACCACGTCCTTCCCCTTCAGCCGGAAGCTGACTCGGAAGGGCACTGCCAGATCTAGCTCCGACAGGGTCTGGGTCCAGCGGTAGTTGGGCAGGTCAGCCCCGTTGCCTAGGTTGGGCTTCAGCTTTCCTCTGTCCTTCTCATCTTCCTCCTCTTCCTCCTCCTCAGCATCCTGCTCACAGTCAGGGGTGCTGAGTGACTTACCTGACACACCAGACTTCCACCAGGCCAGGCCTGAACTGCCACTGGACATAACAGTCACGAGAGCAGACCTAAGCATGTCAGACCTACACACCCCAGGCCACTGGGAATCAAAGTAAAACAGGTCCTGATCTCTGCCAGAAGGGCTCAAAATGTATCATGTGACAAAGGATATGGCGGAGCCCACTGCCCCTCAGCCCACCCCTCAGGGTGCCCTCTGAGTTGTGTGCATTTTTTTGGTTGGTTGTTTTTTGGTTTTTTGAGACAGGGTTTCTCTGTGTAACAGTCCTGGCTGTCCTGGAACTCACTCGGTAGACCAGGCTGGCCTCAAACTCAGAGATCCGCCTGCCCCTGCCTCCTGAGTGCTGGCATTAAAGGCATGTGCCACTATGCCTGGGTTGAAAAGAATACATTGGTTTCAGATAGGTTCTCACTATATCGCCCATATTTACATCAGTTTTTCTGCCACAGCCCGCCAGGTGCTGAGATTACGGTGTGGCCACCACACTGACTCTGTTCTAGGTTTCTTTGGAGTGGGACCTTGAAGTATGGAAGAGTCCCCAAGGCTAGGGGCAGGGGAGGGTGATGAGGGAATTCTGTTGAGGGGAGGAAGCTGATGCCCACGCCTCCTGCTAGTCTATCTTACCTGCTTCCCTGGTGAGTCAAGGCTGCCATTCTTGAGCTGGACCTCATGATTCTCTGCATCCTTTCTCTGCAGCAAAAGGAACCCAGGTGGAACAGAGCCCTACTTCCCAGGGCCAATGCAGTCAGGGATGGGGGCAGAGGAGGGAAGCCCAGCCTGACCTGGTCAATCTCCAGCTGCAGTCTCTCTGCTTCCTCGTCCGTCAGCTCCTTGATCTGAGGCCCAGGGGTCTCTGCCTTGGCCTCCTTGGCCAGCCGAGCTGCCCGCTCTGCCTTCTCCTGCCTCTCAGTCTCCTGCCGCGCTCGCTTCTCTCTCCGGGCCTTCTGTGCCAGCTGGTTGTGGTGCTTAAAAGTCTGTGTGATGAGCTAGGGAGGGCAGTGAACCGTCAGAGCAGGGACAGTGTTTGAAGGCCTAGGGACAAAGCCCTGCCCGCCCCTGGCTCGCAAATGCCGTCAGGTGAGCAGCTGTGCCGCGGGAGGACGGTGAGGACGGTGCCGGTAGCTGCTTCTGTTATAAGCAGAACGCAAGCTCAGCCCTTTTAGGAAGCCTCCCTAGCACCCAGGTCTACACTGCCTGTTCCCCGACATTCTCTCTTCTTGCCTATGTCCATCTTGGGCATACAGTCCCAGATGGCAGCACTCAAAAAGTCCCACCCAGAATCAGCAAGCAGACCCCTCCCAAGGGAAGAGGCCATTTTCCTTCCTAAACAGAGAGCTTCTGATTTCAAGTCCTTTCACGTCCACTGAGTGAGCCTCCCATGGTGCTTCAACCCCAGGACCTGCTAGATACCCCCCACCCCCGCCACCCCGGGCTAGCCCCATGGCACCTGACCCTGAGTCACCCCATCTCTCTCTAATCGCAGCCTCGGCATATGCTGTTTTCACCTAGAATGAGGTCTTCGTCTTACTGGCCAGTCTCCAGGAGTAGCTCAAATGTCTCTGGAATTTTACCTAGTGGACTCTGAACAGACCCTTGGAAAATGCAAGTCTGGCCACCCACACCCATACAGAGTGCACACCTGCGGTCTCCCAGGGCAGCCACCTCACCTACCCCGGGATCAGTGCTCAATAAGCCACCTTCCAAGCATCTCTGACCCTAAGCTGGAGGAAGGAGGCAGTCACAGAAGTCACCATGGCCTCCCACACCCAAGGGTCTGCCAAATGCTCCCAGACTCTCATTCATTTGTGACTCTCCCTCCCGTCCCTCCCAACCCCCAGCCCCATGCCATGCTGAACAGCTTCAGACTCTGCCAGGGTAAAAAAGACACCAGAGTGCCAACAGGTTTAAGAATAATGCTGGGCCGGGCGTCGGTGGCACATGCCTTTAATCCCACCACTCGGGAGGCAGAGGCAGGCGGATCTTTGAGAGTTCGAGGCCAGCCTGGGCTACAGAGCGAGATCCAGGAAAGGCACAAAGCTACACAGAGAAACCCTGTCTCGGAAAACCAAAAATAAAAAAAAAAAAGAGAGTAATGCTGGGGGTGAGAAAGAGGAGGGGCTCAGAGGCCACGCTGCTGTGGAGAGGAACAGCAGGCCAGCAATCAACTGCAGCAGCGGCTGTTCCAGCACAGGGCCTTGTCCCCAGTTTCTAATCACAGGGACCTTGAACTCAAGCCACCTGACAATCACTGGCCAAGGAGGGGCAGGGACAGGGCCTTCTCCTCTTCCAGCCCATAAATCATGTCACAATCTACTTGTCCTATGACTTCCTGGAGGTTAAAAGAGGGCAGATGAGCCACCAGCAAAGTCAAAGCCAAGCAGAGCAGCATCTGACCCTTCTTCCCAGTCCCCTCCACCAAAGGACACGCTAGAGGTGGTCTGTGCAGGGGCTGTGGGGGTCTCGAGTCAAGCTTTAGTCACTGACATGTGGCCGGGAGCCACAGGCTGGCAGGTGGGGAAGAGTGAGGCATTCTGGGTCTGGTGGGTTGAACACAGGTGTTTTCTTGTCAGAGATGACAGGGACAAGAACGGTTCCTAGTCTGGAAGGGAGGACTGCAGTCACTTACACCCAACCCAAAGGCACCAGAGCCTGACCCTGACCCCCCCAGGGTCAGTAACACATTCAAGCAGTGGACTACAGGGGTTCTGTTGAGTCTGTCTCTTGGCCCCGCCTAACCCCAGCTTTCTCCCTTTTCCAGACTGGGTTGAAGTGCACACCTGACCCCTGTCCTCTGAACTACCAAGACGCCCCCCAGGCCCCAGAAGACTGCGAGGTCTCAGTGAGGAGATGTCTAGAGCTGGGGTGGGGGAGGTGCAGAACCAACCTGGCTTCTTTCCACCCTTACCTGTTGTGGATATTTGTTTACACTGTGTGAAGATGTGTCACTATGATTGGTTTAGTAAAGAGCTGAATGGCCAACAGCTAGGCAGGAGAGACTAGTTGGGATTTCCAGGGAGAGAACTCAGGGAAGAAGAGAGGCAGGGAGATGCCAGAGAGACCCTGAAGAAGTCTGTGCAGAAGAGGTAACCGAGCCACGTGACAGAATGTAGATTAATAGAGACAGACTGATTTAAGTTATAAGAGCTCGTTGGGAAAAAGCCTAAGCTAAGGCCAAGCTTTCATAATTAATATGACAAGAAAGCTTGCTACACTCACCTACCCCACAAACCAGTACCCCAGCATCGTTCTCCTTGGACGTTCCTCATTTTGAGTGATAGTAACAGTGATCCAAGTGACCAAGGCCAGAGCAAAGGGTCATTTATGAAGACCCACCTGGTGCCAGCCTAGGGCCATGGCTGCTTCAGGCTGAGTTGTCTCCCCTCCACAAGGTCTGGGCCTCCAGAAGCAGCCGTACACAGAATAGCCCACTACTCCCCAGCATGCGGCCTGACTCAGCCTCTGCCCAGCGCCTTCCATCTGGCCTGCAAAGTGCAAGTGTGCGCGCGTACGTGCGTGCGTGCGTGAGTGCACGCAACTTTTTCTTTGAGTAACTTGCACAGCTCTGCATTTGCTATCTGTTGCTCCCTTTACCTGGGACAGCCTTGTTCAATCCAAGAACAAGGCCCTTAACTGCACCTCACCCAGCTGTCGGCACCTTCTTCACTTGAGTGGAATCACGAGGGCTGTGTCTCATGCCCTCTGAAGCCGGATCCTGCCTGACCTCTCTCCGTAGCATCTCAAATACCTCAACCATTTTTCTGAATGTAATTTTACAAAACACCTCTTATTAAGCTGCTGACTGGGAAGCCTATCTGTTCCAACATTCACAGAATTTAAAGACAGAATCAAGACCCAGCCAGGCATGGTGACTCCACTCCTGTAATCCCAGCACCCCGGAGGCAGAAGAGGGAAGATCAAGCTTAAGGCCACTGTGCTCTCCACATCCAGACTTTGACTGGGGGCGGGGCGCGGATACACCTCAGCGGTGCCTAGCCTAAGGGTTAGTGCCCAGTACCACACACAAAATTATTAAATGACAGAGAACCGAGTATCCTTTACTGGCAGCCAAAGACAAAGGAAAAGGAGGAGAGAGGCTCACCTAAGCTAGGCTGAGGGAAGCAGGGAAGCAGGTGACAATACCGTGATAAACCCCAAGATGGAAGAGACAGCAGTTGACATGGGGCCTGGCATGGGGGCTGACAGGGAGTCTCACTCATGCTAGTATCAAAGCCAAACTGGCCTGTGTCCTTTGACACAGACTTCCCTCTTGATTGACTTGGTAACAACCCTGGAACTCAAGTCCATGAGTGTTAACAGTAAAGGAAAAAACCCACCTCATGGGTCACCTTGGAAACACACTAGTAACAAATAATTCTGAAAGCAGCAGTCTGGGCTCTTCCTGCAGAGAAGCAAACAGTGATGGAGAGCGTTGTGGTTGGTGTTTTTTTTTTTTTTTTTTTTAACTCTTTGGGGGCCTGCCACCCAGCTCCCAAATAAATCACACAGAGTCTTATTCTCTCTTATGAATGCCTGGCCTTAGCTTGGCTTGTTTCTAGCCAGCTTTTCTAACTTATCCCGTCTATCTTTTGCCTCTGGGTTTTTACCTTTCTCTATTTCTGCATCTCTTTTCTTTCCTTCTTATTCCATGGCTGGCTGTGTAGCTGGGGGGCTGGCTCCTCCTTTTCTTGCTCCTTGATCTCCCTTCCCCAGATTTCTCCTCCTATTTATTCTCTCTGCCTGCCAGGCCCGCCGATCCCTCTCCTGCCCTGCTATTGGCCATTCAGCTCTTTATTAGACCAATTAGGTGTTTTAGTCAGGCAAAGTAACACAGCTTCACAGAGTTAAACAAATGCAACATGAAAGAATGCAACACATCTTTGCATCATTAGACAAATATTCCACAACGTAAACGAATGTAACACATTAAAATAAAACTCCCCAAGCAAGCTTCTACAAAGAAAGATGGTAGACTATCCTGAAGTGACAGGTCCAGACACGACCCCAGCTGACAGTGTCAGAGAGAGACAGACCGCTGACTGCTTTGTACTTCTGTCTGTCTACAACAGAGTGCTGGGAAGAAAAGAAGCCAAGCCTGGAGTCCACCTGACAGCATCCAATGATCCTACAGAGCAACAACTCCAGCTACAACCCACAAGGTGGGTGCAATCAACAGTAACAACCAAGTCTGTCCCAGGTTCCTGACACAAAGCTCCTAAGTCCTTGGCATCTTCTGTTAGACTGAAACCATGTCTGTTAGAATCCTGTCTGGGGCCAGGTGGTGATGGCACATGCCTCTAATCCCAGCACTCAGGAGGTAGGGGCCAGCCTGGTCTACAGAGCAAGATCCAGGACAGGCTCCAAAGCTACAGAGAGAAACCCTGTCTCGGGGAAAAAAAAGTCCTGTCTCAGAGCTTAGGGCCTGCAGGTTGCTAAGAAGACTCAGCAAGCACTGAGGCTGGATCTTCTAACCCAGTCCCCAGTGGAGGACGGCAGTGGGGAGGACCTGCAGACTGACGTGATCAACAGCCAATGATGGAGCTATCAACCATGCTCACACATGAGATCCCGGAACAATGAAGCCTGAACCATTCCCTGTTACATGAAGATCCTGGGAAGAAAGCAAAACCAGAGGGAACATGGCGGCACCACACCCTCACACCCTGCCATGTGGTGTATGGCTCTTCGTGTGTGTGTGTGTGTGTGTGTGTGTGTGTGTGTGTGTGTGTGTGTGTGTGTGTGTGTATGTGTGTGTGCCATACCCTCACACCCTGCCATGTGCTCTGCTTCTGTATGGCTCTTCCTGTGTGTGTGTGTGTGTGTGTGTGTGTGTGTGAGAGAGAGAGAGAGAGAGAGAGAGAGAGAGAGTGAACTGGTCTAGAACTCACTACCCCTATTCTCAAACTCATGGAGATCCTCCTGCCTCTGCCTCCTGAGTGCCTCCCAGTATCTCTCATAATAAAATAGTAAGAGTACCTGAAGCGCTCCCCCAAGCTCTCAGTCTAATGAGCTCTTAGCAAACCTAAATTTGAGTAAGTATTGGACTTGAGTGGTATGTCAAAGGATTGGGCTTTTTGTTTGTTTTAAGATCTCATGCTGGGCATGGTGACACAGGCCTTTAATCCCAGCACTCAGGAGGCAGAAGCAGGGGGATCTCTGAGTTTGAGGCCAACATGGTCTACAGAGAGAGTTCCAGGACAGCCAGGGCTACACAGAGAAACCCTGTCTCAAAAAAATGATGTGTATGTGTATCTCTCTGAGCTGGTGTTATACACATCCGAGTTCAAGTGGGCATCAGATCCCATGACGCTGGTTACAGGCATTTGTGAGCTACCTGCTGTGGGTTCCGGGAAACCTCGAGTCCTCAGCAACTGCGGCCAGCCCTCTTACACAGAGCCTTCTCTCCAGGCCCCTCCCACCTTTTGCTTATTCTGAATAATGTCTGTTATCAGGAACATAGGCACATGCAAGCAAGTCTTCCCGATCTCGCCCAGAAATGGAACTGCTGGGCACAGTGATGCTATTTTTATACTCCAGGAGCCACCAGGCTCTTTGCCATGGTAGAGGGACCACCCGACATCCCCACTGGCTGTGCCCAGTGACTCCAACTTCTGCACATCTGTCAACACTCCGTTCCGTGACTCCAACTTCTGCACATCTGTCAACACTCCATTCCTGTTGTTACCCTCTCCTTTCAACTGTACCAGGCTGGTGTCAAACTTGCAGGCTTAGCCACCCTCCTGCCTCAGCCTCCACAGTGACCCTGTGTAGCACCACACACACAGCTTTTCCTGTCTTTCTGATGGAAGCCATTTGAATGAGTCTGAGGTAGGAGCTCATAACGTGGAGGAAAGGGGTAGTAGCGCTGTCTGACACAGGATCTAGTGACGTAGCCCAGGTTGACCACATAGCCAAGGATGGCCCTAAGCTCCTAATCCTTGTGCCACCACCTCCTAAGTGCTGAAACTACAGGCCTGAGCTGCTGTGTCTTAGTTTTTTTAATTTTTGCTTTCTTTTTTGAGATGGGGTCTCATACCATAGATCTGAATCCACTATGTAGCACAAGCTATCCTCAAATTCAGTGCTAGGATTACAGGCATGCACCACCATGCTGGTTTTCAGGTTCCAATTGTAATGTCTAGCCACTCATCCCCCAGCCAGATAATCGGTAAAAACCTGGTGGGTGGAGGATGACTCAGGGATGGACGCCAAGCCTACAGCAGATGGTCTCCATGGTGTTCTACAACTCAGCTCGGAACTTTGCAGAGTGTAAACCACCCCTGAGCCAACTTCCTCATCCATACAATGATGGCTGATCCCCATGAACCTGCTCAGGGACCACAGGAAGCTCACAGGACCCAGCCAGGGGCAGGGCCTCAGCGGCAGCTCATTCCCTTCCCCAGGCCCAGCCTGAGGAGTGCATTCGGCTTACACAAGCCAGGTGAGCCTTCCTTCCCAGCAACAACCCACCCGAGGAGAAGGATCCCAGCACTCACCTTCTCTGCCATCCCCTCTTCTCCTCCAACGAAAAAGTCTGTTTTGCGTCGAAGGAAGCTGAAGAAGGTGTTCACAAGCTGAAAGACAGAGGGGGAGGCTGAGGCCTGGGGCTCGGGACGGGGGCCCTCAACTGCAGACAAGGCCCTAGTTCAGGAGAGAATTTGAACTTAAGCATTACCTCTGAACCTCCCACCTGAACAGCCAGCCTCCCTACCAAGTCCCTGAGTCCCTTCTGCCAGGATCTTCAACCTGAAACACAAGCTCATTTCGTGTGTGTGTGTGTGTGTGTGTGTGTGTGTGTGTGTGTGTGTGTACACGCACATCCACCTTCACAGTGGTGCCGGACCCAGCCAGCCACTCTTCCTCTACACCCGGGACTTGAATGCCCGAACAAAGCCTTCACCACTAGACAGTAAAGCCCATCTGAATGTCTAGAGATGGCTCAGTGGGTAAGAGCCCCTTTTGTGCAACCCTGACCACCTGGGCTGTTGCCCAGAACCCACAGTAGAAGGAACAACTCCTGAAAGTTGTCATCTAACCGCCACACACAAGCTGTGGGGCACACCCACCCACACATAAACACACACATGCACCGGGCGGTGTCACACACCTTTACTCTCAGCGCTCAGGATTAAGCAGCACAGGACTGGACAGATGACTGAGCCACGAAGAGCACTCCCTGCCCTCACAGAGAACCTGGATTCAGTTCCCGGCCCTGAGCTGGTCCTTCCTAATCATCTGTAACTCCAGGAGATCTGATATCCTCTTCTAGTGTCATGGCAGCAGAAACACTTTTTAAATCTTTTTTAAAAAGCAAGCCCTTAGGAGTGTCTGGAACACAAAGGCCAGAGTAGGAATCCCTGAAACTGAAGTTACAGGCAGTTGTGAGCTGCCGGGAATCAAACTCGGGTCCTCTGGAAGAGCAGTATGTGCTCTTAACTCAGCCATCTCTCTGACCCGTTGTTTTTGAGACAGGGTCTTACTACATAGCTGTGGCTGGCCTCAAACACGATTCACAAGCCAGGCAGTGGTGGTGCACACCTTTAATCTCAGCACTCGGGAGGCAGATGCAGGAAGGTCTCTGTGAGTTCAAGGCCAGCCTGGGCTACAGAGCGAGATCCAGAACAGGTTCCAAAGCTACACAAAGAAACCCTGTCTTGAAAACCCCCTCTCCAAAAAAGCCTGCCTCTGCCTCCCAAGTGCTGGAATTAAAAGTGTGCAGCATCACACCCAGCTAAATAATTAAAAATAATAATAATAATGATAAGTGAGTGTGGTAGCATATACCTATAAGGCCAATATTCAGGAGGCTGAGGCAGGAGGATCATGGGTGTATGGTCACCCTCAGCTATCTAGTAAGACCCTGTCTCAAGAAAGCAGAGGGTGACTGTATCTGCCCAGTGGTGTTTTAGTTCTTTTCCCTGTTGCTGTGATTAAAAACAAAAAGAGAACACCTGAGAACACCAACTCAAGGGAGAAAGGGTTTATTCTGGCTTATAGTCCGGGGTTCGGTCCATCGAGCAGGCAAGAGCTGAAGCAGAAGCTTGCGGCAGACGGTCACATCATGTCCTCAGGAAACTGAGAGCAAAGACTGCTGGTGCTCAGTAACCTCTTAGGAACATCTGGCACAGAAAGGGAGATAGACTCGTGGAAGACAGACTTCCTACAGGAGCCATGGCTCAGAGGACAGACGGTCGGTCACCAGCTGATGATGGCAGGCACCTTGGGGTTTAGACTTCACTTTGGTACAACAGCAGTATGCACTGCGTAGAAATGTAATCTATTTGGTCCTTCCTGGGCTATGTGTACAGATGATGTTGTCTTGCAATCCTGGGCAGCTGGAGTCAGCTCCCAGCCCGACGGATACTCCACCACAAAGGCAAACTGCTAACACTCCACACTGAACTGTATCGCTAAGCTGTGACGTTCTGATGGTCCACTGTTACCGTCAGACTTTCCACTTACGTGTTCAGCTTTCTGTTGTTTTGAGACCGGGTTTCTCTGTGTAGCCCTGGCTCTCCTGGAACTCACTCTGTAGACCAGGCTGCCTCTACCTCCTGAGTGCTGGGATTAAAGGCCTGCACCACCATGCCTGGCACCGTTTGTCCTTTCTTACATGACTTATTTCACTTACCGTAAATGTCTTCAAGGTTCATCTATGGTTCTAAATTGGACACGAGAACTTACCCCAATGTGTGCAACCCCCACTTCTAGGCACTTTCAAGTCACTCAAACAGAAAGTGAACTCACTTCCGAATCTATTTGTGTGTCAGTTTAGGGGAATAGAGACGAGGAGGCTGTTCACGTTTGCAGATTTGACACACTCTCTCCCTTCAAGGGATCTAGAAGTCCTTGGTCAACACAATCACCTACAGGAAAGACTTGGAATGTGTAGTGGAAGGTGTTTTATGTCAACTTGACACAAGCTAAAGTCATCTGAGAGGAGAGAACCTGAGTTGATAAAATGCCCCCGCAAGATTGGGCTCTAGGCAGCCTGCAGTTTAGTGACTGATGGAGGAGGGCCCAGCCCATTGTGGGATGATACCACCCCCAGGCTAGTCGTCCCAAGTTCTTTTTTTTTTTTTTTTTTCTTTACAAGACAGGGTTTCGCTGTGTAGTTCTGGTGCCTGTCCTGGATCTCGCTCTGCAGACCAGGCTGGCCTGGAACTCACGGAGATCCGCCTGGCTCTGCCTCTCGAGTGTTGGGACTAAAGGCGTGCGCCACCACCTGCCAGAGGCCCTAAGTTCTATACAAAGCAGGCTGAGAAAGCCATGAGGAGCAAGCCAGTGAGCAGCACCCCTCCACAGCCTCCAGATTCCTGCGCTCACTGCTTCTGATGAACTGTTATATAGAACTGTGAGTGAAATCAGCCCTTTCCTCCCCAATTTGCTTTTGGTCATGGTGTTTCATCACAGTAATAGCAACGCTAAGACCTAATGGGAAGTTAAATGAAAAGCCATCCCCAGTGACAGGAGCCTATCTAGGTCGGGGCTGAGGTCTGACTCTGGGTACACTGTCACTCTCTGACCCCCGGGTGCTTATGGAATGTTAAGTCGTCAAGACTACTGTGCGCTTTTCCACCTCTCCCAGCATTTCGGGGGGCAAAAAACAATTAACAGTGTACGCACCAGCTGATCTTTGTGGTTCATAAGCCACGCCCACGGTGCTAACTAGGTCTGGTCAGTCAACACCACCTATGGGTTATTATATTGGGGTCTCACTATGTACCCATGACTGGCTGAGACCTTGCTTCTATAGAGCAGGCTAGCCTCTAACTTGTAGCAATTCTGCCTCTTCCTTCCCAGTGCCAGAATTACAGTCATGCACCATCATATCCGACTCCGAGTTATACTTCTGAAATGCTCACTGTGGGGCAGCAAGACGGCTCACTGGGTGACAGTGACTTCTCCAAGGGCCCAAGGTCATGAACCCATACAGGTGGCGGGAGAGAACTGGCCCCACGAAGTTGTCCTGACACATACACACACACACAAGAATAATAACAATACATTTCCTTGTTTTTGTTTCTTTCAAGAGGGGGTTTCTCTGTGTAGCCCTGGCTGTCCTGGAACTAGTTCTGTAGACTGGGCTGACCTCAAAAAAGATCCATCTGCCTCTGCCTTTAGAGTGCTGGGATTAAAGGCACACCTGGTTCCAAATAATAATTTTAAAACAAGAAGTTCTCTTTGCACATAAGTAACTCCATAAGGGCAAGGCCTGGTCTCCGTCTGTGTCTTTATCCCCAGGATCCAGTCTTCTGTGTCTAGTACACGATAATGACAAATACTTCATTAACAAGCTTATTATAATGAACTTGGTCTTTTCCCTTCAAAGTACTACTTTCCTAAAATTCAATTTCTTGAATTTTAGGAGCCAGGCAGGGTGGCGCACATCTGAATCCCAGCACTTGGGAGACAGAGGCAGGAGGATGACCCTGAATTGGAAGTTACCTTGGTCTATATAACAAGTTGGGCAAGCAGGGGATACACAGCAAGACCCTGACAGGAAAAAAAACAAAATAAAAAACCAAGAACTGGTATTCCTAAATTTCACCTCACAGACTAGGCACGCTTCACCTAGTAGGAGGCTACTGAGAAGTCTACAGGTCTCCAGTTCACTTCCTCGACTGATGTTTAAAGATGCCACGTGCTGACCTCACCCTGGTTCTCACTACCCCACGCAGTATGTGATAAGGAGGCCCCACTCTGGTTAAGATGGAAATCACGTCTGGGAGAGTCGGTCCAGGGATGCTCTAGGAAGTAATCATTAAAAGGCAAGAGAAAGGACGCGTGGAACACAGAATGGATGCGGAAGCTCTGGGGTCACTCTGAGACAGCAGAATTGCTCTTGGGGGCAAAGTGCCGGGCACTGATGGCGTGGGACTGAGACTTCGCCCGCGGGGTGGACGGGCCGGAAGCTGGGGCGCGGGGAGCCGCGCGGCCGGGGTGGGGGAGGTCTCGGCGATCCACGGCGGAGAAGGGCTGGGGCGCGGGCCACGGCGCTTACCTCCTGCACGCCGCCCTCGTGCTGCTGCGCCATGGCCAGCAGCATGCCGTCGAAGCGCTCCTCCTCCTGTTCCCCGCCCATCGCGCTGCGCTCCGAGCTCCGCACTCGCGCTCTGCGATGCCCGCGCTCCGCACGGTTCGCGTCGGGCCCAACGGTTCCCCGCGCCGGCCTTCCGCAGCGGAGCCGGAAACACGCACGGCCCCGGCCGCCCGGGCCCGCCCTTCCCTGCTCTCTTCCCGCCTCCCCGCCCATCGGTGGCCATTGAGCTCCCGGAACACAGCCCGCTTCACCGGTCATTGGCTAACGGGAGGAGCAAATCAACAGGCGCGACCCGAAAGTGGTGGGAGGGGCTTGCGGCCGCAGAGTTTGGTTTGAGTTGCTATGGTCACCAGATACCTGGGAGCCTTCTAGAAAGCTCCGAGCTCACATCCTTGATAGGGCTGGTAGTTAAGAGAAGTTTTGATCAAGCAGTGCCTTCAGCCGTCTTTTCCTACGAGCGGCAGTTGAGACCCAGGAAGAAAGTGCTCACCAAAGGGACAACCTCCTCCATCATACTGGGCCAGGCTTTTGGAAAAGTGCACACAACTGTAGTTTGCATAGAGCCCCAGGCTTAGAAACTATTTGCAGCTGGATTAATGCTCTTCCCTTACTGTCTGGAAATTCTTAACTTTTCTGGTCTTTTGTTTTATTTTAGTGGTGGGAGTGGTGGTGATGGCTTGCTTTGTTTTGCTGTGACAGGGACGGGGTATCGGAGGCAAGGACGAACTTGAACTCCTGGTCCACCTGCCTTCATCTCCAAGTACTGAGATGGCCTGTGTGTATCACCGGAAGGTCCCCCCCCCCCACCACCCACGTGTATACATTTATTTTTTTACTTTGTAAACCTGAAAGTGCTATACTGTTGGAAGATTATTACCAAACATTTCCTGAGAGTCAGGCTGTATCGCCCTCCGTGGAATAGGGACTCGTGAGGATTGAACCTCACTTGAACACACCCAAAGAGCAGGACTCCACTCCCCTATCAAACTCAGGTCTCTGAGGGCTGATCTGTGTCATCTGCCAGCTAGAAGCGGCGCTCTTTAGTTTTACGTCAACTTGACACAAGCTGGAGTCATCAAAGAAGAGGAGCCTCAGCTGAGAAAATGCCTCCGTAAGATCCCACAGAGGTAAACCTGTAGGACATTTTCTTAATTAGTGATTGACAGGAGAGGGCTCAGCCCATTGCGAGTAGAGCCACCCCTGGGCTAGTGGTCCTGAATTTTGTTTTGTTTTGTTTTGTTTTGTTTTCCGTTTTTCGAGACAGGGTTTCTCTGTGTAGCTTTGCGCCTTTCCTGGGACTCACTTGGTAGCCCAGGCTGGCCTCGAACTCACAGAGATCCACCTGGCTCTGCCTCCCAAGTGCTGGGATTAAAGGCGTGTGCCACCACCGCCTGGCCTGCGCCACCACCGCCCGGCCGGTCCTGAATTTTATAAGCAAGCAAGCTGAGCAAACCATGAGGAGCAAGCCAGTAAGCAGCACTCCTCCATGGCCTCTGCATCTCCAGCCTCCAGGTTCCTGCCCCGTGTGAGTTCCTGTCCTGACTTCCTTAGATGTGGAAGTGCAAGCCAATCCCTTTCCTCCCTTGCTTTTGGTCATGGTGTTTCATCACAGCAATAGAAACCCTAAGACAGAAGCCCTGGACTTGTCTGAGCAAATGGCTCCAGTCAGGCTCTGGCCTATAGCGATCCTGACCACAGCCTTCTCTCCCGCTCCAGGGATTCCAGAAATGACACCTGGCCTTAAGCTCCCCGCAGTGAAAGGGACCTAGCTTCCAGTCTGGCAGAGAGGCTCTACCTCCTCAGCTTCCTTTTCCAAAAAATGGGGATGGCAGCAGCAACAGGGAGGAAGGCTAGCCTTAAGGAAGTGCCTGAGTGCGCTCTACATCCACTCTGAGCCCCACAGACAAGGGAAGCACTGTTGAAGCAGAGTGTGTGAAGCTTAAAAAAAAAAAAAAAAAAAAAAAAAAAAAAAAAAAAAATTTGATTCAATTTTTAGATTTATTTTATGTATATAAGTATATAAGTGTTTTGCCTGCATGGACGCCTGTGTACCGTATATGTGCAGTGCCTGCAGAGGCCAGAGGATGTTGGATCTCCTGGAACTGGAGTTACTGATGTTTGGTTGTAAGCTACCACGTAGGTGCCGAGAACTGCATCCTGGTCCTCTGCAAGAGTATCATCAAGTACTGTAACTGATGAGCCATCTCTTCAGCCCCCAACATTCATTTCCTATACACACACACACACACACAAAGAAACATGAGAGTGATTATCACCAATTCCCATCCAATATAATAGGATTTGTGCTGGGGTTTGTCTACATTGACACCTTCCATCTCCCACTCTAAGAAATGTGGTTTCCGCCGGGTGGTGGTGGCGCACGCCTTTAATCCCAGCACTCGGGAGGCAGAGCCAGGCGGATCTCTGTGAGTTCGAGGCCAGCCTGGGCTACCAAGTGAGTTCCAGGAAAGGCGCAAAGCTACACAGAGAAACCCCGTCTCGAAAAACCAAAAAAAAAAAAAAAAAAAAAAAAAAGGCAGCAGCAAACTGAACAGGCACAGCGTTTAGATAGGGCTTCTTAGGGGGGGTAGTTTTTCCAGGGAGAAGATTTTCAGAGTGGGAATTAGTTGGGTTTCAATCCCCTTGAGCTTGGACAAACTCAGATTGGCTAGATTTCATGTGCAGGGATTGGTTGGTTTTCCTGCTCAGGGATCAGTTGGTTTTGTGCTCCGTTGCTCAGGGGCCTATTTGGCTTTGGTTTTAGGACTAAAGTGTGTTTCTTTCACTGGCCCTTTTTAGCCTTTTGGTTCTAGTTTCAGGGCCAGGGTGTGTTTCTTTTACTTGCTCTGGTTCTAGGGCCAAAATATGTTTCTTTGACTCTGGTTCCAGGGTCAGGGTGGGTTTCTTTCGCTGGCTCTGGTTCCAGGGTCAGGGTGGGTTTCTTTGGCTGGCCCTTTTACTCTACAGCCAGGACATAGACACATAGACCAGGCTTCTAGTTGCCAAACTGGTGACAACATGATCAGCTGCTCACCAGTATAAATAACGACAGTAACACTTTTTAAGCTACTAGATGGCCATGAATTCAAACCCACATAAATGCAGACATTGGGCCAGTGAGATTTACTCAGCAAGTAAAGACACTTGTTGCCAAGCTGAATGATGTGACTTCAACCCCCAGGATCCCCCGGTGGGAAACAATCAACTCCTGGAATTTCTCCTCTGGTGTCCATACGCACACCACTATACATTTTTTAATCAGGCACAATGGCATATGCCTTTCATCCCAACACTTAGGAGGCAGAGGTGGGTGAATTCTACGAGTTCAAGGCTGTCTTGATCGACAGAATTCTAGGACAGACAAGGTGTCTTACTTAAGGGTTACTATTGCTGTGATGAAACACCATGACCAAAAGCAAACTGGGAAGGAGAGGGTTATTTGGCTTACACTTGCAGATCACTGTTCATCCTCAAAGGAAGTCAGGGCAGGATCCTGGAGGCAGGAGCTGATGCAGAGGCCATGGAGGGGTGCTGTTTCCTGGCATGCTCCTCATGGCTTACTCAGACTTTTTTCTTATAGGACCAGGACCACTAGCCTAGAGATAGCCCCACCCACAAGGGTCTGGGCCCTCTCCCATTAATTACTAATTAAGAAAATGACCTACAGGCTTGCTTACAGTCTGATTTTTATGGAGTCTGATTTTATGATTTTTATGCAGTCTCAATTTCTTAATTGAGGTTCCCTCCTCTCAGGTGATTTTAGCTTGTGTCAAGTTGACATAGAACTAGCTAGCACACAAGGGTACATAGTGAAAGCTTGTCTCGGAAGAAAAAACAGAAACTACCACCACAGCAGTGAGGGGATACAAGCCTACAGCTGATGCAGCTTGGAGGTTGAGGGAGGAGGGCCCCGACTGCAAAGCCTGCCTGGCCTAGGCTAATAGAGTGAGATTAAGGCCAGCCTGCGTAACTGTACTTGCTCTTGCGGAGGTTCCAGGTTTGGGTCCCAGAACCCACACAGCAGCTTACAGTCGTGTGTCGCTCCAGTTCCATGACCTCTGAACCCTTCTTCTTCTGACCTCCTTGGGCACCAGGCATGCACACAGTGCACATACATATATTCAGGCAAAACACATAAATTTAAAAAAATTAAATTGAAGGGGGTGCACTGGAGGGCTGTCTAGCATGAGCAAAACCCTCGTTCTGTAAAAAGAGGAAGAGAAGGAGGAGCTGGAGGCAGTGGAGCAGGAGGAGAAAGAGGGAAAATTAAAAAAAAAAAAAAGAGGAAGAGGAGGGGAAGGATTCGGGATGGAGTGTGGTGGTGCATGCCTGTTTTCCCAGCACCTAGGAGGAGGAGGCAGGAGGATCCAAGAGTTAAAGGTTAATCTTGGCTACATAGTGAGTTCAAGGACAGGCTGGAGTACATGAAACCCTGTCTCCAAAAAACAAAATAAATAAAATTGTTAAAAATGATTGAGCAAGATGGGTTAAGCAGATCAGGGCAGTTCCCCTCGACAAGCCTGGCTGAATTTGATCCCTGGAACCCACATAAAGTGGAAGGTAGAACCAACTCCAGTTCATACACGCAATAATAGGTTTTTAATTTTTTCCTATTTTTGTCAGCAGTCATCATATCCAACAAATATTTAAAAGCAGCAGCATCCAGCGGCTGGTGTGGTAGCTCAGACTTGTAATTCTAGCAGCAGGGAGTGGGGGGGTGCTGAGGCAACACAGTGCCAATTCAAG
Source organism: Peromyscus californicus insignis (assembly GCF_007827085.1). Lineage (NCBI taxonomy): Eukaryota > Metazoa > Chordata > Mammalia > Rodentia > Cricetidae > Peromyscus > Peromyscus californicus. Next base: position 20,980,849 of record NW_026294573.1, on the reverse strand, counting down.
GCTACCTGCTACAGAGAGAGCAATCAGCACAAAATAAATAATAAAAGAACGGAGCATCATCCTTCCCATGTCATTCCTAGGAAAGAGATGAGACCTGAATGTAACTTGGAGGACCATGTGAGGACCGCCTCACCCAGCTCTTTCCGTCCATCTGCATCCTGTTGGTCTCCCACTGACTATACCTTGCCGTACCTGATGATCTGTTTCTTTCCGAAGGGAGCCTGGGCTGAGATCCACACCAACCACTACAGCGAAAGCAGCATGCCTGCCTGGCTGCAGGGATAGAGTGGGGTGCTCTGTCTTAAAGTCCACACCACAGGGAGACCTTAATGTCTCAGATAAGACAGCGAGGCTCACAGAACCCTGGAGACCAGCGGGCAGTCACATCGTGACTGGGAAGCACGGAGCCAAGACCAGATGCAAGGGCAGAGGACACCAGAGTCTCTCTCCTCAAGCAGAGCACCAGGTTGCCCAAGAGTGTGGTGACAGCAAGCCCGCTAGGCAAGGTTAGCCAAGGTTAGGAACCTGATACAATTGGGGACCTCCCATTTCCCTCGTCCCTCACCTCCAACCACTCAAGACAGATATCCAGGACAGAGAAGCCATGTGGTAGCAGAGATGTGTTTCTACTCACACCATAGGTGGGCCACACCTGCAGACCAGGCAGGCGATGGGGTTGGGGACAGTAACTGCTAGCCACCAGTGCTGAGAAACCCTGCAGCTGCGCAATTGATTCAGGGGGCAAACAAGGATGACTTGGAGGTCAGACATATCTGTCTTTTCCTATTGGAGTGACTCTGAGCAGGTCACTTCACCTCTTCTAGTCCCACTGGGAAGTCCTCACCATTACAAAGGGATGTGACCCCCACCTAGCCGGTCCTCAGTAAATGGCAGCCATGCAGTTTCCCAGTTTTGCCAGGGCCAGCAGGCCAGCCTCTCTGGAGCTATAGGAATGCAGACTGGGAGCAGGGGGCTCTGAATGGTCTTCCACCAAAGGGGCCCCTGCACTGGAATCACAAGAGGTGGGGGGGCCCTCCTAGACTGTACGATGATCAAAGTCTCCCAGGGACCTGGCTCTCTTCCCTGCAGCCTGTTCCTTCCCGACAACAGGAGCAGAGCCCCAAGGTTAGGCAAATACAGCAGAGATAAGGTACTTCCAGACTGGGTCATGCATTCAAGGCTCTCGCTGGCTCTCTCTGGCTGACTCTTCGGCTCAGTGAGAACCCTGGTCTTGCATGCATGAAAGTGGGCACCAATAGAAACGGCAGTCACAGTCACTGGCTGGTTGAGCGCCTGAGACCTTGGTGCCCTGGTACAGCCTAGGTTAATGACCTTGTTTATACACTTGAGTCATCCGATAAAGGGCATCCAGGCAGCGGGCAGGTGGCCCTGTGCCCTGCAATGGCCACTTCATTGACTAAAGCGATAGCAATGCCACGTGGAGCTCCAGTGCCCCTCCCCCACCATTTCCTCAGCAGTCCTGCCAGGGTCAGTGCGTGTGTGCATTGTGTGTGTATGTGTTTTTTTTTCTTTTCAATGAACATGACTTCTGGAGTCAAGGTTGCTTGGCCGTTCCCCCTCCCGCCCATCGAGGATATAAATAGCACCCACAGTACAGAGGGCCAGATAGCTGGGAAGAAACAGGAACAAGACACCAACCATGAACTCCAGCCAGTCTGGGGACTGCCCATGCGAGGGCTCTGCAGGCCGCCCAGCTATTCTGTATGCACTTCTCAACCCCAGCCTCAGGGCCAGGCCCATTGCATCCGCATCCCGAAGTCACTGCCTGTGCCAGCAGCACCGGCCTGTGCGTCTGTGTGCGCCACATCGCACCTGCCGGGAGGCCTTGGATGTCTTAGCCAAGACGGTAGCATTCCTCAGGAACCTGCCGTCTTTCTGCCGCCTGCCCCATGAGGATCAGCGGCGCCTGCTGGGGGTCTGCTGGAGCCCTCTCTTCCTGCTCGGGTTGGCCCAAGATATTGTAACCTTTGAGGTGGCTGAGGCTCCGGTGCCCAGTATACTCAAAAAAATCTTACTGGAGAAACCCAGCAGTGGTACCCGGGATGCCCAGCTACCAGACCGGCCACAACCCTCGCTGGCTGCTGTGCGGTGGCTCCAGAGCTGTCTGGAGTCTTTCTGGAGCCTTGAGCTGGGTCCCAAGGAGTATGCCTACTTGAAAGGAACCATCCTTTTCAACCCAGGTGAGCTCCCAGACTCTCCTGGATGGGGGCCAAGCTGGGAGGGGACTCATCCAGGGAACAAACCTTCTTGGAGCTTGACATCCACTGTCCCTTTGTATCCTTGTTAGACACAAATAGATATCTCCCAGGAGAGGCATAGAGAGATTAAGCAACTACCTGAAACCACACAGCAGGCAGAGGCAGAGCAGGGCTGGGCGTGCTGGTCAAGCTAATGCAGAGGTTGCTCTTGCCGCTGAGCCTGAGAAATTTGTCCTGACTCTCAGGGACTGTGGGAGGGTGGAGGGGTGGGGTAGACACAGTCGGGTGGCAGCCACATCTTCAAGGGCAGGCTGTACAGTGAGGTTCTGAAGGTTAAAGTCCTCCGTGGGTTCAGAGAGGCCACACAACGAAAAAGAATGAGAGAGAGTGAGCACTCCTTGGGAAATCTAGCCAGGAGAACAGTGATTGGGGGGTGGAGGGGGGTGTCGGGTTGCGGGAGGCCATGCAGAGAATTGAGGCAGAGTCTCACCATGTAACTCTGGCTGGCTTAGAACTCTTTGTGTAGAGCAAGTTGACTTCAAACTAAGACCATGCCTGGCATGGGAAAATATTCTTTGTAGCTTTGAGGAAGACAAGAGACAAGCCTTGAAAATTAAAGTATAATGCCAAACAGCAGAAACAGTACCAAATAGCCACATGCATTTGCCATATGTCAGGACTTAGTCTAAGGGTTTTACAAATATTCGTTTGGTTAAACCTCGTAACAATCATGGGTGACAGGTACTGTCATTCCCACTTGACAGATGAAGAAACTGAGGCACGAAATTAAACTACTCATCTACAGTCACTCAGAAAGATTAAACTACTTGTCCAGGGTCATTCAGCTAGTAAGGGGCAGTGCTGGGATTCACATCCAGAGAGCCTGGTTCTGGTTTTGTATTTTTTTTTTCAAGACAGGGTTTCTCTGTGTAGTCTTGGCTGTCCTAGAACTCTTTCTGTAGACCAGGCTGGCCTTGAACTCACAGAGCTCCATCTGCCTCTGCCACCCAAGTGCTGGTATTAAAGGTGTGTGCCACCACCACCCGGGCCTTGTTTTGTATTTTTTTAAAAATCCATTTAGTCAGGCACTGGTGGCCCACTGGTGCTTTTAATCCCGACACTGCAGAGGCACGGCAGGTGGATCTCTGTGAGTTCAAGACCAGCCTGGTCTACACATTGAGTTTCGGGACATGCGGGGCTACACAGAGAAACTTTATCTCAAAAAAAATGTATATATATATATATATATATATATATTATTTTATGTGTAAGAGTTTCTACCTGTATGTATGTGTGTCATCTGGGTGGGATCTCACAGAAGCCAGAAGAGGGTGTCAGGAATTGGAGTTATAAGCAGCTGTGAGCCACAATGTAGGTGGGAACAGGATCCAGGTCCTCTGCAGTAGCAGTAAGTGCTCTTAACCACTGAGCCACCTCTCTAACCTGTATATCTTTTTTTACCCACATTATGTACTTCCTGTCTATAAGTAGATGGATCAATACAATGAAGGAGATGGTGGTTGAAACCTCCAAGGTAGCAGAGTAGGCCAAGGCCTGTAACTCATTAGTAAAGTACTGCCTCCCGAGCTACAGGTCCTGGATTTGATTCCCAGCACCACCAATTAGGCTCTTCTCTATCTTTAAAGGCTGGGAATGTAGTTCAGTGGTACAATTCTTACCTAGCATATTAAAGGAGCCATCAATATATAGTCCAGTTGTAGAAATTCTGCCAAGCAGTCTCTAGCAAGCACAAGGCCCTGCAATTACACCCCAGCATACGAGGAGAGGGAACTGCTAACATTCCCACATCCTGGGCTAGCCTCCATGGAGTAGCTGCTCACCAGCCCTCTTCCCTCTCTCTGCCACAGATGTGCCGGGCCTCCATGCCTCCTGCCACATCGCACATCTGCAACAGGAAGCTCACTGGGCCTTGTGTGAGGTCCTGGAGCCCTGGTACCCAGCTAGCCAAGGCCGCCTGGCCCGAATCCTCCTCATGGCCTCCACTCTCAAGAACATTCCATGTAGCCTTCTGGTAGACCTCTTCTTCCGCCCTATCATCGGAGATGTTGACATCGCTGAACTGCTCGAAGACATGCTTTTGCTGAGGTGACCTGCAGAATGAGGTCCAGTGCTTCCAAAGGGGAGCCTGAAAGGCAGCACTCAACTCCCCAGGAGCAGCCCTCACATCAGTCACACCCCCAGCTTGGACTTCCTTGGTTTGAACACAGTGTACTACTAACGACCTAATAGGCCCTTGGTGGCCCCCAAAGCCTCTGGGCCAGGGTCAGGGAGGGAGCATGAATGAAGCTGTTTATCAGACCAGAATTCCTCCTGATTTTGTATAAAACTAAATTAAGTTATTGGTTTTTGTAATAAAAGGTATGACTTGCTGACACCGTAGTTGCCTGTGGAAGGGACCCGCCAATCTCCAGGGTACACCCTACTCTTTCCAGAGGGGACTCCTGGAAAAGAACCCCAGACCAGCTCCTTGATGTTCTAGAGAGGGATGGCAACATCAATGCTGAGGATAAGGTTTATTTTACAAGTGAATGAGAAGCCACCAGAAAGCATCATCACACTTCCTGCCACCTTTATACCCTTCTCCCTGAGCAGAGGGACTTTCTGTCCTTGCCTCCAGAGCCTTTATTGTCCCCTCTCAGGTTACTGTCCCCTAGAGGCTGTCTCTCCCTCAGAGGAATTGGGATAGCAGCTAATCACAGAAATGCCCCATTCTCAAAATAGACAAGGCCATTTCACTTTCAAGGATTTTTGACCCTCGGTGATTCCCCGCCTCCTGCAATTGACAGAAGATACTGGTCCAATGCTCTCCCAGCACCAGGGACAAAGCAGCAGCCAGAGCAGCCCTGGAAGCGGCTTAGAGGCAGAGCCAGGCAGAGGGTTCACTATGGCATGGTCACCCTAGTTGTTAAAGTCTGAAACCACTGTGTCCTGCGTCCCTGAGCTCCCTTCCATCTTCCTTCTGCCTTGCCACAGCCCCCTCAGGGGGTCATTCCCATTGTCCTAGCCACCTAAGCTGTGCTTGGTCGGGCCACAGCCTCCAGCCCTGCTCCATTCAGAGCCTGGCTAGCGTCTGTTTTGATTGGCTGGTGTCTGTGCCTCCGTGTTTGTTAAATATTTTGACCCGGTTACCCTGGGTCAGGGTGACTGACCTGAAGGGTGGCCAGGAGGAAATGATAACAACACAGTTGCCCATAGGGCTTTCAGAACTCCTCCTGGGCTGATCAGGCTCCACCCCTTTCACCTCCACAGTTTGGATCCTTCTCACGGGGGCCAAGTTAATCATTGCTCAGAGAGAGGTCACTCTTTCAGGGGCAACAGCCGAGGAGTCACCACTCAGGCCTGGCTCTAAAGCTTCCAGCTTAGGACCACACCTCCTCCCCATTATAGACACCGAGTGCCAGCACCAAGAACACCCCTGTGCCTTCCCCCAGCCCCTTTTTATAGAACCACACAGCTCAGATGCCACAACAAGGATTCACAGAACTCAGATGTATAGCTCAGGGTCACCCTCACAGAAACTCTATCACACACACACACACACACACACACACACACACACACACACACAGACCCTCAACTGACCCCCACATAGTACTGTAAAGCACGTTGCAGCAGATTCCCCCAAAACCATTTATATGTACACAAGCCGCACAGTCACAATACAGTGCACCCATGCACCCAAGAGTGGGCGTACTGCTTGGAGACACCTTCAATCTGCACATGTTCTTCTGTTTATTTTACTTTATTTTTTAATGTGGGTGGATATTTTGCCTGCATATGTGTCTGTGTCTATGTCCATGCCCAATGCCCTCAGAAGCCAGAAGAGGGCATAGGATCCCCTGGTACTGGAGTTACAGATGGCTGTGATCCACCATATAAGTTCTTGGAATTGAACCTGAGTCTTCTGGAAGAGCAGCCAGTGCTTTTAACTGCTGAACCATCTGTGATGGTTTGAATGAGACTGGCCTCCATAAGCTCATGTTTGATTATATGGTCCCCGGTTGGTGGAACTGTTTGGAGAGGATTAGGAAGTATTGCCTTGGTGGAGGAGGTATGTCACCGAGAGTGGGCTTTGAGGTTTCAAAAGACTCACCCCATTCCTAGTTAGCTCTGTGCCTGCTGCTTGCAGATCAAGATGTGAACTCTCAGTTGCTGCTCCAGCTGCCAACCTCTGTCTCCATCATAAACGTCAAACCTCTGGAACCATAGAACAATTAAATTCCTTCTGTTATATGTTGTCTTGGTCACAGTGTTTTATTACAGTAGAAAAGTAACTAAGACACCATTTCTCCAGCCCTATGCCCTTCTTATTTTTATAGATTATCTATTATGTATACAGTGTTCTGCCTGCATGAATACTTACACACCAGAAGAGGGCACCAGATCTCATTATAAATGGTTGTGAACCACCGTGTGGTTGCTGGGAATTGAACTCAGGACTTCTGGAAGAGCAGCCAGTGCTCTTAACCTCTGAGCCATCTCTCCAGTGTCCCCCACCAGCCCCCTGCCTATGCCCCCTCCCTTTTTTTTTTTTTTTTTTTTTTGGTTTTTCGAGACAGGGTTTCTCTGTGTAGCTTTGCGCCTTTCCTGGAACTCACTTGGTAGCCCAGGCTGGCCTCGAACTCACAGAGATCCGCCTGGCTCTGCCTCCCGAGTGCTGGGATTAAAGGCGTGTGCCACCACCGCCCGGCTTTTTTTTTTTTTTTTTTTTTTTTAAATGAGACAGAATCTTTTTTTTTTTTTTTTTTTTTTGTTTTGTTTTGTTTTTTTTGTTTTTTGAGACAGGGTTTCTCTGTGTAGCTTTGCACCTTTCCTGGAACTCACTTGGTAGCCCAGGCTGGCCTCGAACTCACAGAGATCCGCCTAGCTCTACCTCCCGAGTGCTGGGATTAAAGGCGTGCGCCACCACCGCCCGGCGAGACAGAATCTTATTACTTAGTCCAGGCTGGCTTTGTGATCCTCCAGCCTGCCATGTGCTGGGATCACAGGTATGCACCGTTACACCTGGCTGTGGGATGTGTTGTTCATCCTCTCCTATGTCACAGTAAAGAGAGATGTAGGCAGACCTCACTAAACATGGAAGCTCATGCCAATCACCCCAGCACTCAAGGAGGCAGAGGCAGAAGGATTGCCATGAGTTGGAGCTACTTGGTGAGTTCAAGGACAGCTTGCCTTATATAGTGAGATCATGTCTGGAAAAAAAAAAAAAGAATTTAGGGAGCCAGGTGTGGCAGTGCATACCTTTACTCCCAGAACTTGGGAGGCAGAAACAGGCTGATTCCTGAATTTGAGTCCAGCCTGGTCTACAAAGCAAGTTCCAGGACAGCCAGAGCTACACAGAGAAACCCTGTCTCAAAACATCAAAACCTAAAAAAAAATAAAATAAAAAATAAGTTAAATTAGGGCTGGAGAATGTAGCTCAATTGGTCGAATATTTGCCCAGCATATGCAAATTCCTGAGCTGACCTCCAGCCCTGTGAGTGAGGCTCATCCCTAATCCGAGCACCTGACAGTGGACACAGGATAACCACAAGGTCAAGATCATCCTAGGCTACATAATGAGTTCAAGTCCATCCTGGGCTACAGGAGACCACGTCTCAAGAGACGAATGAATGAGTGAAGTGATAGACCTATGTCTATACACCTTCAGGTAGTTCTCAGAATCTACAACCCAGGCCAGACTGCTCTGCCCAGCCAGCACTCAGGACTTTAACTAGATAATCACATATAGTGACCTTTAAGGTGACCTGCACATTCACTTTCTCAGCCATTCCCTAGAGAAATCTTCTAGTGAAATCCTTTAGAGCTGAAAAAGCCCCTCATTCCACACACCCCCACCTCCGTCTGGCACATCCCAGCCCCTCCCACCGCGCCCACACAGCAGGTGTTTCCTCCATGTGACCTCATCAAAGGGAGTCAGGCACTGGGGCCATCCTCTTTTGATGCCTTTTCATTAATGGCCTCTGTTAGTGACTGTGACACCACCTCAAATCCTCAAGTCGTCTTCCTGTCTCTCCCTGTCCTCTTCCAAGGCCACCAAGTATTAGGGGACATTCTCCTCAACACCCCACACCAGTTTCCCCCTCAACTTACTTAATCTTTCCATCATCCATATAGTTTTTCTTATTAACTCTGTCTTGGTCCTTTTCAAAAAATTACTCTTTCTAAGTGATCAGGAAGTATGACCTCCCCCCCCCCCCCCGCTTTTTATTCCTTTTTATTTATTCTGTGTGTGTGAGTGCAAATGTGTTTGTGTCTGCTTGCTCACCCCTGTGGAAAGTCATCCAAGGACAACTTCCAGGAGCTGGGTCTCTCTGAACCAGGAGAGTGACACTCCTTCCATGTGGGTTTTCCAGAGCTGGGAGACTGTCTCCATTATCAGCATCTCGGATTGGGCCTGTGTCTTGGGTTCGGGCCTCTCTTCTGGGAGAGGAGGAAGAAGCAGGCCCAGCTGGGGTATGGAACTTCCTGGATGTCTAAAGCTAATCACTGTCTGTGCAGAGACTTGAGCTCAGGCTCCTGTGATGCTAGAGGTGGATCTCTTACCATCATCACAGGCTGCAGTGAGTCACAGACAGAATCGGGCAGTCTCTGTCAGCTCAGCCCCTGCTTACCTGACCATCTACTTCTAAGACAGGATCTCTGTCCTCAGGCTCAGCCAGGGATGACTCACTGGAGAGCTGGACAGTGACTGTGGCTTCAGGGCAGCTTAGGGTACTGGTTTATGGCCATCATTAGCTCTATCTTCATTAGCCAAATCACTGGCTGTGTTTCAGGCAGCCCGCAGCTGTCAGCTGAGGTGCTGTGCGCAGCCATGAGCCACCCTGCCCTCGGGGCCTTTGTGCACCCTGGAACCTTTGATGCTGCTGCAAAAAATGAGGTGTTCATCCATGATCTGTCCACCCATCCATTCACCTGTTGTATCACTCAGTGTCTCCTGACATTGACTCAGGCCAGACTCTGTGTTAGGTGTCAGGGGAAAGGACAGAGAATGAGTAAGACCCACACTCTTCCCCCGGCAGATGATGATACCTAAGTAATTAGGCTACAGTGATCTGAACTGCGTGGGAGCAGCAGTTACAGAGATGATTAATTGTGCCCAGAGGTGGGGAAAGTGCTTCCCTGGAGTGCGGATTACTCAGAAATGTTTGAGAGTTTGCAGAGGTGAGGCATTCCAGAGGGAAGGGAATATGCGAAGGCACAGAGGTGCCAGAGAACAAGGGGTGTTTCCTGAATGTGACCAGAGACCTGTGGGTCTGGGAGCAGCAGAAGATGGAGCTGGGCGTGTGAACGGGGTTTGTATCACAAAACAGAATAATAGAGAAAGGAAACTCTAAAGAATCTGGTGGAAGAGAGCCGTGACAGTCTGAAGGGAGTCACGGTCAACAAAGGGGAAGTGACATTTGTTCATGTCAGGGCATGGCTAGAGGAAAGCCAACCTTGCGTCATCTTTGAGTCAGGGCAAACCAGGTGTGGTGGTTCACACCTGTAGTCCCAGAACTGGGGAGTGGAGGCAGGAGGACCGGGAATCTGAAGTCAGTCTCTGCTACATGACAAAGTTCAGGACAGACAGGGATGTATGAGGCCCTGTCTAAAAAAGCTCCTCCAAATGCCTGTGCAATGGGACACACACAGTCAGGCTAGGGGTGTATGTAGAGGGGTAGCTCACTGTACATGAGGCCCTGAGGTAAATCCTCAGCACAGGAGAAAAAAATCTAATAACAACATCCCAGGACTTGGTGGTGCACATCTTTAATTCTAGCACCAGGGAGGCAGAGGCAGGTGGATCTTTGTGAGTTCAAGGCCAGCCTGGTCTGCATAGTGAGTGCTAGGAAAGCCAGGGATACATAATAGAGACACTCTGTCTCAAACAAACAAACAAACAAACAAACAAACAAACAAACAACAAACCTAACAAAAATACAATACCCCAGAAAACTTCAGAACTACACTCTTCCTCAGAGTTTTCCACAATACTGATTTCTAGAATCATAAAGGAACTAGGAGGTGGTACACATCAATAACCCCAGCACTTAGCCGGTGTGACGGCGCATGCCTTTAGACCCAGCACTCAGGAGGTGTGGAGGCAGGAGCATCAGAAGGTCAAGATGCTTCGCTGGGTAAAAGTGCTGACTGTGCAAACTTGATAACCTCAGTTCCATCTCCGGAACCTTGGGGTGGAAGGACAAAAGCAGTTCACAAGGTTTTTGACCTCCGTACCCTCACCATAGCGTGTGCGTGCCCACACTTCCCCACACACATAATGACAATAAATTAAAGATTAAGTTTACTCTCCCACCCACATATCCGTGTTCATGCAGACAACCCTAGTAAATGCAATGGGTCACAAATACATACATATGTACATACATACATACATACATACATACATGAAAACTCACAGAGAGGCTTGGAAAGGAGAAGGCATTTGGTGGGAGGGGTAAGGATAGTAGGATAATGGACTCAGAAAACAACAACAACAAAAAAGGGGGATTTTGCTCAAAGAATACTATGCATATATGAAATCGTAAAAGAAAATAATTTTGGGACCGAAGAGAAGGCGTAGAGGTTAAGAGCACTAGCTGCTCTTCCAGAGGTCCCAAGTTCAATTCCCAGCAACCACAGGGTGGCTCACAGTCATCTGTAATGAGATCTGGTGCTCTCTCCTGGTGTGCAGGCAGAACACTGTATACATAATAAATAAATAAATCTTTTTTAAAAAATGAAAGAAAAAGAGCCGGGCGGTGGTGGCACACGCCTTTAATCCCAGCACTCGGGAGGCAGAGGCAGGCGGATCTCTGTGAGTTCGAGGCCAGCCTGGGCTACAGAGTGAGTTCCAGGACAGGCTCCAAAGCTACACAGAGAAACCCTGTCTGGGGCGGGAGGGGGCGGGGGATGAAAGGAAAAGAAAAGAAAAATTTGGAGAAAAAAAAGCTGGGCAGTAGTAGTGCACATCACTACTTTAATCCCAGCACTCAGGAGGCAGAGACTGGTGGATCTCTGTGAGTTCGAAGCCAGCCTGGTCTACGAAGTGAGTTGCAGGACAGACAGAGCTGTTACACAGAAAAATCTTGTCTCAAAAAAACCAAAAAAAAAAAAAAAAATACAGAGCTTGAAAAATGGCTCCAAAGTTAAGAGAGTATCCTGCTCTTCCTGAAGACCCGAGTTCAGCTCCTAACACTTAGGTCCGGTAGTTCACAACTACCTGTAAATCCTTCTCCAAGGATTCTGGCACCCTCTTCTGGCCTTCACTGGCATCCACACACACAGACACAGACACACACACACACACACAGACACATCCACACACACAGACACAGACACATCCACACACACAGACACAGACACACACACAGACACATACACATCCACACACACAGACACATCCACACACACAGACACATCCACACACACAGACACATCCACACACACAGACACATCCACACACACAGACACAGACACATCCACACACACAGACACAGACACACACACAGACACATACACATCCACACACACAGACACATCCACACACACACACACAGACACAGACACACACACAGACACAGACACATCCACACACACAGACACATACACATCCACACACACAGACACAGACACACACACAGACACAGACACATACACACACACAGACACAAAGGTTTAGTTGTTGTTTTTTAGGTGTGTGCTACCATACCTGGTCAGATTTTATTTATTTTTATTGTATGAATCTTTTCTGTCTGTATATTTGTGCAGCATCCACGGAGGCCAGGAGAGGGTGTCAAATCCCCTGGACTAAAGTTACAGGTGGTGAACTGCCATGTAGGGACTCAAACCCAGGTCCAGTACAAAAGCAGCTAGTGCTTTTTTTTTTTTTTTTTTTTTTTTGGTTTTTCGAGACAGGGTTTCTCTGTATAGTTTTGGTGCCTGTCCTGGATCTCGCTATTTAGACCAGGCTGGCCTTGAACTCACAGAGATCTGTCTGCCTCTCGAGTACTGGGATTAAAGGCGTGCACCACTACTGCCCAGCGCAGCTAGTGCTCTTAACAACTGAGCCATCTCTCCAACCCCCAAAACAGTAAAGTCCAAGATCCTCCTCAGTTACATGAGTTTGACACCAGCCTGAGTCAGGTGAGACCATCTCAAGAAACAGAGAAGAAAGAAAGCCAAAAAAAAAAAAAAAATGGAATTGCTTATCTTATATGCTTCTGTGTGATTCTATATGAGATATTTCTTGTTTATCACTTTATTTTATTTCATTATTTATGTGTGTGCGGGTATTCTGCCTGAATGTATGTCTTGTGTACGACTTGAGTCCATGGTACCCTTTGACCAGACGGACTTCAGATTCCTTACAGAGGACTGTGATCTGTGATGTGGGTGCTTGGAATTGCACCCAGGTCCTCTGGAAGAGAGCCAGTGCTCTTAACCTCTGAGCCATCTCTCCAGCCCTCTGTTTATCTTTTTTCATTCAGTATTGTCTCCAGGTCATCCAGCTGTTCTGTGTGGCAGGAACATTTAACTGTCATTGTTGTAAAGTATCTCATTATGCCACAATTCATTTACCTATTATGTTGATGAACATATGGTTTGCTCCACATTTTATGAAGATTACAAATGACCTTGCTTGAGTGACTGTTGCTTACTTATTTGTTTGTGTGTGTGTTGTGTAATGTATACACACGTATGCAGGTGCACTCAACAGTGCGGGTGTGTGTGGAGGCCAGAGATCAGGATGTCTCCTCTGTCTCTTCTACATTATTAGATGAATTTTTAATGAATTTGTTTATTTTTATTTTATGTGCATTGGTGTTTTGCCTGCATGTATGTCTATGGGAGGGTGTCATAGCCCCTGGAGCTGGAGTTTACAGGCAGTAATGAGCTGTCACGTGGGTGCTGGGTATTGAAGCCAGGTCCACTGGAAGAGCAGCCAGTGCTCTTAACTGCTGAGCCATCTCTCCAGGCCCGGCTTCACCTTTTTTTTTTGACTCAGAATTTCTCTGTGTAGCCCTGGCTGTCCCGGAACTGGCTGTCTCTCTTTGTAGAACAAGCTGGCCTCAAACTCAAAGAGATCCGCCTGTCTCTGCCTCCCAAATTTTGGGATTAAAAGCATGCATCATAGCTGAGCAATGGTAGCACACACCTTTAATCCCAGCACTCAGGATGAAGAGGTAGGCAGATCTCTGTGAGTTCAAGGCCAGACTGGTCTACAGAGTGAGTTCCAAGACAGCCAGGGCTGTTTCACAGAGAAACCCTGTCTCAAAAAATAAAACAAAACAAAAGAGCACGTATCACCACCACCGCCTGGCTATGCATTATTATTATTATTATTATTATTATTATTATTATTATTGTTTTTGAGACAGGATTTTTCTGTGTAGCTTTGGAGCATGTCCTGGAACTCACTTAGGTTGGCTTTGGACTCACAGAGATCTGCCTCCCTCTGCTTTTCAAATGCTGGGATTAGAGGTGTGTGCCACCACCGCCCAGCTAAGAGCTTTTTTTTTAAGGTTGGGCATGATGGTACACATCTGTAATCCTAACACTTAGGAAGCTGAGGCAGGAGGATTGCCATAAGTTCCCACCAGCCTGTACTACATAGCAAAACTTTGTCTAAAGAATTATTTTTTTGAAGCAGGGCTGTGGTAGCACACGCCTGTATTCCCAGCATTTGGGAGGCAGAGGCAGGTGGATCTCCGAGTTCAAGGCCAGCTTGGTCTACAAAATGAATTCCAAGACAGGCAGAGCTGTTACACAGAGAAACCCTGACTCAAAAAACCACCACCAACACCAACAACAAAAAGAATCACTTTTTCACTCTGGTCAGTGGTAGCTAATCCCAGCACTCCAGAAGTAGGTGGATCTCTGAGTTTGAGGCCAACCTGGTGTCAGAGTGAGTTCCAGAATAGCTGGGGCTACACAGATATACCCTATCTCAAAAAAAAAAAAAAAAAAAGGAATTCTTTTCACCCACTATGTAATTCCATGCGATGAGCATGGGTCCCCATACTTATTTTTGTTTTTTAACTTTAAATGAACTTTACTGGCAAGATAGTTTTGGGGTTTTTTTTGTTTGCTTCATTTTTCTGAGACAAGTTTCTCTATATAGTCCTAGAATTGACTTGTAGACCAAGCTGGCCTCGAACTCACCTAAATCCACCTGCCTCTGCCTCCCAAGTGCTGGGATTAAAGGCATGCACCACCATACCTGGCTTACTGGCAAGACTTTTAAGATGAATCTTGAGTTAAAATAAGAATGATATTGGGAGCCAGGTATAATGATGTGTCTTTTTCTTTTTAATGTGCACTGGTGTTTGTCCTATACATGTGTCTTGTGTGAAGATGTTAGACCCTCTGGAACTGGACTTACAGACAGTTGTGAGCTGCCATGTGGGTGATGGGAATTAAACCCAGGTCCTGTGGAAGAGTAGCCAGTGCTCTTAACTTCTGAGCCATCTCTCCAGCCCATAATGACATGTCTTTAATCCCAGCACTCGAGAGGCAGAGGCAAGAGGATCTCTGTGAGTTCTAGACAAGCCTGGTCTATAGAGTGAGTTCCAGGACAGCCAGGACTACACAGAGAAACCCTGTCTCGACAAACCCCCCCCAAATAAATAAAATAAAATACACAAACAAAGGAATCACGAAAACCAACAGTCTATACACTGTACCTACGAAACACAGAGTAACAGCATGGTGGACCTCACCATCGCTGCATCAGTCATCACCAACGCTGAAAGCTCCTTCTCAATCCCTCATTCCCCCCGAGCTAACGACCACCCTGGTTTTCAGTTAACGACTTCTTTGACTTTTGCTTCCCCCCCCCCCACCCCGTTCCCATGTTCGAGACAGGTTTATGCTCTGTAACTGAGCCTGGTCCTGGACTTGTAGTAAACCTCCTGCCTCTCCGTCTAAGGTGCTGAGACTACTTGAGTACCCAGGACTTTTTCTGATTTAAATACATCCCTAAATTTTGTTTTTAGTTTGCAAGTTTGACCTTTATATAAATGAGACGATTCTGGCTTCTGACCTCCTTTCTCTGCCTAGAGCTGAGATTATTAGTACAAAACGCTAATGTTTTACAAAATCTCATGAACACATGAATATTGGCATAGACTGTCAAGCGGAGAACAAGAGACCAACAACACTAGACTCAGCAGCAGGATTGTAAGGATTAGTAAAAAGGAACTATCGCAATTATGAGGGCAGGAACCATCGCACTGAGGAGCGGCCCTGACCCGACTATGAGATCTTCAAGGGTCTCAAGGGCAAACAGGGTTTTTCTTTCTCAGGTGGGAGTAAACAGGAGCTGTGGGGGAGGAAGTGGGGTGAGCCGCAGACACACGGCGGCGAGTTGATGGGGTCAGTAAATGGGAAATCACTGGCTCTGAAGCCGGCCCAATCTGTGAGGGACTTTTGAGGAAGAGGAGGGAGAGAACTGGTTCAAGCTGAGAATGGGCCAAAGTTCAGAGACCCGGGAGAAGGAAGTTAATCCAAAGCTTGATTGGCAGGGACAAGAAGGTCGACTAAGCTTTTATAAGGCAAAGAACTGGAATTTGGAATCTGTCTAGTCTCACGGAAGGTAAACAAGGCTCACTCCTGACTTACGTAAGTCCGATGAGTAAAGCTGCTTCTCTGCAGTGAACTGTGTTCAGGATACAGAAGAGTGGTCTGGGGTCCTTAACCCTCATTGCTGGGCTGTGGTCTCAAGCTTCATACTGTCAAAACAGCTCATGACAAGCCGGGCGGTGGTGGCACACACCTTTAGTCCCAGCACTTGGGAGGCAGAGGTAGGCAGATCTCTGAGTTGGAGGCCAGCCTGGTCTACAGAGCGGAGTTCCAGGACAGGCACCAAAACTACACAGAGAACCCCTGTCTTGAAAAAAACAAAAACCAAAACAACAACAACAAAAAACCCAGCTCCTGACAAACGCATACAAGACCTTTTTATTTTTTGAGGCAGGCTCTCATGTAGCCCAGGCTGGCCTTAAACTTGTTATACAGCCAGGGGCTATACTGAACTTTTGATCCTCCTGCCTCTACCTCCTGCTGTGATCAGACCTACACCAGTTTCTGCCGTGCTGGAGTTGACCTCAGGGCTTCGTGCCTGCTGGGCGAGCACATGCCAGGCAAGCACATGCTAGGCAAGCACTCTGTCAACGCAGCCACACCCCAGCCTTGTCTGTTGGCTGCTGTGTCCTTACCATATGTTAATGGTTTAGTTCTGAAACTCTTACACATGTATATAATGTATTTTTATCATTCTTGCTTCTTCTGTCACGGCTCTGTACCCCTCCCCCGACTGACTTCTTTTCCTGTTACTGTCCTTCCTTCCTACTCTCTCTCTCTTTTTTCTTCCTTTTCTTTTTCTTTCTTTTTTCTTTTTTTTTTTTTTGTTTTTTTTTTTTGTTTTTCGAGACAGGGTTTCTCTGTGTAGCTCTGGCTGTAGACCAGGCTGACCTTGAACTCACAGAGACCCATCTGCCTCTGCCTCCCGAGTGCTGGGATTAAAGGTCTGCGCCACCGCCCGGCCCTACTTTCTCTTTTTATCTTTTACAAATTTGATGTGTATGGGTGCTTTGTCTGCATGCATATCTACGCAGCCTGTGCATGCCTGCTGCCTGTAGACCAGAAGGCGGCATTTAGATCTCCTGGAACTAGAGTTACAGACAGTTATCAGCTGCCACGTAGGTGCTGGGAATCAAACCCAGGTCCTCTGCAAGAGTAACAAGTACTCTTAAGTACTTAAGTACTCTCTTAAGCCATCTCTGCAGCCTCTAACCCCTGGTAAACTTTTTTTCTTTTTTTTTTTTTTTCCGAGACAGGGTTTCTCTGTATAGTCCTGGCTGTCCTGGAACTCACTCTGTAGCCCAGGCTGGCCTCGAACTCACAGAGATCTGCCTGCCTCTGTCTCCTGAGTGCTGGGATTAAAGGCGTGCGCCACCACCAAATGGATTTTTTTTTTAGTGAACCAATGAGTTTCTTTTAAGATCCCTTGAAGGAGCATGGGTGAGGAGGTGTTGTCAGGGGCGGTGACACCTTACCAGTGACCACACTACTGAAGAAAAGGTCTCTTCCTTCCTTTAGCGTGACTTTTCTGTAGGAAATGAAAACAATGACCTCCTCACCCTAGATAGGGAACCAATGACAGACCAAAGTCCACATAAAATTAACCAGCAACGATTCTCCCAATGTCCAACTTGGTGAATCAATGAATTTATAGGAGTCATTTACAGGAGTATGGGTAAGGGGTTTCTTATAGTAGCTAGATGACTCCAACGTAGACAATGGCATTTCTGAAAAGTTACCCCAACACGGGTGATGACTCACAAGCTGCACCGCGGGACTTGCTGTTGGTTAAGTGGCTGTGCTCATGGCTGGCCGCCATGCCGACGGCAGAGAGCAATGGATGCTGCCGTGGCGGAAGAATCACGAGCCATGGTTACCTTTCCAGAGCTTTATTGGGAGAGGGAGAGAGAGAGAGAGAGAGAGACAGACAGACAGACAGACAGACACAGAGACACAGAGACACAGAGAGAGAGACAGAGAAAGAGAGAGAGAGAGAGAGAGAGAGAGAGAGAGAGAGAGAGAGAGAGAGAAGAGAGAGACCACGCGGAGGGGAGAGAATATGGAAGAAGACAGAGAGCACAGAGAAGGCACACCGCTTTTTAGGCTGGGATGCAGTCGCAGGCTGGTGATGTAATTAAGGACATAATCCTTACATCCCAGCCTTTCGCTTATTATTAAAAAAGCAGGTAGATGGGAATAGGGACGTCGTTTCTCTCAAAAGCTGCTTCCAGCTGACTATTGGACGTTGGTTGGCTCTTGGGGGAATGGGGAAGGGGAGTCTTCCGAGGTAGACAGGCATTGTGGGATACTGTCTGCCATCCATTTGCTCTGGAGACATGTATCCCCTCTTAGCTGTGTCTGGGAACCTTCTGTCTGACAAGATGCTGGTGACAGAAAAAAGCTTAGAGAGAAAAGAATCATTATTATTTTATGTTGGTAGATCCGGCCTGTCCAGATGAATTTTGAAACATGTTAAGCTTTATTAAAGTCTTTTTGTAGCGCCCAGATGCTTTTGGGTCTGGGGGTATAAATACCTTTTAGCTGTTACAGTTTCTTTTCTTTTTCTTTTTTTTTTTGAGACAGGGTTTTTCTCAGGCTGGCCTCGAACTTACAGAGATCCACCTGGCTCTGCCTCCCGAGTGCTAGGATTAAAGGCGTGCAACACCACTGCCCTGCATCCTGTTACAGTTTCTTACTTGATGATCTCTGGACTCCAGTTCTATGGTGGTCCTGTATCATTAGCCGAACACTGAGTTAGAACAACAGGGAATTGGGAAGAGAAAAGCTTATTGTGTATGAGAATTTATTTTTTTGGAATTAGGGACAAGGCAACGATCAGGGCCCTGTCTGTATGCACATGAGAAACACAGGCAGTAGATCTGGAGTGAGACAATGAGCTCTTATCTTAGCTGGAAATCTTTTTCCATTAAGTAACTCTGAAAGTGTATTTAAATCTGGTGAGGTGGGTAAGGCTGTCCTCTGTACCTGATGATAGAGTGGTTCTGGTGTCCAGAAGGAAAGAATCAGATCGCTTCCCTGCTGCGTTCTGGGTTCCCTGCCATGTCTGTAGCCAAGCCTAGGACTGCTGGAGGTCTTAGCTTGATGTACCCATGCGTCTTGGTGCCTGGGGGCAGTCAGCTGACTGGTTGTCTTTATAGGCGGCACTTTTAACAAGGCTGTTGATGGCCTGGCAGGGCATTCGCTATCCCATGGCCTTTTTCCTCACATAAAACAGGGACCCAACAGCTTTTGGGAGTCAGTGAGTGCCAGCACTTGGCAATTTTGTTTTCGGGCTTTTATCTCCTCCCTGGCACACCTTAAATGCCACAGATGATTCTTTTGCCTGTGGGGTCAGGAGCCTTGCTCTCCAGATGCTTAAGTTTTAGTCGGGGAGGTCTGGGGAACAAGAGATGGATTTTACTCTGTGTCCTGATTTTTTTTTTTTTTTTCCTGATGATTGATGGCTTAAGGACAGCTTTTGGAAGATCTACCAGGAGGCAGACTATAAATTGATCCTTTTGGAAGACTTGTCTAAGCCTTAAGCTGATTTTTGGCTTAAGAGCCATCTTGACTATGTAAACTTATTTGTATGGATCTTAGCTGCTCCCAAGGCAGTTCGAGAATGAGTGGGTGGAGTTAAGGTGAGTTAGGGCGAGAGTCATAGAAGCCGCCCATTTGAGCCCGCCCATTTGAGCCTGCCCACTGCCAGCAGAAGTCAGACAGAAAAGGTTGCACGTGGCAGATGTAGAAGTGGGGAAGGAGAATTGTTTAGAGCTTTAGCAAAAAGCTTGGGGATAAAGTAACTCTTTTATTTGCCCGTTCACTGACAGAAGTTTCTGAGAAGCTGTTATGTGGCCAGATTTACTGGTACCCGCCCCTATCCGCCAATGTAAGTGGTAAATGTATCCGCCCCTTTGTCCTATGGCTGTAGCTGAGAGAAAAATAAAAAATTAAAGTAACAAACCGAGATCAGACTCCAATCTCAGGCGTCCCCAAGGAGTGGAGAGAGATCTATGAATCAGCTCAACTTACCCATCCTCTTTGTCAAGGGATGGAAAGGGCTACAGCTGTGCTGCAGTTGGTTCAAAATGGACCGGAGAAAGCATTGACACCTCGTCAGGAGTGAAAATGTGCCTGCCATTGGCAGCACAGCCCAAGGACAACCAACGCCCCCCCTCCCCCCCCGTGTCCATTGCAAAGAATATAGTTCAGACTACAGCTGTGAAAACGGCGGACTCACTCACTGTGGTGAAGAATCATGGTGGTAGCAGAAGTGGTAGCTGTGTGGGGGTCTCGCAGTCTCGCTGGATGGGGGAGGAGGCGGCAAGTGGCAGCAGGTCCGCGTTGATCTATCCAAGTCTGAATGGCACCAATACTGGTTAAGTGGCTGTGCTCATGGCAACAAAAGAGAGCACTGGATGTTGCAGTGGCAGAAGAATCACGAGCCATGGTTACCTTTCTAGAGCCTTATTGGGAGAGGGAGGGAGAGGGAGAGGGGGAGAGGGAGAGGGGGAGGGGGAGGGGGAGGGGGAGGGGGAGAGGGAGAGGGAGAGGGAGAGGGGGAGAGGGAGAGGGAGAGGGAGAGAGAAAGACCAAGCAGAAAGAGAACACAGAGAGGGCACACCCACTTTTTAGGTTGGGATACAGTCTCAGGCTGGTGACGTAATTAAGGACATAATCCTTACACTTGCAGGCAGCCAGACAGGTTAGAAAGTCTCTTTTCTCCAGCAGTCCTTACTGCTTATATCTGCTTGGGGAGGGGACTTTGTGAATCTTGTATGTTTTAGGAACTGAGACTTGTGAGTTGTATACTTTTCTAAATTGTATTTTATATGTATTATTTTTTTTGCTTGCAAGTATATCTGTGTATCATGTGCATGCCTGGTACCCTCAGAGGACAAAAAATGGCATCATATCCCTTGGAACTGGAGTCACAGATAGTTGTAAACTATCAAGTGGGTGGTAGAAATTGAACCTGAGCCAAAGCTCTTAACCACTGTTATCTCTCTAGCTCCCATTGTTTACTTGGAGAATCTTAAAGGTCCTTCCACTCAGGATAGAATGTTTCAATTCAGAGAAAATTGCTACATAATAACCATTCCTACTGAAAGGACCAAGCAGATGCCATAACAAGCTGTCAGTCTTCTCTCAGAGATCAGGCCTCAATTTCAGTTTCCTAAGACTTGAGCAAGCCGTTCTGGGAGGGCCATGAACAAAAGACATAGTCCTTGTAGTAACTCTCTTTCTGCACGTACTCTGACTGCTCAAGGTTCTGCCAGTTGTTTACTGTCTGGGACTCCTTACCAAGTTAGAGCTACATGCGTTGGTCAATGAGAACCTTGTGAACGTGCAAGGCCAGCCAGCCTCCAAGGCAGCTCAAGGACAAAGCCTGGGACTTGTCCAGGCCTGCCCCAAAATAATAACTGTAACCTCCAACCAGTAAGTTCAAAGGTTACACACCCTCACCCAATCATATGACGCAAAGGCTTGTACCACCCTGCTTGCGATTTTTCCCTTAAAGAACCCTCACCCTGAGAACTCAGGGCCATCCTCCTCCACCCGCTGTGATGAGTGTTGGACACGGACCAAGCCCGGGCTTGCTTGTTATCAATAAACCCCTTTGTGTTTTGCATCGCATATCGGCTCTATGGTAGTCTTGCTCAGGGGTCTCGTTTCTTGGCCACAACATTACCATCAACTTTCAACAGCATATAAATTCTTAGGGAGGGGTCCAGACTCATGAAGCCTTTCCATCCTCCATGGTAGGAGTTGAAGGACCCAATTTTGGCCAGATCTGCAGTTGTTATGAGTTCAAGAATGCCACCAGGAGGCTAGGGGGATGGGTCAGGGATAACAGCATTCTCTGCTTTTGAAGAGGATCTGGGTTGGGGTTTCCAGAACCCACCTGGCCGCTCACAACTGTCTGCTCCAGTTCCAGAGGATCCGTCGCCCTCTTCTGGCTTTCCGGAGCACTGCACACAGGAGTTGCTCTATGGTAGTCACAGTATCGATGCTGTAGGGGACACACCACCTTGTGTGTGGGAGGTAGCCCACTGATGGCACTAGGATTTTCATTTAATAACCCATGGCTTCTGGGAATCGTTTCCTACATCCATACAGTTACTTGTTTTATTTTGTTCTTTAATTTTTAAAATTTCTGTTAAAGCTTTATGTGTGAGGGTTTTGCCTGCATGTATGCAGGCCCACCACGTGTGTGCCCCGAAACCGGAGTTACGGATGTGTGAGCCTCCGTGTAGATTGTAGGTGCTGGGAATCCACCCCAGGTACTCTGTAAGAGCAGCAAACGCTCTTAATTGCTGAGCCCTCTCTTCACACACACACACCCTAGACAGGATCGCTCTCTATGTAGCCCTGGCTGGTCTTGAACTCACAGAGATCCTCCTGCCTCTCAAGTGCTGGGATTAAAGGCGTGCGCCGCCACGCCCGGCTTCTTCAACTTTTATTTTAGATTCAATCTTGTCATGTAGCGCTGGTTGGATTGGTATTATATATATAGTCCACTCCTACATCAAACTCCCGCCAGCTCTCCGGGCTCAGCCTCCGGGGTGCTCCACACTGGGTGTCCCCCGTGCTGGGTTAGCTCTCACTGAGCCACAGCCCATCAGAAGAGTTCCCCGCCATCGGTGGATCTGAACAAACGGTTTCGGCCCAAGAGCGGCTAAACCACACATAGCTTGAAGAACCGACCGGTCCCAGAGCTCGCACTCCAGGAGCGGACTCCAGAGTCCTAGACGTGGTGCTCTCGCGAGAGTTGACGCCAAGCAATCATGTGACGATCCAAGATGGCGATGCCCAGGGAGGCGGACGAAGAGTCGCCGGTGTACCTAGTGGTGAGTGGTATCCCCCCTAGGTTACGCTCGGCCCAGCTACGGAACTACTTTAGCCAGTTCCGGGAACAGCGCGGCGGAGGCTTCCTGTGTTTCCACTACCGACATCGGCCGGAGAGGGGTCCTCCGCAGGCGGCGGCTCCCGACGCGGCCCGAGCTGCCCCCGACCCTGCTGCTGAGCATCCGCTTCTCGCCCGGAACACAGACCCCGATGCCCGCGCCGTCCCCTCCCGGGACTCTGCTCCCGTGCCGACCCGCACCTGCTGCTGCATCGTCTCGGTGCGGGGAGTGGCCCAAGCTCAGCGGCTGCTTCGCATGTACTCGGGTCGCCGGTGGCTGGACTCTCAGGGGACCTGGCTCCCCGGTCGTTGTCTCATCCGCAGGCTTAGGCTACCCACTGAGGCTTCAGGTAAGAGGGAGAGAGAATGGACTGGACTTACAGGCCTTGGAACGGAGGCACATTTCCTGGGTAGTGGAGAGAGGTCAGACCTCTGCTTACCACCGTTTAGGAGTTTTAAGTCAGTTCTGGACAAAGTGCGCGTTTTGAGCCTCAACTTGCAGGTTAGTTTCATTCAGGGACTTAAAAGACAAAAAACCAAAACAGAGACCTATGTAGATGAGTTTCCAGTTTATCCCTTATTAGGACCATTTCTCTGAGGAGTTGATGTCGTACTACCGATAGGATTTTTCGGAAAGAAATTTGGAGCCAGGCAGTGGTGGCGCACGCCTTTAATCCCAGCACTAAAGAGGCAGAGGCAGGTGAATCTTGAGTATGACGCCAGCCTGGTCTACAGAGCGAGTCCCACAACAGCCGGGCCTCCGCAGAGAAACCTGTCTCCAAACAAACAAAGGAAATTTGGTTTCTTCTAACCTAACATAAGCGACTGAAGAACTGGCTCTGCAGAGGAAAGAATTAACTCTAGAGAGCACGGGAGATCGCTGTTGGTCTACAGGAGGGGGCGGGGCACAAGTGTGTCCATTAGGGAAAAGGAAGCCAAGAGTTTTAAAATGCCAGATGGAGACGTTTATACAAATGATTTTGAAACCGTTTAGCCTTGGCTACAAGAATCATTTACAAATGTGGTGTCGAACACCTTTAGTCCTAGCACTTGGGAAGCAGAGGTAAGTGGATCTCTGTAACTTCATAAGTTCGAGGTCAGCTTGGTCTAGAAAGTGAGTTCCAGGCTAGCCAAGATTATGTAGTTCAGACCCCATCTCAACAAAACAAAACAAAACAAACAACAACAAAAAGAAAAACGGTGTCAGTTCAAGGGTGAACAAACAGTTGCTGAGCAAATGTCTTCCGAGAAGGATTTGTGTGTGCGTGTGCAAGGTTATGGTTTTGGCAAAGTCTTTAGGAGCAATGTCTTATCAAGGTATACTTCATGGGAACAATGAGCTGCTTCTCTGTGTGTCCCTGTCTCATGTAGTCTGTGCTGACCTCAAACTCTATGTGTGTTAGAATGACACTGAACAAGGCAGCTAGTGCATGCTTTAATCTCAGGAAAGGCAAGCAGCTCTCAAGAGTTCAAGGCCACTCTGGTCTACATAGCGAGCTTCAGGCCAGACAGGGCCTGTCTCAAAAATAAATAAAGAAAAGAAATAACCTCGAGCTTCTGCCCCTCCTGCCCCTGCCTCTCAAGTGCTGGAATTGTGTGTACCAACATATCTGACCAGTCCATCGTTTCCTTATTGAATTCTCAAAACAATCCTGGGCCACCAGCATGGCCAGATCTGAAGACCTGAGTTGGATCTCCAGGAACCCACATGGTAGAAGGAGAGAACCAACTCCAGCAAGTTATCTTCTGGCCTCCGTAGGTACACTGTGTACACACACTTACACACACACACACACACACACACACACACACACTTACACACACTAAGCAAGCAAATCATAATTTAAAAAAATCATTTGATATGCCTGGAACACAAGATATGTACAGTGGGAATTAGTGACAGCTGAGCATCCAAAGGTCAGCATAGTGCTGGAAATATAGTTGAGAGGTAATGGTTCTATCTCTGGTACCAATAAAGGCTAATCAGCAGGAGGCAGATGTCGAAGAAACCTGTATATTCCTCTAGGGAGATAAGAAATCCGAGGGCTGGAGAGATGGCTCACAGGTTAAGTGCACTTAGTTTAGTTACTGCTCTTGCAGAGGATTCTTAATTCCCGGCACCCACATGGCTGCTCACAATTGCCTAGAACGCCAGTCTTGGAGGTTCTGACGTGCACAGGCTCCTTCATGCATGTGGTGCACATACATACATACACTCGGGCATATACACAGAAGCATCTGTTACATTTATTCTGTGGAGGCAGAAGATACACATGTGCTGTGACACTAGTGTGGAGGTCAGAGGTCACCTTGCGAGAACAAGGTTCTCTCCTTCTAGCCTGTGGATTCTGGGATCAGACTCAAGGCCTCCAGCCTGGAGGGAAGTTCATCGTGTTAGCCCTTTTTGGAGACTGGCCTCCAACTCAAGCTCCTCCTGCCTCACTCTCCTGAGTGCTGGTCTCTCAAATGTATGCCACCGTGCCTTATAGGAATCAGCTTTATTTTTTTTTTTTTTAAGATTTATTTATTTATTATGTATACAGTATTCTGCCTGCATGTGTCCCTGCAGGCCAGAGCCAGAAGAGGGCACCAGATCTCATTACAAGTGGTTGTGAGCCACCATGTGATTGCTGAGAATTGAACTCAGGACCTCTGGAAGAGCAGTCGGTGCTCTTAACCACTGAACCATCTCTCCAGCCCAGGAATCAGCTTTTAAACTGAGATTTACTACTGACTTGAATATTACTGAAAGCTTCTAGGGATTTAACATCCATTCTTCCTCTCCTTCCTAAGATCTAGGGCCCTTTCCCTTTAAGACCCGGAAGGAGCTCCAGAGTCGAAAGGCAGACAATGAAGCTTTTACCCTGGCTGACCTGAGGCAGCTACCTGAGCTGAATCCACCGGTGCTGATGCCCAATGGGAATGTGGGCACGCCCCTGAGGGTCTTTTTGGACTTGATCCGGGCCTGCCGGCTTCCACCTCGAATCATCACCCAGCTGCAGCTCCAGTTTCCCAAGACAGGCTCCTCCCGGCGCTATGGCAATGTGCCCTTCGAGTACGAGGACTCCGAGACTGTGGAGCAGGAAGAACAGGTGTACACTGCCGAGGGGGAGGAGATCCCCCAGGGAACCTGCTTGGAAGAGCCACCAGCCAGCCTCTTGGATGAGCCTGAGGATGAAGAGCAGCGAGAAGAGTTGTCTCACTCCGATGATGTGAGTAGTGCAGCGCTTTGCTCATCTCTTGCAGAGGCCAGGCCAGGGCTGGAAATCTTTTGGTAGGATGCTCACCCAGGGAGCACAAAGCCCTGAGTTTGAACCCTAGAGTGCACCAATCTGGCAGGGTGGTACACACCTGTAATCCCGGCATTACGAGAGGTCCAGGCAGGGGGGGGATCAGAAGTTCAAGGTCGTCTTCAGTTCAAACCCAGCCCAGGATACATGAGACTCTGATTTAAAAAAAAAGACAGGCCAAGGCATTAGTACTGTCCTCCTGTCACGTGTATGACGGAGGTTCCTCTGTGGAGAAGAACCGCTCCAGCAGTGAATGTAAAACTCTCTTTACGTTTTACACTTTTTTTGGTTGGGAGGGTGTGTCCAGGGTTTTTTTGTTTTGTTTTGGTATTTTTTTTTTTTTTTTTTTTCGGTTTTTGGTTTTTGGAGACAGGGTTTTTCTGTGTAGCTTTGTGCCTTTCCTGGAACTCACTCTGTAGACCAGGCTGGCCTCGAACTCACAGAGATCCACCTGCCTCTGCCTCCCGAGTGCTGAGATTAAAGGCATATGCCATCACCGCCTGGCCAGGGTTTTTATCAGATTTTCAAGTGTATTCTACTCAGAAAGTGTTGAAGGCTATGGGAAGGCTCCTTTTCACAGATGGAAGGTACCAAGCAAGAGATGTATAGGAATTTACCCAGAACTGTGTAAGAGGTAGGAGCAGAGTTAGAGATGGGAGCCCAGCTCCTTCTCCAGGTTTCTCCAGCCTCTGGGCTTCCATCAGGGGCCTTGCTGCGCCTCTGTTCTGGTCTCACCAGCCTCCAGTGTTAACTTTGTCAGCAGAATAGACATTTTCATCATCTCCTTTCTCCATGAATCAAGTGAAGTGGGATTTGTTGTGATTATTTATTTTGCTTTTGAGATGGTCCTGTGTGGTCCTTACCGACCTTCACCTCCCAGGTGGGGAAAGCGAGGCACGGTGTTTCAGGTACTCAGCCCAGTGCTGTGAGAACCACCTGCTCCGCAGCCTTGGTTCCTGTGGCGTCCTTGGTTTAAACCAGGGTAGGGCACTGGGGGAGTCAAGCCAAGGGTCATCCTGTTATTGCACAGGTCCAGTTAAGCATATCGTAGCAAGAACTGGGGTTCAGTTCTAAAGGCAGTCTATGATTCTTTTCCTGCCCTGGAAGAGCCTAAATGTTGAAACGAGAAAGAAGGAGCGTGGGAAGGCTGTGTGGAGATGACCTGGGATTGCCCGCTGGTTCAGCTGCTCTTGGCATAGTGTTGTGGGCAGGTTACCTCTGACCTAAGTTCCCCCTGTAAAATGGGAATAACAGCACTTACCTCACAGGACCACTGGGATTATTCCAAGAACCCAGTTATAGGAAGGGCCTGAGCAGCAGGAAATGCTGCTTAGTCCTTGTTCTGTCCCTTCCTCGTGACATAATTGAGAAAGGCTTAAATGGTGTGTACTGATAAACAAACTAGAGAGAGAGAGAGAGAGCGCTGTGCACTAAGTGGGCTTTGTGTCCTGGAGGACTCAGCGTGAGAATTTGACCAGGGATAGAAGCAGGGGGGTGGAGGAGGGACTGCTGGGCCAGAGGCACAGAACTGAGTGAGTCCGAAGTGAGGAGCAGAGGGATGGAAGAGGGACTGCTGGGCCAGAGGCACAGAACTGAGTCAGGAGTGAGGAGCAGGGGGATGGAAGAGGGACTGCTGGGCCAGAGGCACAGAACTGAGTGAGTCGGGAGTGAGGAGCAGAGGGATGGCGCCGGGTGTCGGTTGGGGTTTTAAGTCTCGATGTGCTGCTTCTGGAGAAGCCTGAAGGCATGGTGCTGAGATCCAGGTCCGTGGCCCCCGCTGGGCCCTGAGGTCTGGAGGTCAGACATGCTGGTCACCTCTCCCTCCTCTCTCCCAGGATGATGACCGGTGTGAGGAGTGGGAGCGTCATGAAGCCCTGCATGAGGACGTGACCGGGCAGGAGCGGACTACCGAGCGGCTCTTCGAGGAGGAGATTGAGCTCAAGTGGGAGAAGGGCGGCTCTGGCCTGGTGTTCTACACCGACGCTCAGTTCTGGCAGGAGGA
Organism: Peromyscus californicus insignis; assembly: GCF_007827085.1. NCBI lineage: Eukaryota > Metazoa > Chordata > Mammalia > Rodentia > Cricetidae > Peromyscus > Peromyscus californicus. The sequence goes on along the minus strand of NW_026294573.1, from coordinate 20,952,844 downwards.
GGAAGGGGGTAAGGGCGGGGCTGGCCTGGTGTTCTACACCGACGCTCAGTTCTGGCAGGAGGAGGAAGGGGGTAAGGCTGGGGAGGGTGGCAAATACGCAGATGAGTTCACTGCTGAAGGGAAGAGCCTTGGCTTGGATTGGAGGTCTGAAGGCCTGAGCCGATTGGTTCTTAGGCCTGTGGTGAGGTGGCACAGTGTGGTTGAGTACATGGTGCAGGAAGCCTAATTGCCTCATGGCTGGGAGGCAAGGGAGAGAGAGGGAAGACAAGGCCGGGGCCCCACGGTCCCTTTGAAGGTCATCCGTGAAGCAAGCTCTGCCTCGTTCCCATTCCTTCCCTGTGCTGTGGACTAAGCCTTGAACACGTGGGCTTTGTCGGGATCTTTCAGATCTAGACCCTTAGGTTGGTACCCAGGCAAGGGCTGTCAAGCCAAAGTTGGGGCCAGTGTTCCACATAGTAGATTCCCTGACAGTCTAAATAAAGCTAGGAAATGGCCTCCATCCTGTTTTGGAATGAGGAATTGGTCTAGAACCTGGAATGTTTGTCTAACGCTAGATTTAGCTCAGAACACAACTGGTAGTCCTTGGGGTGGGGCGCGGAGCTGGGCGGTAGAGCACTTTTAGCTTGTGCGAGACTCCGGGTCTGATCCCTAGCCCCAGAGCCAAAGAACTCAGAGACCTCAACCCTACATGCTTCTGCCCCTGTAGATTTTGACGAGCAGACGGCCGATGACTGGGACGTGGACATGAGTGTCTACTACGACAAAGGTACGGACGAGGGGTGGAGTCCTGGGAGGGACTTGAGTGTTGGCCCTGTCTGTTAGCTACACGTGCTTGGCAGAAGTTAAGTCAGGGAACTAGGGCAGCCCACTGTACACTTGTTCTCAGTGTGCTCAAGGAGAATGCTTCTAGAGCCCCTGTGCATACCAAAATCTGCAATGCTTTCTTACACAATGGTGTAATTGCTTAGACCTACACACATCCTCACGCATACTTTAAATAATCTCTCTCAAAAAAAGTTAGCAGGGCTGGGGCTACATCTCAGTGGTACTTTCCTACATATGTGAGGCCCTGGGTTCAATTCCAGCACCAGGAAGGAAATTACTTGCCAGCTACGGTAGTGTCCAGTTTGGAATCCCTGCACTGCGGAAGTGAGTGAGACATGAAGGTTGCTGCAAGTTTGAGGTCAGCGTGGGCTAGAGTGAGCTCTTATCTCAAAACCAACCGACAAGTCCTCTGTAGATCTTTCAAAGAACCTAATGCCATGTAAACACCATGCATCTAGCATTACTAAGGGAATAATGATGGAGTGGGGAGTCCACTTGTTGGTACCAACAAAGATATTTTCTGAGGGGGCTGGAGAGATGACTCAGTGGGTAAGATCACCAACTGCTCTTCCAGAGGTCCTGAGTTCAATTCTCAGCAACCACATGGTGGCTCAGAACCATCTGTAATGAGATCTGGTGCCCTCTTCTGGCCTGCAGGGACACATGCAGACAGAACACTGTATACATAATAAATAAATATATCTTTAAAAAAAAAAAAAAGATATTTTCTGAGTAGCTTCCAAGTGGTTGGATGTGCAGGTGCAGAACTGTAGAAACAGGCTGACTGTGCACACCATCTTTGCTTGAGAGTACTCACCGCCTGTAGTTAAGTGTTGGTAGTGGGCAGGCCCTTGATCCTCTCTGTTAAGGGCCTATGGGAACACTTCTCAGGTTCTGGGTGAACAGGCTCTAAATAGAAGCTTGGCCTTTGATCAACTCAGAGCTCTGAAGTGATAAATGACCTGGATTTTTGGTTTTTGTTTTTTTATTTTTTATGTATGTATGTATGTATGTATGTATGTATGTATGTATGTGTGTGTATGTATTTTTGAGACAGGATCTGTGTACCCCTGGCTGTCCCAACCGAAACTCGATATGTAGACCAGTCTGACTATTGTTTGTTTGTTTGTTTGTTTTTGTTTTTTTGAGACACGGTTTCTCTGTGTAGTTTTGGTGCCTGTCCTGGATCTCGCTCTCTAGATGGCTGGCCTCGAAGTCACAGAGATCTGCCTGGCTCTGCCTCCCAAGTGCTGGGACTAAAGGCATGTGCCACCACCGCCTAGCTCCTGGCTGCTTTTTTGATAAAGATTTTTTTATTTATTTATTTTTGGTGTTTTGAGATAGGATCTCACTATGTAGCTCTGTAGAGCTACACTATGTAGATCAGGCTGGCTTTGAACTCACAGAGGTCCACCTGCCTCTGCCTCCCAAATGCTGGGATTAAAGGCATGCGCCACCACACCCAGCTAAGATTCATTGTTTTTATCTTATGTGTATGTGTGTTTTGCCTGCATGGAAGTATGACACGTGCCTGGTACCCTTGGAGTGCATGAGAGGGCATGACATCCCCTGGAACTGGAGTTACAGTTGTTAGCTGCCATGTACATGCTGAGAAATGGACCCAAGTCCTGTAGAGAACCAGTACACACTCTTAACTGCTGAGCCGACTCTCTAGCTCCTAGTAGTCTGATTTCTGATTCCATCTCTGTCGGTCTGCCTTTTCTGCACTGTCCCTCATCTGTAAGATGAGAACCGTGGTTTCTGTTCTGGGGTGTTCCCATCTCAGAAGAGAGATTATAGGACATTATGAAGATGCATCAGTAAGTCTTGTGAGGTGACCCCAGACACCTGAGCCTTGATGAGAGGGACCTTTTTACAGATGGGTTATGGTTTCTCAGATGGTGGAGACAAAGATGCCCGTGACTCTATCCAAATGCGCTTGGAACAGAGACTCCGTGATGGCCAGGAAGATGGATCTGTGATAGGACGCCATGTGGGCACCTTTGAGCGCCACACCAAGGTGAGCGCTGCCCAGCCCACTGACACTTCTGTGTTTCTCCTCCAAAGAGCGTGCCTCCCCTCCTCCTTTCTCTTTCCTTCCCTTCCTTCCTCTCTCCTCTATCCCTTACTTCCTGTGAGGCAGGGTCTCCATATGTAGCCCAGCCTGACCTTGAACTCAAACCCTTCTGCCTCTGCCTCCCTAGTGATGAGACATGCACAACCTTGTCAAACTTAAGCCACTTTTCTTGATTCTCACTGTTTCTCTTTGCAGGGCATTGGCCGGAAGGTGATGGAGCGTCAGGGCTGGGCTGAAGGCCAGGGCCTGGGTAGTAGGTGCTCCGGGGTGCCTGAGGCCCTGGATAGTGATGGCCAGCACCCCAGATGCAAACGTGGATTGGGGTAAGTGCACCCCTGAAGGGCTCCTTACGGTCATCATCCAGCAATGATGCTGTTTGGTTTCCCTCTTCCCATTGTTTTTGAGATGCAGGCTGGGTACCCCTGGAAGATGAACTTCATAGCAGAAGTAGAAGAAATCGATGATACTGTTCTTTATGTTCATTTTAGACCAAATCCTATAACTTAAAAAAATCATGGGTCCCCCAGGAAAGTCATTTCCTCAAGTCTGGTTTTGGGCTTGATAAGGGAGTCCGTTGTAGGAATGAATATTCCAAGGTTCCTTGTAGTTGGCACAGACTGTCTGTAGAAGTCGGAGAGCAAAGTTCCAGATATTTAAAGCTTTGTCTTTAGTGCTGGGGGTGTGGCTCAGGGATGACTATTTGCCTGGCCCTGGGTTCAAACCCCATCAGCACACGACAGTTGTGCCTTACAGGACAAACCAGATAATGTAGTAGCTACTCCTGTCCCTTGCCCTGTTTTATCCAGGTACCATGGAGAGAAACTACAGCCATTTGGGCAACTGAAGAGGCCCCGAGGAACTGGCTTGGGACTCATTTCCACAATCTATGATGAGCCTCTTCCCCAAGACAGGACGGAGTCCTTGCTCCGACGCCAGCCACCCACCAGCATGAAGTTTCGGACAGATGTGACTTTTGTGAGGGGTTCCAGCTGTGCCTTGGACAGGTCCTCGGAGCCTGAGTGAAGCTACGTCCTTGGTCAGGGTCACTCAGCTCCAGGAGAACAGCCTGGGTCTTGCCTTGGGATCCACCTCTGAAGCAGCCAAGAGCCTAGGAGTTCGCACAGCAGGCTCATGTACTCAGACCTGATGAGCATGCCTGCCGCTTCTCTACCTCAAAGATGATTTCACAAAAATCCCTCCTTCTGGGGTGGTCTCCGAACCCTAGTCCTTGTTTGGGCTCACCTCAGAGATCTGGACTGCCTGTGGCACATTCAAGTCGGTTTTGCGGGGGTTTGAAGGAGGGCGTCACGGGACCAGAAAAAGAAAAGGGACCAGAGAAGAACTGGTCCAGAGGGTCGGGCGGTCCCTCACCACCTCCACCCTTTGGCTGGGGGCGGGTCTGCGCGAGAATAAACGAGTTTAGGGCTGGACCCGGCCTGGAAGTTTGCCTTAGAGAAGCCGGGAAACCCTACGACTGACAACCGCGGCGGGAGAAAGTGCGGCTGCGGAACCACAACTCCCTGGCCGGTCTGCGTCGTTGGCGTGTAGGCGGGACTTCCTCTTGGGCAATTTCCGGCGGAGTGCGGAAGTCGGGGCTTTACCCTTCCGTGCCGGGTAGTTTGCTTGTTTTCTTGTGGGTCTGCTTGGTTCAGTTCGGGAAGCGCCCGTGGGCCGGCCTGCTCCGCCCATGGCGGGGTCCGCCCCGGCCACGGCCTTCGGGCAGGCGGTGATCGGGCCCCCGGGCTCCGGGAAGACCACGTACTGCCTGGGCATGAGTGAGTTCCTGCGCGCGCTCGGCCGGCGCGTGGCCGTGGTGAACCTGGACCCGGCCAACGAAGGGCTGCCTTATGAGTGTGCCGTGGACGTGGGCGAGCTGGTGGGGCTGAGCGACGTGATGGACGCGCTGCGCCTGGGGCCCAACGGTGGCCTGCTCTACTGCATGGAGTACCTGGAGGCCAACCTGGACTGGCTGCGCGCCAAGCTCGAGCCCCTCCGAGGCCACTACTTTCTCTTCGACTGCCCCGGGCAGGTGGAGCTCTGCACGCACCATGCCGCCCTGCGCAGCATCTTTTCCCAGATGGCACAGTGGGACCTCAGGGTGCGTCTCGGGTCCGCAGGCCCATTATGCGGATAGAGTCCCTGAGACAGGGAGGTGGACAGATGACACACCCCCAAGTCACTTTGAGAGATGGGGTCTGAGTTGAGTTTGGAGCAGAACTACAGCCTCTTGAATTCGAATTTTAGCTCTGCCACCAACTGTGTGATCTGGGAAAGTCTTCTCAGTTCATTTTTCTCATCTCTAAAGTTAACGTGTTAGTGCTCAATGTGGAAGCGATCACGTAGAAGGTGGCTCAGCAACTGTGTAGTTGGTGTGCAAAAGTGTGTCTATTGAAAGAGTGGAGAGGCAGATGCAGTGTAACGTGATCCTGCCTCCCACCCAGGGATTCTTTGCAAGATACCTTGTAAGAGGGGTTGGAGATTTAGCTCAGTGGTAGAGGCCCTGGATTTGGACCTACTCTGCCCCGCCCCACCCCAGCATAGTAGGAAGGAGAAAAAGGTACTTTGTAAGAAAAAAATACCCCATATTTTCTGGGAGGAAGACATGATGCTGGCTATTAGAATTAAATACAAGAGCCAGGGAAAGTGGCACATGCTGTAATCCCAGCACTTGGCATGTGGAGGCCGAAAGATCATGAGTTCCAGGCCATAAAAGCCTGCCTCACGCACACACGTGTACTAGGAAATAGAAGCAGAACACGGCTGAGGAAGGCTTACTTGGGATCCTTAAGCGGCTAGTCTCACGAGGATCAGGAAGTCCCTCCCACTCTAGTCTGCCTTTCCCTCTCATCCTGTATCTTCTGCTCACAGCTGACAGCTGTCCACCTTGTGGATTCTCACTACTGTACAGACCCAGCCAAGTTCATCTCGGTACTGTGCACCTCCCTGGCCACCATGCTGCATGTGGAACTGCCCCATGTCAACCTCCTCTCCAAGATGGACCTTATTGAACACTATGGGAAGCTGGGTAAGAGCCCCTACTTGGAGCATGAAGGAAGCTGCCCCACTGTGTATTCCTGACTACTGACCATTTATTTTGTGCATCACTGTGCCAGATACTACAGTTGGTTTAGCGATTACAGATGGGCGCTACAAGGCAATTAAAAGGAGGTGGTGGTGGGACAGTGGCGGGCTGAAGGAAGTGGGTAAGTGTTGGAGGCCGTGGCGCCCTGACACTTGGGGGGTGAGAAGTAGCCAGTCCACTGTGGGCAAAAGTGTTGTCCTAGTTTGAACAGCTAGAGTGTAGCTACTATCCTCCAGGTGTCTCAAACAGCAGACGTTTATCCTCCATGTTCTAGAGGGTGGAAAGCCTTAAGACCAAGGCATGGGTAGACCCAGGGTCTGGCTTGTAGACAGCCGACTTATGCCTGCATCCTTCCTTGGCAAGAAGCAGGGAAAGCAGACAGGAGTCGGGTAGTGTCTCAATGGCCAGCATTTTTTCTGCCAAATTATTCTTCTGCTGTGCTAACAGCATCAGCTCCTTAAAATCTGAAGCCATAAAGGAACCAAGAGAGAAAGCTGAAATTCGTAGTATATGAGCGGGGGGCGGGGGGTGTTGGAGATGACGTGGAAGTGACCTTGCCTAATCAGGACATAATCAGGACATGGAGGGATGTCAGCCCAGAGTCCGCTCCTCTTTGGGGGCGACGTTCCAAGGAGCCCAAGTGGCTGTCACGTGTGCTTTTCTTTTTTGTTGGGAAGCTATTCATAGAACCAAACCGGATGTTAGAGCACCTATTCTGATGTCTTCATCTTACATGAAGGAACTGTACCAGGGAAGGGAAGGTGGTTTACCCAGGAGGCCTTGCTGCTGAACTGACCAGCATTTATAAAGTTCTTCCAGTGTGTGTACTAAGACCCTGGGGTTTGACCAAGCTTCATGAGGCAGGGACTAAGCATAGTTCTCAGGGTCTGTGTGACACTGGTGTAGACAAGGCAGGGGGTGGGTTCCTAAGCTTAGTTCTTACAACAGCCCCATAAGGGAGACACCTGTCCACATGGCTGCCTAGTAATGGTAGATGAAGTCAAGCGTTTTAGCTAGGTGTGATGGTGCCTGTCTGTCAGCCCAGCACTTGGGAGGTGAAGACAGGAGGATCCGGGGTTCAAGGCCAGCCTGGGCCACATGAAACCCTCTCTAGAAAGGGAAGGAAGGAGTCATTGCTTTGTTTTCATGATCCTGGGATTGAACCTGGAGCTTGACACCTGCTCGGTGTGCACTCTACCGGTAGTTCAGAACTGCCTCAGCCCTCCTGTAATGACGCAGGCCGTAATCCCAGCACTCAGGAGGCAGAGCCAGGCAGATCTCTGAGGTCGAGGCCAGCCTGGTCTACATAGTTCCAGGACAGCCAGAGCTACATAGTGATGCCCTGACTTAAAAATCTTTGTGTGCCGGGTGGTGGTGGCACACGCCTTTAATCCCAGCACTCGGGAGGCAGAGCCAGGTGGGTCTCTGTGAGTTCGAGGCCAGCCTGGGCTACAGAGCGAGATCCAGGACAGGCACCAGAACTACACAGAGAAACCCTGTCTCGAAAAAAACAAAAAAAGAAAGACAATAAATCTTTGTGTGTGTTGTGTGACTGTATGCCATGTGTGTGAGCCTCACATGTGGATATTGGGAACTGAACTCAGGTCCTTTGGAAGAGTGGCAAATACTCTTAACCTCTCAAGCTTCCCCCTTTAAATTAAATTTCTTCATTTATGGGGGGCACATGTTGGTGTGGAGGTCAAGACAGCTTGTGTGAATCGATTATCTCCTTCTGCTGTGTGGCTCCCAGGGATAACTCTAGGTTTTTCGGATTGGCTCCAAGTGTCTGTGTTCACTGAGCAATGTCATAGGCCTTTCATTTTAATTAGGGTCTCACTAAACTGCCCAGACTGTCCTTAAATCTACTCTGTAGTCTAGGCTAGCCTTGAACTTGCAACCCTTCTGCCTTAGCGGCCCTTGCATCTAGGATTACCAGCCTGTGCCACCAGGCCAAGAGAATATTTCTCTTCTTAGTGACATCATTTCACTGTTTCAGTGGGTGTAAATAATGGAAGCCAGTGTGACACTCAGGCATGCCTGTAATCTCAGCACACAGGAGCCTGAGGCAGGAGAAGTGCTGTGAAGGCCACCTGGGTAGCTACATGGTGAGTAACAGGCCAGCCAGAGCTGAGGTGTGAGACACCGTCTCAGAAAAACACAGTGACTGACGGAGACAAACAAGATAAAGCCCCAGGCTTTGGATCTCTCTGGTCTGGTAGTGCTAGAGACCGAGTCCAGTACCTCATGTACCAGCAAGTGCTGTGCAGCTGAACGTGGCCTCGAGTCTATTGGTTAGGGTTTTGTTTTTCCCAGAGCTGAGGCCAAAACTCAGGGCCTTGTGCTTGCTAGGTGAGCACTCTACCGCTGAACTAAATCCCCACCCCTGCTTATGGTTTTTAATCCCCCTTTGGGTGCTAGGAATAGAACCAGGCCCTTTACAGATACTAACCATGTTGCTGAGCTATGGCTCAGTCCCTCCAGTCCTGAGATCTTTAGCTTAATGTCAGCAGCTTCTAACTCCAGTTTCTCTCCTTAGCCTTCAACCTGGACTACTACACGGAAGTCCTGGACCTCTCCTACCTGCTTGAGCACCTGGCATCTGACCCTTTCTTCAGTCATTACCGTCAGCTCAATGAGAAGCTGGTCCAGCTCATCGAAGACTACAGCCTGGTCTCCTTCATCCCGCTGAACATCCAGGTATCAGATAGGAAGAGAGCTCTTCCCTGTGACTGTAGCTCTGACACACCAAGGACATGGAAGGATTTCATGGCTCCCCTAATCGTCTGTGGCCTGGCTCTGTCCTTGGCATGCTTTCAGGACCAGGAGCAGTGGAGCATGATCAGAGTAAAAAGCAGAGACCAGACTTCAGTCCTGTAGTTCTGAGTCACCAATCGTCTCTGCACATGCTCCCTCCTGAGTGTGAGTGAATGTGAGCGAGTCCAGAGTCCCATCAAGAAGCTGACCCAGGACCAAGGGGACAGATTCTGGGGTCCATTTTGCTGAGTGACTATGTTGGGTTTACAAAGCAGCCCGCAACCTCCATCCCTCTCTTCATGCCCGTGGCAGATTAACCCAGGAGACATGGTGGTCTCAGATTGCTTTCTCAGTGGGGACTTGAGCTAACTTGGCTTTCCTTCTAACACTGCCCTTGGCTCCTGGGTGAGAAGGAGAGTGTGTGCACACAAGCCACCACCTGCTCAAACCTTTCCCTGTCAGCACTTGCTGAGGGCTGAGCATGCGTTATTTTGATCTGTATACTTCCTTGAGATATGTGGACTGTTCTCACTGTTGTAGACGGATGAGGAAACCACTATGGGCCAGATAACATAGGTATTTGTTGGGTGCCTCCCTGACAGGAGTGCTGTCCCTGACACAGAGGTACCTTGACCTTCACTGACATCTGACCTTAAAGGCTGCCTGGCCTAGTAAGCAGTGGGACAGTTATTCTAGGATGGCGGGGATGCTGCCATAGGAGAAAACCCCAGGCAGTGACTGCATGGAGGAGGAGCCGATCTCTTCTAATCTGGGCAGTTGTCTGGCTAGCCAGCCCCCTGGGGAATGGACTCTTCTAGGCCAAGGACTGGTCTATGGAACTGTCGTGGGAGGAGTTAGAACAGTTGGGCGTGGCCTCAGCTCGACACACCTGATTCCCTCACTGAGTTACTTCTCTTCTCTGCCCAGGACAAGGACAGCATCCAGCGAGTCCTTCAGGCTGTGGATAAAGCCAACGGCTACTGTTTCGGGGTTCAAGAGCAGCGAAGCCTGGAGGCCATGATGTCTGCTGCGATGGGAGCTGACTTTCATTTCTCCTCGTATCCTTAGGGATTGTGGGAGGGACAACAGAGGAACTGCAGCCCAGAAGCCTAGACATGAAACAGTGTTGGGAGAAGGGCAAGGGTTCAGTTTGCTTGGTGTAGTGCATGAACAGGGAGAAGGTGCCGGAGTACGGGGAAGGAGATGTGGCTAGTGATGGAGGGCTGCCGTGGACCCAGGCTAGAATGCTTGCCCACTGCCATGAGGCCTTGGGTTTGATGCCGTCCAGCACCAAAGTGGTGGGAAGTATGTGTAGACATCAGCTCAAAGGATGCATTTATTTTGGTGTTTTGAGACAGGGTTTCTGTACCCCTGGCTGGCCTAGAACCCCTGTGTAGGGCAGGCTAGTCTTAAACTCTTGATCTTCCTCCGGTTCTCTGAGAGCTGATGCACATTTTAGGAGAGCCCCTGTAAGTGTGGAAAATGCACTTAATGGGTGTAATTAGGGGCAGCAGAGTTCTTGAAGTCTCACTGGATAAAGATGTAGTGAAATAGAAAAGAGCCATGCGTGAAGCTTCCTGCCTGTAAACTAGTACTTGGGAAACTGAGGCAGGAAGGTCGTCAGAAACTTGAAGCTCGGATGGTGGCGGTAGAGCACGTGTCCCCCTGGGTGAGAGGACAAGGCTATGGCTCGTGTGCAGCCAGGGTTAGCAGTGTCTGGTCCTCTCCTTTTGTGAGTTGACTTGTGTTGTGTCCAGAGGGAGGGAGGGCGGCCTTGTGGCCCAAGCACAGTGGAGGAGATCTTTGCCATGGTGGGGAAAGGGAAGTAACCATAGTTACGGCACCAGTCAGTGCCGGGTGTGGAGGAGGTACTCTCCACTCCATGGGCACAGCTCTCATGACCTCGAGAGAAAAAGGAAGTGGCAGGGGGGGGATTTGAACACCCTGGTCTGTCTCTAAAGCATATGCCACACAGAGCTGGAGGGCTAGTGCTCCCTGGTCCTTTGTTCTAAGCAGTGTGGGGAAGAAACAGGAACGCCAGGGAAGGGATGCTAGAAGGTGGCTCACATCCAGCTGTGGGAACTAGGGCAGAAGACAGATGTGTTTGGATGGTGGTCATCAGTAGAGGTCAGATCCTGCCTGGGCCAGTCCCCCAATTTCTGCCTGTCCTCTAAGCCTTGACACACCTTCCCTCAGCACTCTGGGCATCCAAGAGAAGTACTTAGCATCCTCGGACCAGACGGCAGAGCAGGAAGCCATGCAGCTGTAACAGCTGGGCCTGGATGACGGTCAGCCGACTACAGACCCCGCTGGGAGGAAACATCCGTCCCTGTGAAGGACTTCTGGATAAAAAGGCAGACATAGCATCCTCAACGGTGTCCTCCAGCTCCAGCCCTGCCCCCACGAAATGCTGCCTGAAAGTTGAGGACTGTCTCCACTTGGGCAGTGGTGGGATGTGCTCTGATACGAGATTATTTTCTACTTTTTGTGGGCTTCAGACTTTCCTTCAAGCCTCAGGAACCAGGGGGTTGGAGCAGAACAAAGGAATGTCTGCAGATGGTCCTGTTTCTTTGTTTTGGTTTTAATTACATTTAGTGCTTGTGCGTGTGCGGGCGTGTGTGTGTGTGTGTGTGTGCGCGCGCGCGTGCAGGCGGGTGTGTAAATGGACGTGGGGATAAGTTGTGTCAGCTGGTTGTCTGCTGAATTCTGGGACTTGGTGGCAGGCTCCTTACCTGCTGAGCCGTCTCAGCAGGCCCCGCTTGTTTCTTTGCTCAGGTCAGTCAGTTCCCTGCAGCCTCAGCTCAGGCGAGCAAGGTAGAGTGTGTGTTCTCAGCTCCTGTCCTGTGATTGGGTCGTTCTTCAGGGCTAACGGGACTTTAAGCTCAGACATCTGCAGGCGACTCTTCCTAGCCAGACATTTCATGCTTTCTTTATTTTTATCCTGTGAATGAGGTGGTTTTATTCTTTTTTTTTTTTAAGATTTATTTATTATGTATACAGTGTTCTGCCTGCATGTATGCCTGCACACCAGAAGAGGGCACCAGATCTCATTACAGATGTTTGTGAGCCACCATGTGGTTGCTGGGAATTGAACTCAGGACATCAGCCAGTGCTCTTAACCTCTGAGCCATCTCTCCAGCCCACGTGGTTTTATTCTGTTTTTTAGCTAATATTAGTCAAAGTTTGAAAGATTAGCCAGGCAGTGGTGGCACACGCCTTTAATCCTAGCACTTGGGAGGCAGAAGTAGGTGGATCTCTTGAGTTTGAGGCCAGCCTTGTCTACAGAGTGAGTTTCAGGACAGCCAGGGCTACACAGAGAAACCTTGTCTCAAAAAACCAAAAAAGGAAAAAGAAGAGATGAACATAAGGTGGGATGGAGGCTGGCTCCATAGTAGCTAGCATGCACAAGGCACCAGGGTCAACCCCAGCTCTGCCAAAAGAGAAAGAAAAGATTACTTCAAAACCAAAGTTGATTTTCTGTGGTGGTACATGCCTCTAATCCCAACACTTGAGATGTGGAGGCAGCTGAATCAGGAGTTGAAGGCCAGTGTTGGCTATATAGTGAGTTTTAGGCAAGCCTGGGCTATAGGAAGCCCTGTGTCTAAAGATTTGTGCCAAGTGAGTTGTTTAAATATGTAGGACAGTTGTCTGGAGACCCCTGTGCAGCTGGGGGACTGCAGTTTGCACCTTCAGCCAGTAGGTGGCACAATAGGCTTAGTTTTGCCCTTACTATCGGAAGAGCCTGATGGCCAAGGGACGCTTGTGTCGGGTTTGATCTGTAGACCCATTCATTACAGCTGCATGTATTGAGGCTTGGCATTTCACAAAGAGCTTACACACTTAGGGTCTTCACGTGGCACTTACAGCAACCCAGAGAGAAAGAAGATAGAAATGTCGAAAGCCTGCCTCCCTCATAGCTTACTCGGCTGACTCTGGAGTGCCGCCTCTGGTATGTGTACAGATGAAAAGTTAAAGCCATCGTCCTATGGAATCTGTAGTCAGGCATGAGGGAAGGTTGAGACGTCTGTACATGGTTTATGAGTCCCGACTGGATGGACGGTGGGTCTCCGCCTTGGGCAGTGGGAGAATGCAGTTTAGCAGAGTGAAGGAAGGAGGAGGGAGGCCGGTGGCTGCTGCCCAGTGTGGGCAGCCCTAGCTGAGAGCAGAAGAGGGCGGCCGGCCTCAGCTCCCACGCCTGCCCGTGGAGGGCTAATAACCGGGTGCTGTTTCCCCAGCCTCTTTCATCTGAGGAGTTCAAAGCGCCTCACCCTATTAATACCCGCGCAGTAGGTGGGCAGTACTAACAGAGCAATTCAGGGAAACTGAGACCAGGAGGCACAGCCTGGGGTTTCCTGTGAGTCATCCGTGGGGCCCAGGAATCCTGACGCCCAGGCTGCTAGGCAAATGCCTTGTCTGGGTGGGAGGGTGGGTTCTGTCTTTGAACAGCCGCAGTAGCCGTGGTCATGGGTTTTGATGCTTGACCATCACAAGCCCTAACTCACCAGGACAGACCACATGCAGGAGCTGAAGGCATCGTTTCCAGTTTTACAGCTCACCTGTGCACCTCAGCACGCATTCACTGCGCTCCTACAGTGGAGGCGCGTAGCAAGCTACAGCTTAGAGACTTCGTTGTGACAACAAACATGGTTTTTTCTTCAACAAATTGAAGTAGTTCTCATCCAGGCTCCATGATGCACATCTGTAGACCCAGCAGCTGGAGGTGGGAGGATTAGATGAAGGCCATCTTTTGCTACTTCGAAAGTTCAAGGTTAGCCTGGGCTATATGAGATCTGTCTTAAATAAACATATGAACTAATAAATGGAGTTTCTGTTTTTTTCAGGACAGGGTTTCTCTGTATAACCCTAGCTGCCTGAATCTCACTCTGTAGACCAGGTTGGCCTCACTCACAGAGATCCACCTGCACTGGGATTAAAAGTGTGCACCAGCACTGCCTGGCTACAAATGGAGTTTCTGGTCTGTGTACTTAGACTAAGGGGGTAAGACAGACATTAAAAACAGAAAGGGAGAGATGGTGGTTGTGCCCATACCCCAGCAGGGTCTAGTGGATCTGGGGTCCAAGCCAGCCAGGTGTTGTGAGACATAGTAAGATGTCTCACAACAAAGAAAAAACTAGACAAGGAGACATGACTAGGTGTCTGGTCTGGCTCATTTGGTGTGAAATGTGCCAATAAGGGAATGCCCACCTTCCAGTATGGCTGCCGTATAGATAGCCAACCTTCAGATTATGTTTTACTTTCCTATGAAAAGGCTGGGTATAGTGCCAGCACTGGGAGGCAGAGGCAGGTGGAACTCATAGTTTGAGGCCAGCCTGGGCTACATAGTTCCAGGATGGCCAGGACTACACAATGTGACCCTGTCTCAAAAAAAAAAAGCTGTGCAGTGGAGGCCTGCCAGCAGCACTCAAGAGGCAGAGGCAGGTGCCGACCTGGTCTACAAAGTGAGTTCTAGGACAACCAGAGCTCTTACACACAGAAACCCTGTCTCAAAAAACAAAAACAAAAAAAAACAAACCACAAAACCAAAAAGATTGAGGGGTTGGTAGGCCTCGGCTCCATTCAAGTTCAAGGCCAGCCTGGGCTCTAGGAGACAGTGCTTCAAGATAATTGAAGGCCGTAGAGATGGCTCAGCAGTTGAGAGCACATACTGGGGGACTGGACAAATGGCTCAGGGAAGAGCAGTGGCTGCTCTTCCAGAGGACCCAGGTTCAACTCCCAGCACCCATGTGGCAGCTCACACTATAACTCCAGTGCAAGGGGACTGGCACCCTCACACAGACTTATATGTAGGCAGGCAAAACAGCAACGCACATAAAAATAATAAATCATTTTTAAAACTGACTCGTTAGAGAATCTGGGGCTGACAGAGGTGGAAAGGATTAGTATGGGTAAAATGCTTTTATTTGGTCTAAAGACAAGAAACTTGGATCAATCTTCCTGTCTCAGCATTCCAAGAACTGAGGTGATACACATGAGCCACTGTGCACTAGGCAAAAACACTGGATAAAAATATTGCGGGACCTGGGTTCCATTCCCAGAACCCACATGACAATTTACAATTGTCTGTAACTCCAGTTCCAGGGGATCTGACGCCCTCTTTTGGCCTCCATGGGTATTGCACACACATGGTACAGACATATATACAGGCAAAATACATAAAATCAGTATTTTAGCCAGGCAGCGGCGGTGCACGCCTCTAATCCCAGCACTCGGGAGGCAGAGGCAGGCAGATCTCTGTGAGTTCGAGGTCAGCCTGGTCTACAGAGTGAGATTCAGGAAAGGTGCAAAGCTACACAGAGAAACCCTGTCTCAAAAACAAAAAACAAACAAAAAATTTAAATAGAAAGTAGGAAGGACATTGGTGGCGCATGCCTTTAATCTCAGTGTTTCAGAGGCAGAGGTCCTGTCTGAAGAAGGAGGAAGAGATTTATTTATTATGGGTGTGTGTGTATGCCTGTGTGATATATGTACACAAGTGTATGCATGTGCCTGAAGAGGCCAGAATAGAGTGTCAGAGCCCTTGGAACTCGATTTACAGGTTATTGTGAGTCACCTTATGTGGGTGCTGGGAATTGAACCCAGGTCCTCTGCAAGAGCAGTAAGCACTCTTGTTTTTTGTTTGGTTTTTGAGACAGGGTTTCTCTGTATAGTTTTGGAGCCTGTCCTGGAACTCACTCTGTAGACCAGGCTGGCCTCGAACTCACAGAGATAGTGAGTGCTGGGATTAGAGGCGTGTGCCACCACCGCCCGGCGCAGTAAGCACTCTTAACCCGGAGCTATCTCTAGCCTTTCTAACTTTACAGACATTTTATTATGTTTATGTATTTATTATGTGTGTTAGTGGCTGCACAGGTCGGGTTAGAGGACAATTTACAGAAGTCAGTTCTGTGTGTCCCGGTGATCGAACTCAGGTCCTCAGGCATGGCGGCAGGTGCCTTTACCCATTGAACCATCCTGCCAGCCCTCAAAACAGTGTCTTTCACTGTCCTGGAGCTCGCTGATTCTGCAGACTGGCCAGCAAGTCCCGAGAACTCTCTTCTCTTGCCTGCAGCCTGGGGATGACAGATGTGCTGCCCGAGCTTCTTATGTGGGAACCAGGATCTGAATTCAGGGCCTCTAGACAGAGCCATCTTCCCGGGCACTCTTCCAGTATTTCAGTCTCTCATTGTCCACATTGCTTTGTGGGTCACAGAAAGAGCAGAGATTGACATGTAAGATTTCCCCTAATTTAGAAGTCACCCCAGAAGTCATCTTGTTGATATGAAAGTCCCTATAGTCAGATAAAGAGATTTTAGGCCGGGCGGTGGTGGCACATGCCTTTAATCCCAGCACTCAGGATCTCTGTGAGTTGGAGGCCAGCCTGGTCTACAGAGCGGAGTTCCAGGACAGGCACCAAAACTACACAGAGAACCCTGTCTCAGAGAGAGAGAGAGAGAGAGAGAGAGAGAGAGAGAGAGAGAGAGAGAGAGAGAGATTTTAGGTCAGCTTCTCCCTGGGAGAGAGAGGTGGGGAGTGTGCCCCCGCTTCCTGCACCTGAACGCTCAGCCCTAATGCCCTCCCTACTCACAGCGCTAACTCCTTGCTTCTGAGAACCCAGGGTTGGCTCTCTTATCTCCAGACAGACTTCAATTTCCCAGCCCTGTAAGGAGAAGATTGGGTGGAAGAGAGAGATGAATCAGCCCCTGACACCCCCAGGGTGGCATACCTGTCTGCTGCCCCCACAGACATTCCTGGCTCCTGACTCAGTAGGTAGGTGGAGCGAGGGGGGCTCTTGGGAGGGAGGCCTACCTTGCAGAAACCTGCCTTCCCCACCCCACACAGAGCAGAGGTGGGGGTGGTGTGGGCCCTGAGATCCAGGTGAAGAGCAGGAGCAAGGCAGGTTAAGGAGCCCTAAACATGGCGAGCGAGCTGGAAACGGGTCCACTCTCACAGTCCTTAGAAGGGCTCCTTTCTGCTGGGGCCTGGGTGGAGGAGATGGATGGCGACCAGAGAAAGGATTTTTTTTTTTTTTTGGTTTGTAGGAAGTCCAAAGCAGGAGCAGGCTAGCACAACACAATGCATGCTTCTTGAACGTATTTTTAACTCCCGAAACCCCAACACACAAAACAGACATATGTGCGGCTATTTTAGCTACAGTGTGTGGAAACAGGAAACCCCAGCCACCTGGGTCCTGCCTGGAGGCAGCTTCCGAACAGCTTGAAAATAGCTAGTGTAGTTCCAAGATCATGGGCCTGGGAGTCAGATCCTGTCCCACGCCCAGCACAAGCAGTGGTCTAACCTTGGCTATTAAGTGATGCAGTGAGCCCTGGTTGCCTCATGGGTAAAACAGGTATGATTCCATGAGGATAAAGACATGAGCATGCCTGGCACAGGGTGATCAGGACAACAGAGGCTATTTCTGCATCCTGCTCCCTAGGAAGGATCCGGATGCGGGGAGGGGGTGGGTAGATGGGGTAGCGGGTGTTGATCAGAGAGCCATCTTGATGCGAACATTTGAAATTCAGATTTCCTGGAAAGGCTTGGGATGTTTTGATGTTAAACACTCGTGTGTGTGTGTGTGTGTGTGTGTGTGTGTGTGTGTGTGTGTGTGTGTGTGTTGGTGCATGTGTGGGAGTGGGTGCATGTACACACACATATGTGGATATGTATGTGAGTGTATGTATATGTATGTGTGTGAGCGTTATGTATATGTGTATATGTGTGTATGTATGTGTATGTGCATATGTGTGTGAGTATATGTGTACTGTGTATGCATGTATGTGTGTTTGAGTGTGTGTTTAATGTGTATATGTATGTGTGTATGTGTATGTTTGTGTGTATGAGTGTGTGTGTGTGTGTGTGTGTGTGTGTGTGTGTGTGTGTGTGTCCCTGGGGAAGAGTACTTTGCTTTCCTGGAAGAACTCACAGTGGCCTGACAAGGTCTTGGCTTCCCTAAGATGCTCACTCGGTTCTGAGTTAATGTTGGTGTCTGTCACCTGAGCATTTGGGTCTACAGTTTGATTCTTGCTGGTGCAGGGACATGTAAGAGCAGCCCTGGTGTGTTGGTGCACACTTTTCATTCTAGTACCTGGAAGGTAGGCCAGGAGGGTGAGGAGTTCAAGGTCACCCTCAGCTGCATACCAAGTTCAAGGCAGCCTAGGCTAATGAGACCCTGTCTGGGAAAAAAAAGAAAAGAAGAAACCAGGCTTTAATGGCTCACACCTGTAATCCGAGAGCTTGGGAGACTGAAGCAAGAGAATAATGACATGGAGTCTAGCCTGAGCTACATAATGAGTTCAGGCCAACCCAGGCTTCCGGGTGAAACCTTACCTCAAAAAAGCTGAAACAGGGCTGAAGAGATGGCTCAGAGGTAAAGAGCACTGACTATTCTTCCAGAGGTCCTGAGTTCAATTCCCAGCAACCACATGGTGGCTCACAACCATCTGTAATGAGATCTGGTTCCCTCTTCTGGCCTGTAGACATACATGTAGGCAGAATACTGTTTATATAATAAATAAATAAATAAATCTTAAAAAAAAAGCTGAAACATAGAAAATAGTAAGTATATTTTCTAGATAATTTTAGATTGCAAATTCTTCCTGTACCACTCAAATTGTTGCTATTTAGATTGAATATCATGTAGCCCAAATTGGCCTCAAACTCCCACTGTAGCTGAGGACAAGTTTGAACTTTTTGATCCTCCTGCCTCCAACTCCCCAGTGCAGGTATAAAAAACTGTGGTCACCATGCCAACCTGGAAAAAAATGGCTGTACCCCTTGAAGGGACACTGGCCCACTGGAGCATGTGGCTCTGGCAGGTCCTGCCCTTCTCCCCATTCCCCCAGCCTTGCTGAAAGCATTACATTCCCAAAGCGAGCCACCAATGCTGTGGGATGTTCTGTATGACAAATGTGTTGCTGATTAGTCAATAAATAAAACACTGATTGCCGGGCGGTGGTGGCGCACGCCTTTAATCCCAGCACTTGGGAGGCAGAGCCAGGCGGATCTCTGTGAGTTCAAGGCCAGCCTGGGCTACCAAGTGAGTCCCAGGAAAGGCGCAAAGCTACACAGAGAAACCCTGTCTCGAAAAACCAAAAAAAAAAAAAAAAAACACTGATTGGCCAGTGGCTAGGCAGGAAGTGTAGGCGGGACAAGGAGGAGAATAAAGCTGGGAAGTGAAAGGCTGAGTCAGAGAGACACTGCCAGCCGCCACGATGACAAACAGCATGTGAAGATGCCGGTAAGCCACGAGCCATGTGGCAAGGTATAGATTAATGGAAATGGATTAATTTAAGCTGTAAGAACAGTTAGCAAGAAGCCTGCCACGGCCATACAGTTTGTAACCAATATAAGTCTCTGTGTTTACTTGGTCGGGTCTGAGTGGCTGTGGGACTGGCAGGTGAGAGAGATTTGTCCTGACTGTGGGCCAGGCAGGAAAACTCTAGCTACACACCAAGGTCTATTCCCTTATTTGGTCATTTCTTCCTCCTGAGGCTGACCACCAAAGTCCAGCAATCAGAAGCCCTTTTGGTTCACCTAATTTACATGCCAATTAAAATTAAACACCTCATCCTACCACGAGGTTTCCCCCTTTACCTTTATAAACCGCCGTTTGCCTATGTGCCACGACTGTCTCCTCTCTATGCAGAGGCAGTCCCTTGTAGCCCTGGGACAAATACCCCTGCTTCCTTTCCCTTGTCCTCTTCCCCATCTCCCTCATCCCCTGTCTCCTTTACCACCACATTCTAGCCCGTTCTAACACAGACCTCCCCTTTCTCTCTCCTTAAAATGACACCTGCACCAGGCAGTGGTGGTGCACACCTTTAATCCCAGCATTTGGGAGGTGGAGGCAGGTGGAGCTCCTTGAGTTTGAGGCCAACCTGGTCTACAGAGTGAGTTCCAGGACAGACTCCAAAGCTACAGAGAAGCCCTGTCTCGAAAAACAAAACAAACAACAACAACACCACCCTTTCAGGTCATTTGCTGCTGTTTTTCTGCCTGGAGTCAGAAAGCAGCCACTTTAGCTTTCTTCCCCACTTAATAAAGGCTCTCCCTGTGAAAACAGGTGTTTGGGTGTGGTTTATGCCTAATCTGGGGTCTGGAAGGGAGCCCCCACTGTGCGGGAATCTCCTTCACTCCTAATTCTCAGTCCTTTCATAGAAACATTGCTGAAGTCATCATAGGAAATGAGAACACAGAAGACAAAGCCTGCGTGCTAGGAAACTAACTCTGAGAGGAATCTGATCTGAGCATGGCTTTGTAATTTCCTGAAAGTTAAAAGAACATGATCCACATGAAAGAGAGGAATGGCCACCTCCAACTTCCTGTGGGTTGTTGGAGCACTCTTTTGCTGTCCTTGGTATTAGGGTTTGAACACACAGTACTCTATGCCTCATCTGCCTCCTGAGTGCTGGGATTAAAAGTGTGGGCCACCACGCCCAGTACGACTGAAACTTTTTAAATATCAAATCTAGACTAGGAAAAGACAGCAATTTTTTTTTTAACTTTTTAAAACTTTATGTTTCTTTGTATGGGCGTTTTATCTGCACATGTGCCCGTGTGTACCACACCTGTGCCTGTATCCATAGAGGTCAGAAAAGTGAGTGCATCAGATCTACTGAGACTGGAGTAGCAGCAGACAGTTGTGAGCCACAGTGTGAATGCTGGGAACCAAACTCAGCTAGTCCTCTAAACTGCTGAACCATCTCGTCATCTCCCCGTCTCATATTTTCTTTTTTTTTTTTTTTAAATGTCATAGAAAGTTCTGAGACCACCTTGCTGAGAGGTTACAGCCTTCAACAGCTATCATCTGGTGCTAATAAACAGTGGGCCTCACGGTCTCCAGTGCAGGCATCTCCTGTTGAACCTCCTTGACCAGCACACTACGTAGGGCAGCCCTGCGCAGTCTGGAGCCGACACACACGGAAGGCAGAGGCTGAGAGACACAAGTCCCTTTCCCAGGACCTGTCCCATTAAGAGAAAGTCACCAGACCTGTCTGGTGGAAAGAAACCAGGTCACCTCCAGAGCTGAAGGGAGCTGCCTGCCCTAGCCCAGAGTCTCTGTGGCTTGGGAACCCTGAAACCCCACACATCACCAGGAAATGAGAAAAGAGAGGACCAGGAAAGCCCAAAGAGGTCCTGCAGCTTCCCTGAGGAGTTAAGAGCTGTAACAAGAGCCGAGTACCACAGGTGTGGCCAAACTTGGACTCTGGAGAACCCAGGGAGTCTGGGCTAAGCTCGCTGAACTTTCCCAGAAAGAGACCTCTTGCTCCCAAGCTAGCTTTCTTCTTTTCTTTCTGATTTTATGTTTTGCCATGGGAAGTTTCAGGTCCCCTGAAACTGGAGTTACAAACAGTTATGAGCTGCCGTGTGGGTGCTGGGAGTTGAACGAGGGTCCTCTGGAAGAGCAGCCAGTGCTCTTAGCTGCTGAGCCATCTCTCCAGCCCCAAGCCAGCTTTCTTAGGTGGCCCAAAGAGCACCCAGGTCAACTTTGACAGTGACTGGGCCTGATGCTTATTCTGCTTTGGGGTGAATAACTGGATAAATCCCAGATGAACTGATACTGGCTGGAAGACTCAATCACTAACATTTCAAAGGTCCCCTCCCCTCTTTTTTCCCCTTGGTTTCCTTCAGCTGGGGACTGAGCCCAGATCCTTGGACATTTGATAAGCTGAGCCAAACACCAGCTCCTGGAAGGATTAATGTTTATTGAGCATGTACCATCCACTACTCTAGTGCACACCTTTTTTTCTTTTTTTATTTTGAGACAGGGTTTCACTATATATCCCTGCTGGCCTGGAACTTCCTGTGTAGCCCAGGCTAGCCTCTAACTCTCAGAGATCTCCTTGCTCCTGCCGCCCAAATGGGAGTAAATGCTTGAGGTACCATGCCCTGCCTAGAATCGGACTTTTTATTTATGTAGTTTTGTTTTTTTAGATAGGTTCTCACTATGTAGCCTTGGATGGTCTGGGTCTGGAGCTGGCTCTATTGACCAGGCTGACCTGGAACTCTGCCTCACAGAGCTCGGATTAAAGGCATGGCCCACCGTGCCCTACCTAGGAAGGAACTTCTTAAATTCCCACTCCTAATCGTTTTCAAAGGAGGACACAAACATTAAGAGCCTCAAGCGAGGCAGCGGAAGCCTTACACCCAAGCAGGGCCCCTGCTTTTCACTTTGCTTAACTCAAGAGCCGTTAGCGATACAGAGAGGAAACTGAGGCGCAGAGAGGCAAAGCCAACCAGGGACATAACCTAAGCCTGCTGGCGACCAGCGCTGGTTTGCCTCTGATGCTCCGAGAGGAGCGTCTTGGCCTTTTTCCAGCCGATTCAGCCGCGGGCTCGGCCCAGACACCGCCAGGTGAGCCGATGACTCAAAGGGCGGAGACTAAATTTCGCGCACGGCCCCGCCCTGTCCCGTTGCTCCCGGGGGTGGGGGACGAGCTCCGGAATCGGGCGGGTGACAACTTGTCGGAGCGAAACCGGGAAGGCGCCGCCCCGCTGCGCTCCACGGGCCGCGGGGACGCAGCTTCGTCTTTCCGCGAGGGGTCGCCGGGCCGGCGGGGCGGGAGGCGGGAGTACTGGCCGTTCGCTCTCCCATTGGCCAATCGGGTTCCGGGGGCGGACCCTGTGGAGACCCCGTCCTGTGATTGGGCCGTAGACTGAAGGCCGCCGAGCGGGCTGGTGCGTGTCGCTTCCTGCTAGGTGTGCCGGCCGTGGGCTAGTCCAGCCCGACTCCCCGCCGCCCTTCCCACCCTGCTCGCTCCGGCTTCTCGCCAGCGGCTTTCCTTTTGTCCCCACCTAGAATCGCCGAGCCTTGGAGAGCTTTCCCTTATTAGATCTGGGTTTTTAGTGGAGGCGCCATGCCCCTGCCTCCCTCGGATCGTGCACCCCTCGGCTCAGGTCTGAGCACTTGATGTGACCGCTCCCCCGCTTTCAGATCTGAAGTGCTCAGTGCCACTCGTGAAGCGCGTCTCTAGGGCCACTGTGCTGTCTTCAGGGGCTTCGTGGCTCCCGCCACATCTGGGCTTTGCGGCTTTCCCGCCCACGGCACCTCTCCTCGCCTGATCTGCCTTTGTGCTCACCTGGTCTGAACCAGTGCGCTGTGGGGGCTTCCGATGGCCTCTCACCTGAAGTCACCCGACCCAGACCCGGGGGAACTTGAGGCCCTAACTCGATGTTCTAGAGTCAGGTTCTCTTAACTCCCTTCAATTCCCCTCCCAGCCCATGACCAATAACTGGAGAAGACGGGAGTGTCACAGGGCAACTTTATTGAGAGGAAACATGGTCACACCCAGCAAACATGTGTTCCTTCTCATTCTCTCTCTCACACACACACACACACACACTCTCACACACACACTCACACACACACACACACTCACAGCCCTTGCCACAGTCCAGTTCTCAGCCACAGTGGTGGGAGCCTCCTCGATTCCTAGGCTCTAGAAGCAACAGGTACAGAAGGAGGCACAGGGCAGAGGACAGGTTCAGGAGCAGTGTAAGGAAGTTGGGGTGCAGAGAGCGGGGGTGGGCAGTGTTAGGAACACCCACCAGACAGCTGCATGAAGAGTGGGGTCTCCAGCCCCTGTCAGCCTGGCTGCACCCCTTCCAGGGAGCGTTTCAGGGTGTGGCAGAACATTCAGGGTTTGGGAAGGGCCCGATCTCACTCCCTGTTAGTCCTCTCTGCAGACTGGGGACCGGAGGGCAAGGCAGGGCGGGGAGGGAGCAGACTGCTTCAGCTCTGGGGCTCCTCTGGAGCCTCTCCACCCTCTTCCCCAGCACTGTCGGCTGTCCACAGCGTCAGGTTGTCTCTCAGCAGCTGCATAATGAGGGTGCTGTCCTTGTAGGAGTCCTCGTTGAGAGTGTGCAGATCAGCCATGGCCTCGTCGAAGGTGGTCTTGGCCAGTGAGATGGCCTCCTCGGGGCTGTTGGCTATCTCGTAGTGGAAGACAGAAAAGTTCAGGGCCAGGCCCAGGCGGATGGGGTTGGTGGGCGGCATCTCCTTCTTGCTGATGTCCATGGCCTCTTGGTAGGCCGACCGGGCAGAATCGATGATGCGCTTCTTGTCATCGCCGGTGGCCACCTCGGCCAGATAGCGGTAGTAGTCACCCTTCATCTTCAGGTAGAAGACGCGGCTCTCTGCCTCTCCAGCCTCCTTGATGAGGTGGGAGTCCAGCAGGCCCAGCACGGTGTCGCACACACCTCGGAGCTCTGTCTCTACCTTCTCCCGGTACTCTTTCACCTCGGGGCCTTTCTCTTCCGACCCCTCCTCATTGCTCTTCTGTTCGATGCTGGACAGGACCCTCCAGGCCGCTCTCTGGCCGCCCACCACATTCTTATAGGCCACGGAGAGCAGATTTCGCTCCTCGCAGGAGAGTTCCTCACCCTTTTCCACGGCACCCTTCATGAAGGCCGCCATGTCCTCATAGCGTTCCGCCTGTTCTGCCAACTTGGCCTTCTGGATCAGACTGGCTCTCTCCATGACTCCGGGGACAGACAGGAAGGTGAATTGGCTGCCTTGAGACCAATGCTGGATTCTGTGCCTCTCTTGCTCTGGGTCTGCCTTTTGGCTTGGGTGGCACGGCCTGGAGAGGGGTTGGGAGTGGCCTGGGCGGGCCTGGGCCCTGCCTCCTCCTCTTCTCCACACCCTTTCCGGCTCTTCCTTAAAGGTAAAAGGGCTGGGATGTGATGGGGTGAGTCATCAGGACAGTCAGCAGGAGAAACCTGGCCATGGGTCCCACCTGAACAGGCATCCTTCAGGCTTCCAGACTGCCCCCTGCTGTTCAGAGCAGAGTTGCAGGAACATTCTAGATCACCGAATCAGATTGTCTTTCAGGGGGTCCTTCCAGGCATAAGGATGGCTTCAGCCACTGGGCTTCTTTAGCCTGGGCAGAGCCCAATGAGCTGGTACAGAGGGCTGGGATGGTTCCGGTGAGAATTCATGTGTAGGCAGGACTATACAGTTTCCCAAACACTTTAGCAGCCATGATCTGATATAATCCCCTTGATGGCTCTGTAGGACTGCAGAGGTAGAAACATCAAGTCTCAAGAGGAGAAACTGCTTTTAGGGTCACAAGCTGCCAGCTCCCTGTTTCTTCTGACTTTTCTCCCATTGAGGCCTCTGGCCTGGGAGCCATTATCTGGAATCAAGAGCTAGACTTCTTCCTGAGTCTGCCCAAAGATGGTTCCATCCCTTGGTCCTTGTTCTCCTTCGAGGTCCCCTCTGAACACCCGGAATGCGCAGGTGGCATTTCAGGGTGCCACTTAATGGAGTGTTTAACGAGTGGCCTCTGAAGCTTCAGCCCAGCCTTGGTAATTAGTCACCCAGTCGGTCTGTTGGACACCTTCCCCATTACAGCACAATTTTCCCTTTCAAGTTGGTGGCCTGTTGACACTTGTCTGAGACCTTACTCTCCGGTTCCCCACGTCAGGTCACCTGTCCCTCCCGAGCCGCCTGCCGTCATGTATGAGCAAGGCTCACAGAGGGCGGGGGCATAGTTCTCTGACTGTCCCACTCTTGCCTGACTCAGACTGCCCTGTCAGAGGCTGGGAAGCAGGCCATGGGGTGCTCAGTCCAGTTTGGTCCCCCAGGGGGGACGCTAGCAACCCGGGGAGGAAGACAGGTCTGAGAAGGAGCCAGTGATGACACACACCATTCTGTTTTATGGGGCAGCAATTCCAGCTCAGGGCGATACCCCACTTGACTCCCAGAGGTTCCAGTCCCCTCTCATCGATCAAAGCCCCGCCTCCAACTGGAGAGAAGCCTCCTCAGAGATGGAGACCACTTTGTTCCTAACTTCGGTCCTTGTTTGGTTGGGCCCTGTCTTCAAGCCTTATCAAGAGTATGGGGGGCTGGAGAGATGGCTCAGTGGATAAGAGCACTGATTGTTCTTCCAGAGGTCCTGAGTTCAATCCCCAGCAACCACATGGTGGCTCACAACCATCTATAATGAGATCTGGTGTCCTCGTCTGGCATGTAGACATACATGCAGGCAGAACGCTGTATACATAATAAAAAAAAAAAAAAAAAAAAGAGTATGGGTACTGAGGATAGGGTAGGTTCCTGCTTATCTGCCTCACCCCCCAAGCTTAGACGGGACTCCGGGGTCCCTTCTAAGGAACCTTCTCCCTGGGACCCAGCCAATCTAATCCTTGAACCAGGACTGTTGCATAGCCTTGCCTGTCTTCTCCCCCGCCCCGCGCCTGATCACGCGCCTTGCCTCTGGGAGGGAGGCGTAGGCCTTAGGACACGATGGTGTGTGCATGTGTACCACAAGAGTAGAGACTCTTCAGATCCTGGCTAACTCTCCGGGGTTTCCCAGGAAGCGGATGGGATTTCCCTCCTGAGATCCCGAGGGCTGTGCCTAACTGGGAGCACAGACACAGGAAGGGATGGAATGAAATCACACTAAAACGTCACATTAGGGAAGGCCGTGGCAGTGCAGACCTCGAATCTCAGCACTCAGGCTGACTGACATGGGACACGTTCCAGTTGGTGGCCAGCTTGGCTACAAAGAGACTCGCTGCCCCGCTTCCAACCTCCAGAAAAAAAAAAAGGTTGGGGATGTAGCTCCGTGGGTAGAGTTCCTGCCTAGATGTCTGGAGATGGATCCCCAGTATAGGGGATCTGCAGAGACTGTTGCACATCTGTAATTCCAACACTCACGAGGCAGAAGCAGAGGCAGGAGGATCTCAAGTTCGAGGCCGGTCTGGTCTACATACGGAAAAACTGTCAGCTAAACTACATCCTCAGCTCCCATCCCTGTCTTTCTGTTCTAGCTGGGTTCTCTGGAATGAGGAAAGATCACAAACTATCTACACCGTGTGGCCCAGCCAGGGAGAGAAGGGGTCCTTTGCCCAGACTTCCCTCTCCAGACTGACAAACTGTTAGGTGCGATCAGCACTGACTCCTCCCTTTCCTTCTGGAACATTCCTCGAAGCGCTCAAGGGCTTTCCTTGGCACTAGTCATCTAGCCTGGGCTTCCCCAAGTCCTGGGGGGCAACTTGGAGATCCCAGGACACTAAAAGCTTGGACCTCGGGGCCCGGCAAAATTGCAAGTCCAAGAAGGGAGTGTTCTCCCACGCCTCTTAAGCCAGGAACGTGGTGGGTGTCTAAAGCCAGATTCTAGACCCTCAGCAAGCCTCTCCCTCCTCCTCCTCCATTGAAGCCAGGCTGCTCGACACTCCTGCCGGCTCTGACCTGTAGATCCTGACTCAGTTCCTGTCTCAGTTGCCACCCTTTGCCTCCAGGCTTCCACTTCCCAAGTCCAGAAGCCCAGGCAGGCAGGAGGCTGCAGGTCCTGGCAGAGCATGGGACTCTGCCTGAGTCAGCAGGACGGGAGACGGGGCTACAATACAGTCCAGGGGGCTCTCCTCATCCTGGTGGCCCCTGGCCACCTTTCTGGAGTGGCTGGCAGCAAAAGGGATTCTTATTAGAGTCTAGAAAGAATCTACCACAACTGGCAAAACCATTTCTTTTCTAGTAATTTCTTAGGTCATTTCTCGCTTTGGAATGATCAAATTCAGCAGCTGACCAGAGGTCCTTGTGGTTGGTTTTAAGAATAGTTATGGAGCTGAGAGCTGAATACTCGCAGCCTCTGGAAAGGGACAATGGAGGACGCTTAGGTGATTCAGCTGTTTGCCTATTTTTCTTCTCAAGTATTGCTATTCGAGGTAGCCCCCCTCTGCTAAACCAGTCCAGGGTATGAGACAGTGTGGAATTTATAGAAACAGGCCCGAATGAAGTCAGCATGTAGAACTGCATTCCAGCTGGGTCATAAGAGGCCTTGGGCAGGTCCCTTCCTGCCCATCCTGGGGTAAGGCCTCCCCACCAGTAACAGGAGGCTGGCAGCCCCGTCCTGGGTATGGCATTCTCCAAGTTTAGGGCTTCTTCAACCGCCCTCCCTCTTCCTGCGTGATAATGCAGCTCTGTTGGCTAGTTGACCTTCCCTGAGCCTCAGCTCTCTCATTTGTAAGAAAGCTGAGATCACCTGTCTCTTTGGTTATGGGGAGAAAAACAGCCTAATACTTAGCAAGTCCTGATAAATGGTAGCAGCAATACCGTCCGCCTGGGCTTTTTTTTAAAAAATATTATTATTTGTATTTTATGTACACGGGTGTTTTGCCTACATGTATGTCTGTGAGGGTGTCAGATCCCCTGGAACTGGAGTTACAGATGGTTGTGAACTGCCATGTGGTTGCTGGGAATTGAACCCGGGTCCTCTGGAAGAGCCGTCAGTACTCTTAACCACTGAGCCATCTCTCCAGCCCGGCAATTCCCTTTTATGTTTACTTACCGTGTGTTTGTGTGTCCATGTGGAAAGCACCTGGAGAATGGGAAGGAGACTCTATGGACTACCTTGGGTTGGGTTCAACTGGGGAATGTGAGCTTGAGATTGGAGTTTGACGCCCCCCCACTCCCCCCTCGTTTTGGACGAGGCACCGTTTTTCAAAGTTCAGAGTTCAGCTAAGCCTTGAAGGTCTCTTGGGAGGAAATGAGTTCTGGAGAGCCAAGAGGTCACTTCCCCATGTCCCTCCTGGCCTCTGTCTCCAGAGCAGCACTGCCCAGCCAGAGCTGGGCTGGAAGGGAGGCAAACAGGTGTTCTCACACATCCACAGCAGGCCCCACCCACGGCCCCAAAGGAAAGTGGTACAAGACACTCACTCGAGGCTATGGCAAGAAGAGGGGAGGTCTTTATTTCTGTTACAAAAGGTAGTGGTGGACAGCGGGTGAGCAGCCCCCATGCTGGGCACAGCTAATCTCCCCAGGTCTGGCCCGTTTCCCTTTGGGTCCTTGGAAGAACATGGAGCTGTGTAGCCCTTGGTGCCCGGGGCCAAGGATACAGGCTCACACTTCACATCCTCCTAGGGGGATGGGGGCGTGGGAACAGTGTTGAGCCGTTGTGCTCAGAACAGTCGCCAAACTTGTTCAGCAGCGTCGGGACACCCAGATAGCTCCTGAAGAAACCTGCTTGGCTTGCCTATGGCCCTGCTGACTTTGGGGGGAGGCTGTAAGGCAAGATTCCTGAAGAGTCTTGACACTTCACAGATCCGGGGAAGGGGCATGGCGGGAGGAGGGGAGGGTCAGGTTCAGCAGTGGTACAGTATTGTATATTGTGAGGCTGCAGTATGGCTTTCTACACTCGGGCCGGCAAGGAGTGGGGGTGGGGGCCAAGAGGTCAGCACCTGCCCACTGTGGGGGGCTCCAGAGAGCACACAAGTAGGGCAGGCTGGGGGACAGACCCTGTAGGCACAGATGGTGGCAGATGGGCCACAGGTTAGGCAGGTGAAGGTACAGGGTGCCCGGCTCCCCCCAGGCCACTCCTGAAGAGGCAGAGAACGGCGGTCCTCAGGAGCTCCTTCAGCCCCCGAACATACTGGACGATCCCACAGGATGGCAGGGAAGGAGGAGAGAGAGGGTTAGCGGATGGATGGATGGGAAGAGGTAGCCTGCGGGGGCCCCAGCGGGGTCAAAGGCTACCACAGTAGCTGCCCCTCTCCCAGAAAAGGGCCAAAGCGCAGGCGGCAGGTAATGAACAGAGCAGGAGAGAACCAGGCAGGCAGGAGAGCTTGGCAGGGACACAGAGCAGGATGCAGAGTGCTAGTGACCTGACTGAGGGCCCTGCACACCACGACACTACCAGCACAGGCCCAGGCCCCTCAGAGCATGTGTGCCACCCTCCCCGGCCTCATCCTTCCTCTTCTGAAAGGACGGATGCTCCCGTCCAAGGAGGGATGGGGCAGGACTAAGAGCTTTCTGTTTGGGGGACCCCTGGGGACCTGCCACCACCAGCACACACACCACACCACACAGCAGACAGATGGATGGACTCCTCCGTGGGTTGGTGAGCATGCGATGGGGATGAGATGGTGTGTGAGGGAGTGGGCAGAGCTGACTGACAGGTGAGACATGGTCTTACCAGCTAACCCTCTGCAGAGAGGCCTGTTAGCTCCCCTCAGGCTGTGCAGGAGATGGCAAAGTCCTGACAAGTGTCCTCCTGGAGGAGATACCAGAGAGGTCGGCCTGTGTTAGCATCTGCTGTTCTGGCTACCTAGGAGGTTGGGTTGGGGCAGGGACAAGAAGCTCTAACTGGCCGCCAGGCAGTGGTGGCGCATGCCTTTAATCCCAGCACTCTGGAGGCAGAGCCAGGCGGATCTCTGTGAGTTTGTCAGCCTTGTCTACAGAGCAAGATCCAGGACAGGCACCAAAGCTACACAGAGAAACCCTGTCTCGGAAAAAAAAAAAAAAAAGAGACGCTCCAACTGGGACCTACTGTCTCCACATGTTTTTGGCTGAGCGATCACGGGATCAGGGTGGAAAGAGGTCAGCAGGAAAGAGCTCAGCAGGTACCAATCCCTGAGGCCCAAAAAGGTAGGACATGCTGAAGGCAGTCAGGTGGGTTAGCCCCAGCCCCTCTGCCACAGAGTGCCTCCAGTCGCCTGCCTGCCTGCCTGCCTCCCATTTCCCAGGGAAGACCCAAGTGTGTCTGAAAGAACCCAGAGCTAATAAGCTGCAAGCCAGGGACTCGGCAAAATAAAAGACAAAAAAAACCAAACCAAAGAAAAGCAGCTCTTAAAAAGACAAGTTTTATTACAAGCGGGAACAAAGAATACTGGCTTAAACAAAAGGCAGGTTAGGGAGCCCTCCTCAGCCCCTGTCTACCTCCCAGGGCCACTGCAGGATGGCCTAGGACTCTGAAGCTGTCTCTCCCAGCCACCACTTCCCCCTCTGTCCGGGACCCACCCACTGGCCTCAGGAACAAGGAATGGAAGTTAAGCGAGCTATGACCCAAGGGCTTCACCCACCTGAAGGGCCAAAGCGGGGCCTAGAAGAACAAGTCTCTATTTTGATTAGAAACTCCAGCTCCCAGCGGAAGGAGGATTTGCTATGAGCTCCTGGCCAACCCACATGCCTCCTGGCCTATTCTATTTCTTCCTTCATCTCTAATCAGCAGAAATGCATCGTCTCTTAGACCCTAGCACTGGGGCCCATACTCAGCAGAACACCAAGGAGGGGGTGTGGCTTTGCAGAATGGCAGCTGTTCCCCAGACCCGTCACCCCACCCACCACACCTAGCCTCAGCCTGTTGGGACAGATCACAGCTGGGAGCCTGACCTGGGGGCTGGGTGGCAGAGTCCCTAGCCACTGGTTGTCTGTCTGATGGCTGTGGCAGAAGGAAAGAGGGCAGGAACCCAGGGGTCTCTTGTGACTAATGCACATCCTCCCAGTCCCCATGCCTCATGCTGCTTCTGAACACAGGGTAATAGGGGAAGGGAATAGCCCAGGGAATATGGAAGTCAGCTGTATTTGTACACAGGCAGACACACACACACACACACACACACACACACACACACACACACACACACACACACTCAATCACTTGCAGCTAGATCTGCTGTAAAAAAAATGTATTAAACCACCTAGCCTTCTGAAAACCCTTGACTTGGCACTACACAGAAAGTAACACATTAACTTCTATTTTAAAAAGGGGTATGTAAAAAAGAGGTCTATAAAATTGTGCAAAATACCCAGCATTAATAAACCCGTTTCAAGTATTGCCAGCATGATCTAACCCACCCACCTCTAACCCTGACTTGGAAGAGATTTGGGGGGCACAGGAAAGGATCCTTAGCGTCTCCATGGGCTGGGGAAGGCAGGCTCCCCATTCTACTGTGCTGCCCAGGACTCTACAGGAGCTGAACTTCTGGGGGCCTGGATGGCCGGTTTGACTTCCTCTAACACCGGCTGCCTCCCACCCTCTGCCCATGCTCTCTCTACTGGTACCCAGTTCTATCCTATTGGCCAATTCCATACAACCCTCCCCGTAAAAAGCCCACCAAAATAACCATCATCATCACAAAGGCAATGCAGGAGCCCTGGAACAAAGCAGTTCAAGGAAGGGCGCTGGCCTGTGGCCACCTATGGTTCAGGGCCAGTTGCTCAACAGTCCTGCTTCCAGAAGCCTCTTGACTCCCCAGGGCCCATGCATGCCTCCAGCTGGGAGGCTGTCCACTCAGCTCACACCCTCACTCACACTGGGCCTCCCGGGCACAGGCAATGACTTGGCATGGTCCCCTTGGTGACCCCCCGAGGCTGTGGCTCTCCTCTCCTCCCACTGATCAGCTCAGGAACCTAGGGTCCGAACTGTGGGAACCTGGGTTTGGGGAGCAGAAGGCCCAGCTATGGGACAGTTCAGAGAAAGCCACGCAGGATGGGAAATAAATACGAAAAGACTGGAGTCTTTGGCAGCTCTGCTTCCCTCGGATGGTATGGGGAAGGTCCCGGCAGGCGTGGAGGGCGGCAGGTGGCAAGCACTGAGTCACATTCAGGGGTAGCCTCCTACCATGCTGGCGTCTGGCTTGGCCCCACAGGGTGGCTCGTCACTTCTGATAGGCGAGGGCAACACAGCATCAGACTGCACGAATCCCCGCCGGTCAATCAGGCTTCCAAAACATAAGGACAGGACATGAACTCCCGGCTCGGCTCCGGGCCAGAGGCCAGGTGGTGTGACAACACAGACAATGTCTTCCAGGGAAGATCCAGCCCTAGGAAAGCTGGGCAAAGGGAAGCTGCTTCCCATTCAGGAGTTGAAGACCCTCCCTCTGGGACTGGGGAGACAGTTCCACGGGTGAAGGTGTTGGCCACCAAACCTGATGACTTGAGTTCACTCATGACCTCCATGTGCGCACCATTGTATGTGTGTACACACACATGTAAATACACGTAAAATAAGACCTTCTGGACACTTACTTTTTCCATATAATTCATTCACTAGTTTGGTTTTGTTGTTTATTATTATTACTATTTTTAGACAGGATCTCATTATGTAGCTCTGTAGATTGTAGATTGTTCTGGAACTCATGATGTAGACCAGGCTGGCCTTGAATTCACAGAAATCGATCTGCCTCTGCCTCCCAAGTGCTAGAACTAAAGGCATGAACTACTATGCACAGCTTATTATTATTTTTTGAGACAGTGATTCACTCTGCAGCCCTGGCTGGCTTGGAACTCACTATGTAGACCAAACTGGTCTTGAACTCACAAAGATCTGCCTGTTTCTGTTCAGATTAAAAAGGCAGGTGCCCCTGGGTGGAGGTGGCGCATGCCTATAATCCCAGCACTGGGGAGGCAGAGACAGGTGGATCTCTGTGAGTTTGAAGCTAGCCTGGTCTACAGAGCGAGTTTCAGGACTACACAGAGAAACTCTGCCTTAAAAAAAAAAAAAAAAAAAAAAAAAAAAAAAAAAAAGGTAGGGGGGTACACACGGTAGTGCCATCATGCCAGAATGTTTTTGTTTTTTGAGATAGGACCCCCAAGTGGCCTTGCTACTTGAGGATGTAGCTGAGCATGACCTTGAACTTCTGACAGGCCTGCCTCTACCTCCCAAGTTTATTCACTGTTAATTCAAACTGACTCAGCTGTCTGGGTGCCAAGAAGCGAGGCTGCAGGTGGGAGAAAAGTAAGACAGAGCAGCTGTTCGGGCGCAGTGAGAGGTCTAGTTCTGTCGCCCTAGTCGGGCACATCTGTAGAAGGAAGGTCTTGTCCCCTCCGTACCCATGGCCATTTAATGCCTGTTCTGGAGCTCTGGTGCCCCCTGCTGTCAGCACCGACACGGAGCCTCCCAGCAGGGCTGAGCCACTAAGGTTCCGGGAGAGGGTGGTGACCTCACCACGTACAGGAAGAGCATGTCACCCAGTGTGGTCATGACAGTCACTGTGGTATCTCTGAGAAGTAGGGTTACACAGACGACCCTATGATCTTTACTATTTTGTACTTTTTTTCCCTTCGAAACAGTTTCACTGTGTCTCCTAGGCTGGCCTTGAACATGAAGCAATCCTCCTGCCTCAGCTTTCAAGTGAGAGGATTACAGGCATGTACAACCATGCTTGGTTGTACTTATTCTACAAATGAGTACATGTGATTAAAACTAACAGCTAACAGCCTTCCTCAGAATTTCTGAGTCATCCAGCAGAGCAGGGGACGGCAAACAAGGAATCCAGGTGTGTGCAGGAGAAAGGCCTGCTGAGGTCCAGACTCAAGGCCACCTCCCCTGTGCCCTCTCTTACCTGGGAGGTAGAGGGCCACAGAGCACAGCACAGCAGTTGGTGATAATACTTTTATGGCTGTAGGGGTTGACAGACGCCTCACCGCCCCTCTTGCTGGACCAAGACCCTTTGATCTAGAAAGAGGAAGAAGCCTGGGTAAGCTCCCTTCTTGCAGCCTCCCTCCCCGGAGAAGAGTTGGGGATTGTATAGCCGAAGCACTGACCACTGAGCCCCCTCCTCCACCCTCCGCTCTGAGGCACGCTCTCCTGTGGAACCACTCCCGTCATGCCTGCCTCCCTTCTCTTCACCATCTAGAAATGGGACCCAGAGGCCAGGGAAGTCCATTCAGAAACCAGTTCTGGTTGGACTACTGGAGGGAACAAGTCTTCAGTGGAGGTCTTCAATGAAGATGGGGGGACTTCCGGGTGTAGGGAGCTCTCTAGTAGAGACTAGAAGGCTCCAGCTAGCACAGAAGACAGAACCAAGAGGAAGTCTCCAGAGGAGGATGCTTGGGTAGACCACCTCTCCCCTGGCTGCCCATCTATGCGGATAGTTTTACATACTGGATACAAGCTAGCATTATCTGAAAGAAGGGACCCTCAATTACGAAAATGCCCATAAGATCTGGGTATAGACAAACCTGTAGGGCATTTTCTTAATTAGTGATTGATGGGGGAGGGCCCAGCCCATTGTGGGTGGGGCCACCCCGGGCTGGTGGTCCTGGGTTCTATAAGAAAGGCTGACCAAGCCATGAGGGAGCAAGCCAGTAAGCAGCACTCCTCCATGGCCTCTGCATCAGCTCCTGCCTCCAGATTCTTGCCCTGTTTGAGTTCCTGTCCTGACTTCCTTTGATGAACAATGCTGTGCAAGTGTAAGCCAAATGAACCACTTCCTCAACTTGCTTTTGGTCGTGGTGATTCGTCACAGCAATAGAAACCCCAGCTGAGAGGGGGCAGGATGGAGGGCACAAAGCCGCTGATCCACTCTGACCCTACCACTCCACTCCACGACCTCGGACAGGTCATTTCTGGATGATAAGACTCAGCACTGCTGAACAGTCTGCCTCTGGGAAGCCCTCAGTTGAAGGCATGGAGGGGCTCAGCAGGAAGTTCCCCACTTGCTGGGCCAAGCACCCCTTTCTGCTTAGGCTGCAGTAACACCCTGCAGAACTAGTGCTGAGGACACCCAGTGGTGGTGGGGGCGGGCTGGGGCTGATGTCATTTCCGCCCTCATCAATGTGCTCAGTTTTGTTTTCCCAAACGAGAGTGTGAGAGGTCATGGGATTTTTTGGGGGGGGGAGGGGGCGCGGTGATTTTTTGAGACAGGGTTTCTCTGTGTAACAGCCTGTCCTGGAACTCAGTTTGTAGACCAGGCTGGTCATGTGTGTCCTGGGATAGCCTCCAACTTTCTATGTAGCCAAGGATAACCTTGAATTCCTGATCCTCCTGCCTCCACCTTTCAAATGCTGGGATAACATGTACGTACCACTACTCTTGGAGGTGGCTTCCTCCTCGCTCCTCTGTTTTTAAAGACTTTATTATGTATTTTATGCATGTGGGTGTCTTGCCTGCATGTGCCAGAGGAGGCACAAGTGGGCACTGGATTACCCAGGGTTAGTTACAGCAGGGTTATACAGACTGCCGTGTGTGGGCTGGGAGTCACACCCGGTCCTCGGGAAGAGCAGGTGGGATTACAGGCCTGAGCCACCAGACTAACCAAGCTCCTGTTCTTTCTCTTCCCAACCCCCCTTTTACTTCTCCCCAAATCAATATCTCCCCACATAGCCCAGCCTAGCCTCAAACCAGGGATCCTCTTGCCTCGGTCTCCTAAGTGTCGGGATTACAGGGATGTACCACCATACATCCAGTCTGCAATGGATCCATTTCTTTTGGATGAGCACACACTACTGTTTTCTTTTTGTGGGCTGAAGGACAGTGAGGGGAGGGCATGTCTGGCCTGGGGACAGCGGGGTGCTCAGATGATGCTAGCTGGTAATGGCTTACAAGGGAGTAGGTAGGAGGGATCAATGGAGCCACGCTGCTCTGTGCTGACTCTCAAAGCACAGGACCTGCAGCGTGTGGGAACCCTGGCTCTGACATTAGGCTCTGCCTGGGCTCCCCCCGCGGGGCTGCATTGGACCACCCCAGGCTCCCCAGCCCTGCCCGGGCTTCCCCAGCGGGGCTGCACTGGACCACCCCAGGCTCCCCAGCCCTGCCTGGGCTTCCCCCGCGGGGCTGCACTGGACCACCCCAGGCTCCCCAGCCCTGCCTGGGTTCTCCCCGCGGGGCTGCACTGGACCACCCCAGGCTCCCCAGCCCTGCCTGGGTTCTCCCCGCGGGGCTGCACTGGACCACCCCAGGCTCCCCAGCCCTGCCCAGATTACTCACGTCTTCGTTCGTCGTCAGGTTGGAGGCGACGAGGTAAGTGTGGAACCCTGAGAGGCCCAGGATGGACCAGATCGAGAAGAAGCAGATGACTAACTCCAGCACAGTGGGACCATCAAGGACACATGTGTGGGGGAGGTGGAGACCCTGGGACCCTGTGCTCACCCTTCCTCACTCACCCTTCCCTGGAGCCATACCCCTGAAAAGCACAGGTTTTCTAACCTTTCGGGGATCCAGTCATCATTTCTCAGCGGATCACCTCTGCACCCCCAAAACAGGATGGGAGTCCTGAGGAGCAAGTCAAGATCTGGCTAGGGATGGCCTGGGGAATTCTAACCACAGGCTCTTGGCCACGACGTGGTCCAGGGAGCTTGGCACCCTAAGGAACATGTGGCTGGTGACATGACTCAGGGGTAAAGGCGTTTGTCGCCAAGCCTGCTGGCCGGAGTTGGAACTTTGAGTTCCTCTGACCTCATTTGTGTGCTGTGGCACACGCGTGTTCTCCACTGCCCCCACGCAAGATACAATAAACAAAGATTTAATTAAGAAACACACTTGGGGTTGGAGAGATGCCTCAGCAGTTTAGAGTGAGGACTGCTCTTCCAGAGGACCCCTGTTCAATTCTCAGCACCCACATGGCAGCTCACAACTGCCTGTAACTCCAGTTCCAGGAGGTCTGACACCCTCACACAGACATACATACAGGCAAAAACAATGTGTGTGTGTATATATAAATGCACTCTTTGCCAGGCCTTTATAGACAGGGACAGTTTCCTGGGGTTGCTTGCTCAGCCCCTCCCCATGACGATCCATTCAGGATCAGCTCTAGGCCGGGTGTTGACATAGTAACCGGCAGAGTGGACTCCAGGGAACATGGCCCTAGCATCCCGCTTGGAGACCCACCCCACAAGAGGCCTCAACTCCCACCCAGGGCGACAACTGGCAAAAGATATCTTGCTGGTGTCTCTTTCAGAGTGGACAGGAAGTTGCTTTCTCGAGAACCTAGGAAGGAAGGACAGAGACCCAGCTCAGGGTGGTGACCACTGCCCCGTGCTAGGGCCAGGCTCACTGGTCAGTCCTCCTCCGCCCCTGTTGTCCCCCCACTCACGCAGAGTCAGGTGGGTGACCACGCAGGCGAAGATGAAGGCCGTCAGGAAGGAGAGGGAGAGGATAAACGCATAAAAGAAGCGGTAGTTCCGTCTCCCAACACAGTTGCCCACCCAGGGGCAGTGATGGTCAAACCGTTCTAGAAAGGGGAGGAGTTGGCACTGTGGGTCTCAGTCGGCACTGGTGGCTAGCCCTCCCCCCAGGCTGGCTCTGTCCCATCCTCTCACCCCCAACAGCAGCTGACTCCTGTCCCTCCCTTGGACACACCCTACTGGTAGTCCTTGATCATCAGATCCCACCCACTGCCTGACACATTCCCTCTATTCTTTTAGCTCCATAGTAACTCCTTCAGATGTCAACTACAAAGCCACTCCCTTAAAACGTCTCCTATGGCCTCAAACCAGGTAGGGGGTCCCCTGTCACCTGCTCTGTAACTCCTCTTTTATATAGCTTTGCCCTTGAGTGTTGACATTCATGCAAGACATGGACGGCCTCAGACCCCTGACATCTCCAGGATCCAATAGAGTGTCTGGTTCAAAGATTCATAGACCATGGCCTATTACCAGCTACATACCAACAACTCTGGGCCTAAGGCCCAGAGAGGGTTGGGCCGCTAGGTAACTCATGGAGAGCTGGCACCAGAGGCCAGGGCAAGGGACTGAGCTCATACCAGTGCTAAGTCCCTGAGGGTGGGAGTCACACCCAACTGATGAGGAAAGTCCCTGTGGGAATCTAGGTCATAAGCCCGTTTCGGGCCTTATGCCAAGGCTGCTGCCCTCTAAGGAGGTGGGTGGGGCAGACTGGTAGGGATGAATAACACCCACTGAGTCACCCACTCTCCTGCCTGCTGCCCCAGCTCTCCTCTTGGGGGAGTGCTGAGCTGGCAAGATGAAGTCACTGCCCTGGGACCTGCGCACTGTCACCATGGCTCAGCTCACTTGGGTGTCACATAGATTCTCCCTTATGACACCCTCCCAAGAGAACATCCTGGGTCCTCATCAAGCTGTAGAGCGTCCAAGGAGCAGGGTGAGGGAACAGACCTAGCTAGCAGAGGAGGGTGGTCAAGAGCCACCTGCCAGTTCTGGCCCAGGCTCTCCACCTCACCCTCCAGATTCTCACCCTCCCCACCTTCTTTCTCAGTTACATCATCCTCTCTCTGTCTTCCATGTCACTGCTGCAGGCTTCGGGGATCACGGACCTACTGAAGAGTGGACCGAAGCCTCCAGACAAGTTCAAGGTCTCTGTCTGCCGAAATACTTGGGGACTGGGGGACAGGATACACCAACCCTGGGCCAAGAGGTGTCACAGCCAATCTGGGAGAGTCAGCCTTCTGGCTCAGCCCTAAGTATTTCAGATGCTGCCCCGTCTTGCCCTACACGTGACTTCCTGCATCCAAGACTCAGTCTCTCAGGGGTCCCCGAGGCCTCCCACTCACCCACACAGTTGTCACAGACACTGCAGTGTGAGGTCCTGGGTGGTCGAAACATCTTACAGGTGAAGCAATACTTCAGTTTCACCATCTGCCCGTTGATCATCACCTCCCGGGTCCGAGGGGGCGGTCGGTATGTGGAGCTGCCTGTGTTGTCTGGGGGTGGGAAGAGAGAAAAAGAGGATGCCCAGATGGGAGTGGGGGACAACACACTAGCACAGGGTCAAACGTTATGAACTGCTTACAGGCCCAGCACTCCATCCAGGCCTGGGACTGTGCTCATATCTCACACATCTGCTCACATACCCGCCGGCCTTCACCCTGAGAAAGGCCATTAGGGACAGAGCTCCTAAGAAGGTTTAGGGAGGTCATGTGCCTCTAATCCATGAGAACTTCCCAGTTAAAGGAACAAGGTAAGCGCCCCAGGGAAGCAACTGGATCTAGAACTTGGCCATCTACAACCCACTGGTCCGACTCTCACCAAAGCCAATGATACTTAGAGAGAAGAGCTGGACAGAAGGCGGCGGCTCAGTGTTGGTGAAGGGTACTTCCTGCCCTCCCAGAGGACCTGATTCTGTCCCCAGCACCCATGTCAGGTGGCTCAGCTCTTCTGGCAGTCACATGCACACCTCCCTCGCCTCACACATAATTAAAAACAAAATCTTAACAAACAACAAAACAACAACATCAACAGAATGTCAGAGCTAGGATGGTAGCTCGTGCTTGCAATCCCAGACACCGTGAAATGGAAAACTGTGAGTTCAAGGCTAGCCTAGACTACAATGTATCTTTCCCTCCTCCTCCTCTTTCTTTTCTTTTCTTTTTTTTTTTTTTAGAAAAAGATGTTTACTGACCACACTGTAAGACAGAAGTAGGTAACAGAAAAACCACCTGTTGCCTGACCTTTTTATTTTCTTGTTTTTTAATGGAAGGAATAACAAGTTTACACAAAGTCTACAAATTCTACATGTTCTGTTGGATGAATGTTTCCAAACTGAACTCACATGAACTCAGAGTTCAGATCAAAAAAGTGTGTAGCCAGCCAGGTGTGGTGATGCACCCCTTTAATCCCAGCACTCGGGAGGCAAAGGTAAGTGGATCTCTGTGAGTTTGTGGACAGCCAGGGCTGTGTAAAGAGATCCTGTCTGACCAGGCAGTGGTGGCACACACCTTTAATGCCAGTACTTGGGAAGCAGAGGCAGGCAGATCTGTGAGTTCAAGGCCAACCTGGTCTACAGAAAAAGTTCTAGGTCAGCCAGGACTACACAGAGAAACACTGTTTCAAAGAACAAAAAACCACAAAATAGGGTCTCACCATGTATCCCTAGTTCCTGGAATTCACTATGTAGGCCTGGTTGCCCTTGAACTCACAGAGATCCTCCTGCATTCACCTGCCAGGGTGCTGGAACCACCAGCCCAGTTACTTATTGTTTTGATATGGGTGCTGAGCTTGGGAACATTCATCAACCGGGCTCCTAAACCCTAGTCTACTGCAGCCTCCAGTTTGGCTGCTTACCTCCAGTGACTAGTGTCTGAGGGCTTTCAGGAGCACTAGGCACTAGTCTAGGTACCCAGCATGCACTGGTGAGGCACATGCATTCTGATCTAAGTTCCAACCACCAAAGAGACTCTTATCATAACCTTGACCACACATGTTTAAAATGCAATTAAGCACCTAAAGATTTCCTCTTTAGAACAGGAAGTACAAAAAGGTAGGGGTTGGGGCCCAGGAGACTGAGTCAAGTGAACTCTGAGTCTTAGCTTTCTAATTTGTAAAATAGGATTCACTGGTAGAATGGTGAATACATTTTGGTCCTTTGTGAGACAGGATCTCATGTAGCCCAGGCTGGCTTAAACTCACTTTGTAGCTGAGGATGACCCTGATCCTTTCACCTCTCACATGTTGGAATTACAGACATGTAACTACCACATTTGGCTCTATGTGGTGCTGGGAACTGAAGCTGGGCAAGCACATTCTACCAACTGAGTCACACACCTTGTCCTGTTGTTTGGTTTTTGAGACAGGGTATTACTTCAGAGTTTACTCTGGTCTTGAACTCAGGCAGACACATTTACTTTACCCCGACACATGCTTTAAAGGTAAGCTCATTCTCAGCATTCCTACCTTACAGCTAAGACTTGCTCAACACATTAAGTGACTTGCCCTAGGCCACACAGTACACAGCAAAACCAGGATCTGAACCCAGGTTTCAAAGTTCACGTTTAAGGTCCTTTAAAACAATTTGTAGCACCTTGGTAGGGTTGCAGCTCAAAAAAGCACTTTGACCAGCATACCAGATCCCCAGGTTTAATCCCCAGTACCCCCCCAAAAAATAGAAATTATCCAGATTCCTGCTGGGCATGCTTGCAAGCCCAGTGCTTGGGAGGTAGAGGCAGGAGAATCACGAGTTTGAGGCTACCCTCAGCTACATGACAAATTTGAGGCCAACATGGACTACATAAAACTTTGTCTTAATAATAAAGGGGGGGGGAGCGGTGGTGGCACTCGCCTTTAATCCCAGCACTTGGGAGGCAGAGCCAGGCAGATCTCTGACTTCGAGGCCAGCCTGGGCTACAGAGTGAGTTCCAGGATAGCCAGAGCTACACAGAGAAACCCTGTCTTGAAAAGAAGAGACAAATAAACAAAAGAATCAATTCATTTCATTTTATGTATGTGGGTGTTTTGCCTGCATGTATGCTTGTACACCACATGTGTGCCTGATGTACATGGGGGCCAGAGGAAGGGATTAGATCCCCAGAGACAGGAGTTACAGGCAGTTCTGAGCTCCCATGTGGGTGCTGGGAATTAAACCCGGGTCTTCTGGAAAAGCAGCCAGTGCTCTTAACTGCTGAGCCGTCTTTCCAGTTAAATTGTTCCTCCCCTAAGTTACTTTCCTTAGGCATTTGCGGAGCAACAAGTAACTACTAGAACCTCTCTGCAGACAGCTTCTTTGCCCCCATCCTTGCCTGGCCAGTCAACGGTCTGCGTGTCCTCTCCAGCCCTCTGTCCTCTCCCCGAATCGCAATGATGCAGGCCAGGCCCGGATCACAAAGAGCTGCTCCAGAAGACTTCCTCTCCCATCCCTCTACACAGCCGCATCCTTCCTAATGCCCCTTCCAAGTTACTTCCTAGCTCCAAACACTTTCCCAGAGTCCTTTTAAGACAAGACAAGGGCTGGGGAGATGGCTCAGAGGTTAGGAACACTGGCTGTTCTTCCAGAGGTCATGAGTTCAATTCCCAGCAACCACATGGTGGTTCTCAACCACCTGCAACGAGATCTGGTGCCCTCTTCTGGCCTGCAGGCATACATGCAGACAGAACAGTGTATACATAATAAATAAATCTTAAAAAAAAAAAAAAAAAAAAAACAAGACGAGGGTTAGAGAGATGATCAGTGGTTAAGAGTCCTAAATTCAGTTCCTAGCACCCACACTGAAGAGTTCACCACGACCTGCAATGGACATCCTGCAATGGACATCCTTCTGGCCTCCTCAGACACCTGAAGACATATGGTGTACACAGACTCAAACAGGCAAACAGACATACACAGAAATCAAATAAATAAATCTTAAAAAAACGAAGACACACAAGACTGGCCAGGCATTCTGCAACCCCAGCTCTTAGCAGGGAGACATAGGGGACTCAGGAATTGAGCTCAGTCTTGGCTATCCAGCAAGACTGAAGGAAGCTGGGACTGCATGAGACCGTCTCAACATCTTCAACCATTAAAAAAATAAACCTAGGGGCTGAAGAGCTGGCTTAGTGGTTAAGAGCATGTGCTGCTCTTGGAGAGGACCTGGATTTGGTTCCCAGTACCCACATGGTGGCTATCAACCACCTGTAACTCCAGTTCTAAAGAATCTAAAGCTCTTACCAGATGGTGGTGGAGCACACCTTTAATCTCAGCACTCAGGAGGCAGAGGCAGGCAGATCTCTGTAAGTCTGAGGCTAGCCTGGTCTACAAATTGAGTTCCAAGACAGTCAGAGCTGTCTTGAAAAACCACCACCACCAAAAAAAAAAAAAAAAAAAAAAAAAAAAATCGAATGCCCTCTTCTGGAATCCATAGGCACTGCATGCATGTAGTACACAGACATACATGTATGTGAAACACCCATACACACAAAATAAAAACAAATCTTAAAACAACAACAACAACAACCAGACGAGCTTGGTGGCACTCATCTTTAAACCAGCACTCGGGAGGCAGAAGCAGAGGCAGGTGGATCTCTGTGACTTTGAGGCCAGCCTGGTCTACAAAGTGAGTTCCAGGACAGCCAAGGCTACACAGATCAGCCTGCCTCCACCTCCAGAGTGCTGGGATTAAAGGCATGTGCCACCACCACCCAGAAACAAACTTTATTCTTTTGACAGGGTCTCATTGTAGCCCAGGCTGGCCTCAAGCTTGCTGTGTATCAGG
Source organism: Peromyscus californicus insignis (assembly GCF_007827085.1). Lineage (NCBI taxonomy): Eukaryota > Metazoa > Chordata > Mammalia > Rodentia > Cricetidae > Peromyscus > Peromyscus californicus. The sequence continues at coordinate 20,909,723 of NW_026294573.1, read as the reverse complement.
ATGGCTTCGAACCTCTGACCTGCCAGCCTCTACCTCCTAAGCACTAAGCCTCTGTCACAGCTAGTTTTTGTGGTCCTGGGATTAAAACCAGAGCCTATGCTGCTAGACAAGCACGCTACCAACTGAGCTGCACCCCAGCCCACCCTCCCCGTCTCTCTTTAAGATTTAATTATTTGTTCTGTAGACAGTGTTCCTCCTGCATGTACGCCTGCACGTTATAAATCTCATTATTGATGGTTGTGAGCCATGTGGCTGCTGGGAATTGAACTCAGGACCTCTGGAAGAGCAGCCAGGGCTCTTAACCTCTGAGCCATCTCTCCAGCCCCTTTCTTTTCTTTTTCTTCTCCTTCTCCTCCTCCTCCTCCTCTTCTTCCTCTCTCTCTCTTTCTCCCCCCCCCCCCCCCCCCCCCGAGACAGAGTTTCCTATATATCCCCAACTGGCTTGGAACTCAGAGATCTGCCTACCTCTGCTTTCCAAGTGTTGGGATTAAAAGTGTGTGTGGACCCAGCACTTTCTTCCCTTTGGGGTAGTGGAGAATCAAATCCAATCAATACCTTTTACATCCCAGGGAAGTGCTTGCAAGGCCACTAGCTACATCCACAGCCCAAAGAACCAACTCCTGCAGGGGTGTTCAGGGCCTTTCTCCCACACCCCTTCCCTAACAGGCTGCTGCTGCTTTGGATGTCCTGTCTCTGGCCCCAGGACACCCTAGCCACTTCCTTTTTCTTCTCTCACCAGGCTTCACCAAAGCCCAACCTCATCTCCAATTACCCTACAGCCACCTCAGGCCTTGTAGACTCCTGCGCCTCACACCACACTGAACACACCTGTCACTGCGTGATGCTGTAGTAGGACCTGTGTGTGTGCGTCTTCTCCCCCAAGCTAGACTGTAACAAGGCAATACAAGGGCAGTCCTGGGGCTAAGAACTAGGAGGCAGAGAGCCGAGGAAGAAGACAAGCTTTAAGGTTGAGGCAGGCTGGGAGTTCAAGTTCTGACCTTTCCACTTAGGAGCAGGTGCTTCTGGGTAAGTAACTTAACTGCTGCCTCACAGAAGCAGATGAGCACCACGATGCCCAAGGCTATAAGGGTATAAAGACCAGAACGGGAGGTTGGGAAGTACCTCTTTAGCTATTCGCAGGAGAGGCCAGAGGCCCAGGCTCAGAAGTCTGAGAACACCGAGCTTGAACCCTTCCCGCCTGGAATTCATGAGGAAGTCCTTTGACTTCTGAGCCTCGGTTTCTCCCTCAGTAGAACAGAGATCAGGCGGTCCCGTGCTCTCCGCTGTGGTGAGGCGCGGAGGAGGACAAGGCCGTCTCAGGCACAATGCTGGTGGCCCGGGAGTCACTGACCTTGGTCCTGACCAACGGGCCAGAACACGCCAGCAGGTAAAAGGCCAGCTCTTTCCAAGCTACTGGCATCACTCCATACCAGACCCCAAGTCCTGCCCCCTGCCCCCGGGGCTCCAGCGCTGGCCAGCTGACCACCGCTGTCTCCCTGTCCTGTACAGGAGCTTTCAAGCTGGTAAGATGTATGGCTACACATCTCTGCCCAACCACTTACGGAGGTAGGCAGACCAAACCATTCAGCTTCTCTGATCAAAATAAATCAATAAAATGGAACCGAACTGACTCCACCCCCCCCCCCCCCCCCCCCCCCCGCCCAGGGTTGCTGGGAGAACTAGCTAAGAATTTACTAAGTGGGGTCAACACAATGTCTAGCATTTAGCAAGAGCCTTGGGGAGGCTGTGCACTCCTATCTGAAATACTGGGAACCAGAACTGCTTTAGATTTGGGCATATTTCAGATTTTAGAATATCTACATATATATAATGACATACAGAGAGAGTGGAATCCAAGCCACACATGAAATTCTCTTACATGCAGGTTTTACACAGGTCTTTTACACATAGCCAGAAGGCAATTTTTTTTTCATTATTGTTTTGAGACAGGATCTCACTAGGTAGCCCTGGTTGGTCTGGATCTCACTTTGTAGGCTGGCTTTGAACTCACAGAGACCGGCTTGCCTCTGCTGGGATTAAAGTATGAGCCACCTCACCTGGCTTCAGAAGGTAATTTATGGTATATTTTTAGTGCACCTGTGTTCTGACTGAAATCTGCTGGGTGAGGTCTGCTGTGGAATTTTCTGGTTGTGGTCTCAGATTTTGAAGCATTTAGGATTTTCAGGTAAGGGATGCTGAGCCTTGTAAATAGAAGCTAACACTACTATTGTTGCTATAGGAACAACACAGACACAGAGTGAGTTATAAAGAAACCTCTGGGAGTGAAGGGCACATACAGACCCTCTTCAGTATTGTGAGAACCTCCTGGGAATCTCACCGGATCCCAAAGATCCTCCTCAGGACACACGGGAACCTTGGTCTCTCACACAAGGGAGGGAGGGAGGCCCTAGCAGCCTGTTCCCCCTCCCTCCAGAGCTGGGACAGGAAGGTAAGCTGCCAAGAGCCGGGGAGCTGGAGCACAGGCGCCACTCAGGTGCTCAGCGGCAGCCACAGTTTGGTCAAAGGAGGCTTGAGGGGGCCATAACGAGCCAGTCTCCCTGCCGCCTGCTCTGCCCAGCAGCTACCACCTCCGACAGCTTGTTGCCCCCAGAGCAAGTCCACTGCTACTCCCGACCAAAAGCTCAGTCTTTCAAGGGTCAACAGGGAAACGTGATTACCAAGGTGCACTGAGACCGTCTTCCTGAATCACAGAGTATGCAGGCCGGGCAAGGACACAAGGCCACATTCGGCAGATGTGAAACCAAATTAACTCGGATTAGAAGGCGGGGTTGAGATTAGAATCTCTGTCTCCCAAGGCATCCATTTGTTCATTCCTTCACACACAAGCATTCACTACATGCAAGATACTATACAGGCCTGGGTGTGGTGGGTAAGGGACCCATACCGATGAGCCAGAAATGTCTGCTCACTCGATGCCTGCTCGGCACACCACAGTAATATATATTTAAAAATGTTTGGAGGCTGGAGAGATGGCTCGGTGGTTAAGAGCACCGACTACTCTTCTGGAGGACTTGAGTTCCATTCCCAGCACCCATGGTGGCTCATAGCTGCCTATAACTCCTGTCCCAGAAGATCCAATGCCCTCTTCTGATCTCAGTGGGCACTGGACACACATGGCGCACAGACAGACATGCAGACAAATCGTCCTTATACAAGGGTGCGAGACAAGGCCTTGCTACGCAGCAAGGTTGTCTTCAGGTCCTCTGGCCACCACCTGAGGGAAAAAAAACTCACTAAAGGAAGGAGGAAGTGGTTAAGAAATGCTTCCTGGCCAGCTGGTGGTGCATGTCTTTAATCCCAGCACTTAGAAGGCAGAGGCAGGTGGATCTCTGTGAGTTCCAGGCTAGCCTGGTCTACAGAGTGAGTTCCAGGCTAGACAGAGAAACTCCATCTCAAAAAAAAAAAAAAAAAAAGAAAAAGAAAAGAAAAGAGAAAAAAAGAAATACTTCCTGGCCGGCTGGGCCTCTAGGTGCACCTCAGAGCTTTCTGCTATGACCAACTCTTCCCCAGGAAAGCGAACAGATGCCCACACACTGGTGAGCGCCCTGGCCAGTGTGCCTTCCAGACAGGAAACTCTAGAGGAAGTCATTTCAAGAACTGGGGCTCGCCTCTCCCCACGTGTGCACCGCTGTGAGAAGCAGATGACCTTCCCCACAGCTTCCTCCTGCCTGAGGTACTGCCAGGACCCATCACACCTTCAAAATAGCTTTGTTGGCTGGGGCTGTCTATGGGAGCCAGTACTGGTGTGGAACAAGACCTCATCCCACCAGGGCAGGGTGGGCCTGGGTTACCGGAAAGGCTTTCCCTTCGGAGTGCTAGAGGTGGAGCCCTGGGCTTCACACGCAGGTGGTCTACCACTGGTCTCAACTCCAGAGAGGCTTAAGGAAGGAAGGAAGGCCCTGCCTGCCTGTCACCCAGCCGTCACCACAGCTGTTAGCACCTGTCCCCAGCACCGGCTCAAGGCTAACCATAAACCAACCTTCAAGTTCTGGTCACTGTAATCTCCACATGACCACTTCTGTTCGTCCCTGAGGTTGACGGAGCCCGGCCACCCACCAGGCTTAGTGCAAGGCCAGGGGACACAGGAAGATGACACAGAAGCTGTGACTGTGTGGCCACAGAGAAAGCAGTGAGTCGATGCCACTGACGCCATGGGGTGACTTGGGACCAGTTTGATTTCATTTTGAAATGTGGCATGGCTGCCTGTCAGCCTTTAAGCCTCGGTTTCTTCATTCGAAAATGAGCAATGGGATCTTGTAAGACTGTATGCAAACAAGAGATGACATTTTATCAAGGCTCAACCCATAGCTACTCAGTTACCGATGTTGGTGTCTATACTCTTGAGCATACAGAAGCGGGGCTGGAGAGATGGCTCAGAGGTTAAGAGCACTGGCTGCTCTTCCAGAGAACCAAAGTTTAATTCCCAGCACTCACATGGCAGCTCACAACTGTTCCAGTTCCAAGGGATCTCACACCCTCACAACAATGAATGTACATAAAATAAAATAAAATATTAAAAAAAAAAGAAGAATACAGAAACTGGGTGTGGTGGATCTTTCCTTTAATCCCAGCACTCAGGAGGCAGAGGCAGCAGATCTCTGTGAGCTCGAGGCTAGCCTAGTCTACAAAGTGAGTTCCAGGATAGCCAGAGCTACACGGTGAGACTCTACCTCAAAACACAAACACACAAACAAAGAATAGAGCTCTTTTTTCTAAGGGGGTGGTGGTATCATGAACATGATGATTGGTTATTCACCACTGTGTAACACATGCCTCCCACAAACCTTGTAACAACCATATCAGCACATTACCCATCTAACGGGAAGGGAAATACCGAAAAGCCAGGTGTGGCGGTACATGGCTTGAATCTCAGCACTCAGGAGGCAGAGGCAGGCAGCTCTCTGTGAGCTAGAGACCAGCCTGCTCTACATAGTGAGTTCCAGGACAGTCTAACACACGGTGGAGATCCTGTCTCAAAAACCAAAACAAAATAAAAATAAACAAACAAAACACCACCAGGAATAGAGAAGAGAGCCAGGTAAGATGTCACATAACCTGTGCTCCTAGCAACTGGGGGGTGAAGGCAGGACTGGGAATTCAAGGCCAGCCCAGCTATCCCAGACTGTCTCAAAACCTAAACCCAGGCTGGGGATGTAAGCTCAGTTGGCAGTGTGCTTGCCTAACATCCCAAAGCCTGACCCTGATCCCCAGGGCCATGTGAACTGGGTGCAGAGGTTCCCACCCTAGTAACCTCAGCACCTGGGGGTGAAGGATCATCTTTAGTGAACCTGAGCTACATAAGACCCCCTCAGACAAAACGAACAAACCAAAACCCCCAAATTAAAATAAAACACAAAGTGGCAATATACCAGATAGAACCAGACACCAGCTCTTCAGGGATGGGTGGACAGCACCCAGGAGGGGAGCAGGGCAAGATACCAGCTCTTCAGAGATGGGTGGGCGGCACCCAGGAGGGGAGCAGGGCAAGATACCAGCTCTTCAGAGATGGGTGGGCGGCACCCAGGAGGGGAGCAGGGCAAGATACCAGCTCTTCAGAGATGGGTGGGCGGCACCCAGGAGGGGAGCAGGGCAAGCAAAGGAAAAGGCCCAGGGGCCCTGAGGTCCCACATCGTTGGGATGGGGGGGGGGAGTGGGAGGAAGTGGGGAGGGCTGTGCTGGCCTCCTGGTGGCTCTGCCCCCGCAGGGAGTTTCCTGCACTAGGCTTGTGAATCATGGTCTGAGAAAGTTATTTCCCCTTCCCAGTCTCCATCCTTCTACTCCAGCAAAGGGAAAATCTCCGCCTATACCAAGAACCTCACACACCTCCATGTACCTGCTTCAACAGGCGCCATAATGGCCAGGGACCCTGCAACCTAGCTTTCTCTTGCGTGATCATAGTCCATGCAGAGCAAATAAGCCTGGCTTTGCCTCACGGGGCCTACATAAATTTCTCTTTTAAAATATATAGTCACATGTCACATAAAAGCAGTTTCAAGAAATACGTCATTGTGTCTGTAGGTGATTTCCCCAGGCAGATGTCACAGGAAGTACTCACATAAACTAAGGAGGCTCTGGTTCCATTAGGTGGCTTAATGGGGACCTCAGTTATAAATGGAGTTTGTCAGTGACTAAAGCATTGTTATATAGCATAAGGCTTATTTAAAAGTATTTTGGGGAGGGGACTCCACAGGGTCTCACTATGGTGGCCTGAAACTTGCTATGTAGAACTAGTCTCATAAAAAAATGAGCCGTTTGTCGGGCGGTGGTAGCTCACAGAGGCAGAGGCAGGTGAGTCCCTGCCATTTCAAGGCCAGCCTGGTCTACACAGTGAGTTCCAGGACAGCCAAGGTTGTCACACAGGGAAACCCAGTCTCAAAAACAAACAAACAAACCAAAGTGAGCCATCTGAAGGAAAACTAAAGAAATGACGGGAGGGGCTGGAGAGATGGCTCAGCGGTTAAGAGCATTTGTTAGTCTTGAGAAGGACTCAGGTTCGGTTCCCAGTACCCACATGGTAGCCCATAACCACCCAAACTCCAGTTCCAAGGGATCCAATATCTTCTTATGTTCTCTGCAGATACCAGGCACACATGAATGGTGCACATATATTCATGCAGGCAAAACACTCAGTAATTTTACAAAAAAGTTGGGCATTAGGTGGGCTAGGAGCCTGTAACCCTAGCACCCAGGAAAGACAGAAGCGGGAGGAGCACTCGCCTGTCTGTAGATTGAGTCCATATATATCCAGGCCAGCCAAGGACACACAGGGAAACCCTATTTCAAACAACTAACAACCAAAAGAAAAAACTAACGAAGGTAGGGCTGGGACACGGGCAGGGTAAAAATCATGCAAGCTGAATTCCAATGACTGCTCCTCAGGAAAGCAAGCTGGGGGTGCTAGGGAGGCACCCAAATTCTAAGCTTAGAAAGGCCAGGGGCCAAACAATTCCAATCAGAGAAAGCAGGAGGGTGGCCCGGTCAGCAGAGCCCTGAAGCAGCCCAGGGAGGAGATGAGGCAGGCCTCCCTGGTCTGCCAGGGATGGACACACAGAGCTGATGGGACAGGCTGTGAGCATCCCAGGACACCCCACAGAGCTGATGGGACAGGCTGTGAGCATCCCAGGACACCCCAGAGAGCTGATGGGACAGGCTGTGAGCATCCCAGGACACCCCACAGAGCTGATGGGACAGGCTGTGAGCATCCCAGGACACCCCACAGAGCTGATGGGACAGGCTGTGAGCATCCCAGGACACCCCAGAGAGCTGATGGGACAGGCTGTGAGCATCCCAGGACACCCCACAGAGCTGATGGGACAGGCTGTGAGCATCCCAGGACACCCCACAGAGCTGATGGGACAGGCTGTGAGCATCCCAGGACACCCCAGAGAGCTGATGGGACAGGCTGTGAGCATCCCAGGACACCCCAGAGAGCTGATGGGACAGGCTGTGAGCATCCCAGGACACCCCAGAGAGCAAACCTTGTGTCTGTCCTGGGAGTGTGGCTGAGCCTAGGCGAACACCTTGGTGTGGGCTGTCTCCTATTGGACCAGGAATGCCTCAGGAACAAGTTCTGACTCTTGAGCAACTGCCCCGGGGCCTTGGGGTGATCTAGCAAAGCTGCCCACCAGCTGATGAGCCCAGACCTCAGATGAAGGTGACCAACTGCCTCAGTTTACCTCAGGTGCTCTCCCAAGACAAGGCTTTCAGTTCTAAAGCTTTTCTGTTTTAGTGCTGGGCAAACTGGGAGGAGCTGGTCCCCTGCTGTCCCTGTTGGAGCAGCAAGGCTCAGTCCCTGCCTTGCCCCACTGTTCCTGTTCAGTTCCTGTTCCTTTGAACACTCACCTCAGAGCCAGAAGGGCTCAGGGACCTTAGACCCTTTCAAGAAAATGTGTTTCAACTCTGACAAAAACTTCCTGGCCACATTTCAAAATCTAGGTACAATTCAAGCAGGTGGCAATGGTGCCCTCTCAGACTCTGTTCTCAGATGAGTCTTATTCCCAGTTCCACACCACCCATTCAAGCACGGCTTCCTAAGGGCACGACTCTGCGTGCTCGGCTAACGTGTCCTGCTCAGTGGCCCCAGGCCTGGCCCCGTTCCCTCCTGCTCCCGTTCCCTCCTGCTCTGTCCTTCCTTTGCTCTGTCATCTCCCTGGAGGACTCCCTTCACACAGGTTCTTGTGCTTGAAGTGCAGTGTGCCCTCACAGGGTAGCAACCGTCCCCTCTCCAAGTCTCACATACAGAACACACTCCTGATTCCTCCCGACTAGCTTCCAAAGGCTCTTCCAGGCAGACCTCTCCACCTAACACTGGCCTCGACCCCACAGGGTAGGCTTCCTATCAGATCCCTGTCTTTAGATTCTGGCCATCCGGCCCGGCAGTGATGGCGCACACCTTTAATCCCAGCACTCAGAAGGCAGAGGCGGGTGGATCTCTGTGAGTCTGAGGAGGCCAGTCTGGTCTACAAAGTAAGTTTCAGGACAGCCAAGGCTACACAGAGAAGCCTTGTCTTGAAAAGAAAAAAAAAAGTTCAAAGCAACTAGGCGGAGGTAGTGCATGCTTTTAATTCCAGCACTCGGGAGGCAGAGGCAGGTGGATCTCTGAGTTCAAGGCCAGCCTGGTCTACAGAGTGAGTTCTAGGGCAGGTAGCCAGGGCTACTCAGAGAAACCCTGTGTTGGAAAAAAGAAAGAAAGAAAGAAAGAAAGAAAGAAAGAAAGAAAGAAAGAAAGAAAGAAAGAAAGAAAGAAAGAAAGAAAGAAAGGAAAAGGAAAAGACTCTTGTCATCCATTTGGCTGCCAGGAGGCATTGTATAGAGCCGGCATTTAACTGCATGAACCCACCCTGTCCTCCCTGGGAGACACCAAAACCTCTCACATGTCCCCAGTGCAGCAAATAGAGCTTCCGGAGGCTCCCATTCATTCCTCAGCCATCCTTCCATCCATCCCTTTCTTCAGCTAACACCACTGAGCTTCCTGTACGGTGATAGGTAAACCAGACACCCATGTCTTCATCTCCCTTGCCTGAACACCAAGGCGAAAAACAATTTCATCATGACCACCATGTAGCCCCGTGGGAATGTGTCATAGAAGGTCTAGCCCAGGATACAGGACATTAAAGTGGAGAAAAAAGGATGGAGGGGATGTATCCCTGCTGCCATCCCTAAACACAAAGCCTGGGCGTGGGAAGAGGGTACCTACTCCCTCCCTCTCTCTTCAACCCTTGGCCCTGTGACCCCTTGCTTGGAGTCTACATTTACACATCTGGGATCACCCTCCGCAGATGTGAAGATCTGTGGGGAAAACAGTGGACAGTGCTGGACACACAGATCCCAGCTCTCCCTAAACATGGGGATTACTGTTGTTACTAGTCAAGCAGCTCAGGAGCCAGGGGATTCCAGGCAGCCAGACACAGAGGCCTGGCTGAGTTGCACAATAATCCTGCTTCAGGATTAGCCTGACTGAAGTGGACATGAACCCAGAGGCTGCTGAGCAGCCCAGGTCATACACTGAGGAGATGCATGGGGAGGCCAGAGCCGTGCAAAGGGGAAGGAAGCTTCTAGAGGAAGACCATGGGTGTGGTTGCTCCACCCCCATGCTCCACCCCCTTCCTGGGCCAAGGAGGCGTTGGTGAACAGGCAAAGCTGAGAGGTATCCTCTCCTGGGCCCTCCCCAGCTGCTCCAGAATCAGCAAAGTAATTCCTGGGGATGGATGTGGCTGGGCTCTGACATTTACAGGTCACTAGATCTCACCAGGCCAGCTGGGCGGTTAAAAGCCTGTGTGTATACTGCCTACTTAGGGCAAGGAGCCAGCCATGACCGGAAACCCTGGAGGTGTGCAAACATCCGAGTCACTTCGCAGCAGGAAGGAGCTGGGGTGGGGCCAGCTGAGAGGAAGGTCCTGGCCCTGGGCAGACAGCTCTCTCCTCTGGAGGAATAAAGAGCTAGCCACTCAGAGGCCTGGGAGGGGGGCAGGTTCTTTTCTGGGCACCCAGCTTTCCCTCCTCCATGCTTTCACCTCGGTAGACAGACCCTTCCTTCCTCACATAGCATCTAGGGCTTGTCCTGACCTCTAGGCTAAACTAGCCCATGCCCCATGCTGCTGCCCGCCTAGCCTGTTCCCCTGCCCAGGCCTATGCCTCCCTCTTTGCTCATATACCACCTCCCTCATAGCCCCATAGCTGGCACCCACCCCCACCCCCACCCCCACCCCGGCCAGCCCCAAGTCCCGTGCCTCTTCCCTAACATCCTTTTTATTTGTTTATTGTCTTTCTTGTACCCTGGAATGTCACCTCGACCTCCATGAGGACAGAGATTATTGTCAGTTTCCTTCATTCCCTGTCCCCAGCATCTGGAATAGCTCATGGCGCACAGCAGGGGTTCAATAAATGTTTCATGATTGAATGAATAAAGAGTACACAAACATTTAGCCTAGTGTTGGGGAGCATGCCTATAATCCTAGCACTTAGGAGGTGAAGGTAGACAGATCAGAAATGAAGGCTCTCCTCAGCTACATGGTGAGTTCAAGGCCAGCCTAGACTACATGATACCTTGTTGTGGGGGGTGTGGGGGAGTATATGAACATCTAAGAGCAGGGCTCAGGCCAACCGCTGCCTGGAGGTGCATCACAGGTCTTGACTAACTGTGTGTTCTTTTTTTTGCTTGGTTCCTCCCCCCGCCCCACCCCAGCAGGATCTCACTATGTAGCTCTGGCTGTCCTGGAACTCCCTCTGTAGAACAAGCTGTCCTGGAATTTACAGAAATCTGCCTGCCTCTGTCTCTGGGATTAAAGGCACACACCACCACTGCCTGGCTTCGGCTGTGTGATCCTGAACCATGTACTTAAACTCTCTGCGTCTCCTTTCAGTGAATGAATAGGAAAATATTACACTGACCTCACAGGCTAATGGCCTATCAGTAGTCACACATACAAGGGCAGCTCAAATCGCTGCCCTGCTCCCTGGATGAAAGCATTTCTTGCTTACTTATTCGCCTGCTTGCTCATCATCTGCCTCCCTCTACTACAGTGTCAGCTCCAGCCTGCCTTGCTCCCGGCTCAATTCCTTAATTCCTAGCAAAGGGCTGTAGGAGGGAAAACCAGGCCTCTTCTCACATCTGGATCGTGGAGCTGGGGAGCTATCACGGGCTGGGATGGAGCTGGGGAGCTATCACGGGCTGGGAGTGAGAGCCTCACCAATCTGCTTCTCCAGGGCGGCTGCTTCACAGATGGTCGCCCGGGGTAGGATGCCAGGGTCGGTGAAACTGGTCTGCAGGAGGCAGCTCATGACGAAGAAGAAGAGGATGGCAGCGATGATGGGGATGGCCAGGGTCAGCTCGCGGGCCAGGTAGGGACAGCTAGGAAAGAAGAGAGTGCAGATTACCCAGGGCTCCCTGGGGTACCACGTTCTTGAAAAGAGCCTCTCTCTGAAGGGCAGGGGAGGTGAGTGCAGCTCCTCCCTGTAAGTGCCCAGAGCAGACATTACTAGTTAATCCTGGACTTTTTCCAATGTCAGATGAGGTCAACAGATACTCTCCCTCACCCGACGCTGGCAGGCAGGTCCCTCTTCCTCATCCCTTCCTTCCAACAGGAACTTGCTAGATAGCCCAACCTGGCCTGAAACTTTCTAAGCTGGCCTTGAACTCTTGGTTTTTCTGCTTCCACCCCTTGAATACACACACACACACCACCATACCGAGCCTTCATTTTTTTGTGGCAGCAAAAAACAAAAAACAAACCCAGGCCAAAACTGAGATGGTTCAGCATATAATGCTTGCTATCCAGCTCGACAGCCTGAGTGTGGTCCTGGAGCCCACAGGATAAAAGAAGGAGGGTGACGCACAAGGTGTCCTCTGACGGTCACATGCATGCCATGGCAACACATATGCATACATACACAAAATAAATAAAATCCACCAGCGGTGGTGGTGCACGCCTTTAATCCCAGCACTAGAGAGGCAGAGGCAGGTGGATCTCTGAGTTCGAAGCCAGTCTGGTCTACAAGCGAGTTCCAGGACAGCCAGGGCTGTTACACAGAGAAAATCTGTCTCGAAAAAACAAACAACAAAATAAATAAAATGTAATTAAAAACCAAAGAGAGAGACAAAGAGACAGAGATGGAAACAGAGAAGGACAGGGGCTTCTTGGGCTCGCTCTAAACCCCTGGACCCAAGCCATCTTCCTACTAAGAGCTGGGACAGCAGGTGAACACAACACTGTGTCCAGCTCAGTACCCAGCATTTTAATATTTCCTGTCTATGGGTGTTTTGCCTGTATGCATGTCTGTGCACCATTTACATGCCTGGTGCTTGAAGAGGCCAGAAGACGACACTGGATGCCCTGGAATGGTAGTCAGAGATGGCTGTGACCATGTGGGTGCTAGGACTGAACCCGAGGCCTCTGGAAGAGCAGCCAGTGCTTTTAATCACCCTCCAGACCTATCCCAGCACTTAGCTGCAGTCTCAGCTCTCAGTCCTTTTAATAGACACAGAACTTCAGGAAGCCATTGCCAATTACGGGGGCTGCTACTTGAGATGACCATCCATGGCAATGTTGCAATGTCGTTCATTCATTCATTCATTCACTCATTCACTCATTCATTCACTCAGCCAGCTGCTCCATAAATATTACTGAGTTCTTTTTTGTGCCAGGCAACACTCTCAATAAACAGCAGGAATAGTGGCTATGAATATGACAAGAGTCTCTCTGTCGTGTGGCTTACGGTCGACTGGGGAAAAGAGCCCCACAAACAGGGAACTGCCACACATGGTGATGTACGCTGCAAAAAAAAAGATCCCTGAAGGAGATGATACTGCAGCCATACCCAGAAGGAGGAGGAGAGGGCTAAGGAAAGCAGCATGTCCCTGCCCCTGCCACCCTAGACACTAACTCCAGGCTGATCCAGGATGGTTCCAGGAACAGCTTGTGGGATGCCATGCTCCTCCCTCCCAGCAGGCAGGCTGCCCACCACAAGCTTCCACTTCCATTTTAGGGCTGTAATGGTGGGGGGCATGGCTTCAGGATGAAGTGGACCTACTGGGGCGCGCTATGGCCGGTCTTCTTTGTCACTCTGCTGTCCACTCCAAAGCCACAACCACTTTCTGCAAATGTAAATCAATCTGTCAGTTCCCTGCCTGAGACCCTCTGATGGCTTCAGATGGGATCCAGACTCTCCATCGGCCTACTAGGCCAGCCTTGTCCTGATTTGCTGAGGTTCTCCGGCCTCGGCCTACAGAACTCTCCTCACCCCCTCTACCCGACATCACATCAGCAGTCTCTACACAATCGGGACTCTTTCCTACCTCAGGGCCTTTGCACTTACTGCTCACTTCCTCTGGAATGTTCTTCCTCAATAGTTCATACAAAGCAGTCCTCCCCCAAGACTATTTTCTGTTCAGGATTTATTAAAAATGTTAGCTGTGGGGACTAGAGATGGCTTAGTGGTTATAAACACTTACTCCTCCCTCCAGAGGACCTAGGTTCAGCCGCCAGCATCCACGTGATAGCTCACAACCATCCCTAATACCAGTTCCAAGGGTTCCAATGCCCCCTTCTGAACTCCCCACATGGTACAAGTATATACATGCAGATAAAACACTCAAAGACATAAAATAAACAAGCCGGGCTGTGGTGATGCACACCTTTGATTCCTGTGCTCAGGAGGCAGAGGCAGGCAGATTTCTGTGTGTTCGAGGCCAGCCTGGTCTGAAGAGTGAGCAGCCAGGCTACACACACAAACCCTGTCTCAAAACAAACAAACAAAAATTAACTAATTTAAGGTATGGCAGCTTACACCTTTAATCCCACCACTCTGAAGGCAGAAGCAGACAGCTCTCTCTGAATTTGGGGCCAGTTTGGTCTATACATTGAGTTCCAGGCTAGCCAGGACCACAGAGTAAGATCCTGCCTAAAAAAAAAGTTCACTGCTTGTGTGGATGTTACCTGCCTTTGTCCTGCTAAGTGACAAGCTTCTCTGTGGGCACAGACAGCATCCCTCGCATGTTACCCAGGAAATACCTACCATATAAATGGTGCACCCCTCATGGAGAGAAAGTACCTACCATATATTTTATTTTTCAGTACTACAGACCAAACCCAATGCCTTGTACATGCTAGGAAAGCACTTTGCCTTTCTGCTGTCTCCAGCCCTAACACCTGATGCCTTCTGAAGATTTACTATATGCTAGATACTGCCCTAGTCAATAAGTATATTATAAATAATACCTACAGGCTGGGGACACAGCTCAGTGGTAGAACACTCTACCATGCACAAAGTCCTGAGTTCAATCCCCAGCAGCACAAAGTAATAATAATAGTCATAATGGCAATATCAAATTGATATCTGAAGTACAAACTAGGCATGATGCTACATGCCAATATCATGGCATTTGAGAGGCTGAGAAAGGAGAATCCTAAGAATTTGAAGCCAATCTGGGCTAAAGAGGGAATGCTATCTTAAAAACATTAATTCTGTGGGGGCACAGTGGCACATGCCTTTAATCTCAGTCAGCACTCGGAGACACAGGCAGGTGGGTCTATGTGAGTTCAAGGCCAGCTAGGATTACACAGTGAGACTCTGTTTCAAAATTAATCAATTAAATGCCTGACATACATAACAGTCACCATGTGCTAGATACGTTGCTGAGCACTTTACATGCATTTCTCAAGTCTTCACGGTGACCCTCTAACCTTATGCCCCAAACTTCACACATGAGGGAGTTGAGAAAGCTTAAATAACCTGGACAGCACAGGTCAGGAGTGTTCACGTGACTGAGAAGCTCATGCTGACCAACCGCAGCCAGCTGTTGCCTTTCCACTGGAGCCAGAGGGGATGTGATGGGTGGGGCTGCTGCTTGGGCACTACATCTGTTGGGAGGCTCGGGACCAGAGCAGTGAACACTGCTTCTGAAGCCTGCAGCGGCCTTCCCCTAAGGACCAGAGCCTGCCAAAGCCAAGGGCTCCAAGTGGGCCACCCTCTGCTCACACATCTCTTCATGTCTAACCCTCCAAAAGAACCAGCCACTCTCAGTGTCAGTGTGGACGGCTCACCTAGTTCATGTACAAGCCGAGCCTGGGGAACAAAGACTGGTACTTGCAGAGCCCTTGGGAGACACCAACACCAAGTCCTAGGCTCTGATTTCCACAGCTAGATTCAAGGTCACCCAGCCAGGATGCCAATTACAAGCTGGATCTCAAGACTCTCAGCAAGTGATGTGTCCATTCATTCCTTCAACCATAACCTCCTGTGCACTGGCTCCAGACACCAAATATACAGCAGTGTGGATATTTACTATGCTCACGGAAAAGACAGGCACAAAATGACCAAACAAGTGTGTGTGTGTGTGTGTGTGTGTGTGTGTGTGTGTGTGTGTGTGTGTGTTAGCAGAAGGGGAAAGAATGAAAAGAAATGAGTGAACCATGAGGGTGCTCCAAACAGTGCAAAGGCCCTGAGGCAGCAGGTCAATGAGCTTGAGAGGCTAACTCGGCAAAGAGGATGAGCCGGAGGACTAAGAGGGAGCAGAGGCCATTATCAGAGCTCTGGCTCTCACCTAGAGGGAGAACCAGGGAGCCTGAAATCTGGTGTCAAGGGGCCGTGGCTGCGGTGTAACATGGGAAGTGGAGTAGAAGCTGGCAGCCCTGCCTGCTGGGAAGCTGTGTCACAACCCACCAAACAGGGAAGCAAAACCAGCAGGAAGGGTCTCCCCCAAGAGTCACCAGTACCTTCCCCAGAGCATCAGGAGTGAGCGCCTCCTACCGTTCCTGTCCTCACTAAAAGCATGTCCACCACTCTGGCTCCTCTTTGGAGTCCTCCAAGCCCCCAACACCCAGCAGGACTATGGGATGTAACCCAACCCTGCTCCCAAAGTCACCACCCAAGAATGAGAACAAGAGATGAAGGCCAAGTTGACTGACTGGTCTGTTCTCCCTTCCTCCTAGGCTGGGAACAACTCAGGACCACCACGAAGACATTCATCAGAAGTCCAGGAGTTCATGCTCTGAAGCATCCAGATCTTACCCTGAAGGGTCACAGGGCAACTACAGCCATATTACTTCCTCCTGCCTGGGCCATAACCCTGGGCGTGAGTGGCCCAAGGGCTCTGGAAAAAGCATTTCTACAGCACCCAAGAGGTATTAGTAAGGTGGAAATGAAACTTGGTCGTCTAAGGGCCAAGCTGGGGGCCCAGCGCTTCTCCGTGTAAACCACTCTGAACCTTTTCCCATCCTGACCCAGTATGAAACGCAGAGCATTTTGGGGGACAGTGGGAAAGAAGGAAGCCTTCACCTTGCGGTTGCAGACACATAATCCATGTCCTGGAAAGTGACCTGAGAACTGATCTTTCAGAAAACCACATGCCCCCAGGAAGTGATTTTTGGAGAATAGAGAATTAGTAGCTGCCAACATCAAGTGCTAAAAGCTTGCATGCAAAAGAATAAATAAATGATAAATAAATTTGAAAAAAGCTAAAAGCTCACGTGCATGACTGGGTACTAATCTCAATAAAGCCTTCGGAGGTGGGTCCCCATTCTGTCGATGAGGAAGTGGGGAGTGGAGGGTGATGTGATTGCCCCAGGCCACACAACTAGTGGGAGGTGGAGCTGGGATCTGGGCTAGGTTCCCTGGCTCGAGTCGGAGGTCTTAACTAGGCTCAACCCCAAAGAACAGAGACAAGTAGGAGGGAAAGGTGGGACTTAACCGGTGGGTGTGCATGCGTGTGTGGGGTGTGTGCGTGCAAAAAGTCATATGGCTGGTGGCTCCAGCTAGAGGCTGAGGGTGGGGTGGGAACTTTGGATGCATGAGTGGCCCTGATAAAGCCATAAGTAGCCACTCCTCCATCCTTCGGTCCTGTGATGGAGAGGCCGTGTAGGCCAGCCCTGGGTCACTAGAAAAAAGGTCAAGAGCCCATAAAGGGCAATTAAGACCTGTCATGCGAAAGTACTAAGGTCTCTTTCATGAAAAAGAGTGGTGCAGCTGTCTGGGTGGGGGAATGGACCGACGGATGCTCCGGAGTGTCCAGAGGGGAAAGAGAGCCAGGTCAAGGTTGGAGAGACACCTGGGGTTCTAGGAAGGTAAGGGAGGATCGGGAAGTAGCTTTGGAGAAACTAAGGAAAGCGCTGGAGAGGGAAGGGCCAGTCTGAGAGGCCCAGAGATGCTTTAGAAAGGATGCCTTGGGGCCTAGGGCGAGCATGACTGAGGGAAAGCGGGGTTTGGGGGGGACAGTCTGAGGGAGCCAGGACCCTGCAGAACCTTGGAGGGACTTGAGAAGCCGCCTAGGAGATTCAAGGTGTCCACAGCCAAGGGACACAAAAACTTAGTTGTCTGAGGATAGGCATAAAAGACGCCTAGAGCGGTCAGAATGAGCCTGGGATAGGCAAGAACCGGCCAAGGCTAGGGGCAGGCGGACCTGAGGGACCCGGCAAAGGCCGGTGACCGGGGCCGGGCACCCCAAGTCCGGGTGGCGAGCAGGGGTGCGGGGGTCCCGGGCGGGCGGAGGCCGGATGGTACACGGATGCGGGCCGGGAAGGAGCGGCGGCCGGGGGCCACAGCGCACGCAGGGGGGATGGGGCGAACTCACTCGAAGAAGAAGAAGAGGACGGTGGTGCTGAGGATGAGCAGCAGCGTGAGCGCGAAGACGCCGCCGTGGCCGGCCAGCATGAGGCGGCCGCCGCAGTAGAAGCGGTTGCGGCCCGGGAACACCTCCCACTTACGCCGCGGCCGGCGGCCCAGGCTCCCGCTGCCGCTGCCGCTGCCGCTCCAGCGCGGTGCTCCGGGCGCGGGCCCGGGGCTCGGGGCGGGGGGCGCGGCGGGGCCGGGGCGACGCGCCCCGGGGGAGGCGGGCGGCGGGGCGGCCCCGGGGCTGATCTGCTGGTACTCGCAGTCCTTCATGCGGCCGCCCCGCGGGCCTCGGCTCCGCGCCCCGCGGGCCGGCCGCGCCGCTCCGGGACCGGGCCGAGCAGCGGAGGTGGCGGCGGCGCGCGCGGCGCGGGCGGGCGGGCGGGCGGGCGGGCTCGCTCGGGTTGGCCCCGTCCGCGGCCGCCCCGCCCCCGGTTCGCTCCGCAGCGCCCCCTGCGACCGGCACGGGAACTGCAGGCGCGGCCTCCCGGGGGGCGGGGGGGGCGGTGCCTTGGCATGGAGACCCTGGGTTAGCAGTGCGGGCGCTCGGCGGAGCCAGGAGATTCAGGGGACCCGCCCAGACGGTAACTCCAAGGCCAGGCTCGCCCACCTCGGAGGGCAGGCCGGTAAGGGTGGTACACAATTTGCTTTGAAAGTTCCGAGTGTCTAAAAGGGTGCGAGTGAAATAATCCTCTGTCTTTCCCTCCCACCCTGGGTTACTAGATATCCCCTAAACGGGCATCATTCCCGAGGGCCCCAAGGTTTTTTCAGGTGGAGGTATTCACAACACATCTAATCTAGTGGGGTGGCCCATGCGCCTGGAAGGCTGGGGCAGTTCTTTGTAAGTCTAGCATCCGGGGGACTGAGACAATGAGGGTTCAAGGCCAGCTTAGGATACAAGGTGAATTTGCACCCATCTTGGGCTACAAGTGAGACCCTGACTCAATCATGAACACACACATACTCACAAACACTTTATCTCATATGCCTAAGGTCAGGAGTCCAGAAATAGTTCAGTTGGGTTGGGGATTTAGCTCAGTGATAGAGCGCTTGCATAGCAAGTGCAAGGTCCTGGGTTTGATCCTCAGCTCCAAAAACAAAGCAAAACCAGAAACAGTTCAGCAAATTCTTTTACATGCAGCCCCAAGACTAGTAGGGCTTCTACTGAATTCTCATCCAGAGAATCAAATGGGGACCAGTCCCCTTGCGAGCCATTCAGGAAGTTGGCAGAACTTATTTCTTGTGACATGACTTGAGGCCTGGAAGTTTTGTTGAAACTCCACCCAAACTTACTAGAGATTATCCAATGACTCACCATGGAGGGTTCTCTAAAGGAGCCTCGTACTTCATGAACCTGACAAGGAGAATTTAACTTCTATTTGCTAAAACAGAGCTTGATTTGTTTTTTGCGTGACTTGGGTATCCAGCCCAGGGCCTCACTTGCTGGGCAACTTCACCAGCCCTAAGACAGAGCATTTGTGCTTGTGTTGAGTGAATGTAAGTATGGGGAGGCGGGGTGTGCCGGCCCATGCATGCATGGAGGCCTGAAGAAAGTATCAGATCCCCCGGGCGGTGGTGGCGCAGGCCTTTAATCCCAGCACTCGGGAGGCAGAGCCAGGCGGATCTCTGTGAGTTGGAGGCCAGCCTGGTCTACAGAGCGAGATCCAGGACAGGCACCAAAACTACACAAAGAAACTCTGTCTCAAAAAGAAAGAAAAGAAAGTATCAGATCCTTCAGAGCTGGAGTTCAGGAGCATGTGCAGAATGCCTCATTTGCTCCATGGGTGCCAGGATCCAAACTCTGATACTCATGATTGTTCAAGTATTTTTAACGACTGGGCCGTCTCTCCAGTGCCCAAGCCAAAGCATATGTCACTTATTTGTGTAGCAGAAATGACATGTCATCACCTTTGCTCTAGTCTGTGATTGGAAGCAAGTCACAGTGTTACTGACAGTCGAAAGGACGGAATCCTACAAAGTTGTGAGTGTCAGAAGGCAGGATCATTGGTGGGCATCATAGAGTCTGTCCATCAAGCCAAAGTTACCGCAAAACCCAAGGACAAGAGACCCAGGGACTGAGACTGGAGGAGCTGAGAAAGAAAGACAAAATATACCACAGAGTGGATCATGGTGGATGACGCTGGGAATCTCTTCACTTGGGCTGCTGAGGTAGGAGGATTGCAAGTGTGAGGCCAGCCGGGGCTGCACAGCAAGACCATGTCTACAAACAAACAAACAATCACTAACTGGAGCCAGACACATGGTCATGTTGTCATCTCAACACCAGGAGGCAGAGGCAGACAGCTTTCTGTGAGTATGAGGCCAGCCTGGTCTGCACAGCAAGTCCCTCACCAGGGCAAACAGGGCTGAATAATGAGACCTCATCTTATCTCGCCACCAACACCACCAAAAAAATATAGTGGCACAGGTTTTTGTTGTTGTTGTTTGTTTTTTGACAGGGTTTCTCTGTGTAGCTCTGGCTGGCCTGGAACTCACAGAGACCCCCCCTGCCTCTGCCTCCCGGTGTTGGGATTAAAGGTGCCCCTACACCAGGCTCCTAATCCTCATCTTGATCCTTGTCACTTTACAGAAGCCCAGACTGTCCCACTCAGTTTCCCTCCTGTCTATATCATAATGTCTATTTGCAGACAGCCTTTCTGCTCATCTTTTCAAAAATGAATTTATTTCTAACTATGTGCATGTTCTTGTATCTTCTTGTGGTCATGTGTACCTGAGTGCAAACACCCACAGAGGCCAGAGGCTTTGGATCCTCTGGGACCTAACTTTACAGGCAGTTGTGAACTGGCCATTGTGGATACTGGAAACTGAACTCAGGTCCTCTAGAAGAGCAGTAAGCATTCTTAACCACTGAACTGTTGTAGAATATCATTTTAAGGTGTGTTACTTTTGTTTATGTTGCATTTGTTTAGCTCTGTGAAGCTGTGATTCTTTGCTTGTCTAAAATACTTGATGGTCTAATAAGGAACTGAACAGCTAATAGCAAGGCAGGAGAAAGGATAGGCGGGGCTGGCAGGCAGAGAGAATATATAGAGGGAGAAATCTGGGAGGAGAGATCAGGTAGCCAGAGAAGGAGGAGGACTCCAGGGGCCAGCCACCCAGGTATACAGCAAGATTTTTACAGAAGTTAAGAGAATGAGGAAAGCCCAGAGACAAGGTAATTTAAGTTAAGGAAAGCTGGCAAGGAACAAGCCAAGCTAAGGCCAGGCATTCATAATTAATAACGAGCCTCCGTGAGTGATTTATTTGGGAGCTGGGTGGCGGCCCCCTAAAAGAGTAAACAACACTGAACCATCTCTCCATTCTGCTCACCTAAAAAGATGTGGGGCTGGAGACCATGTTCCACCTCTCTCTTTCTCTCTCTCTCTCTCTCTCTCTCTCTCTCTCTCTCTCACACACACACACACACACACACACACACACACACACACACACAAGAAAAAGAAAAGAGAAAGAGAGGAGTCTTCTGTCTGTATCCACTCCCCATCTTTCTCATCCTGTCCTATATGAATTTCTTTTCATTGAGGTTGCAATTACATGCTCAAATTAAAAATAAAATAGTTGGGTGGTGGTGACCCATGTCTTTAATCCCAGCACTTGGGAGGTAGAGGCAGATGGATCTCTGAGTTTGAAGCCAGACTGGTCTACAACGCAAGTTCCAGGTCATCCAGGGCTATACAGGGAAACCCTGTCACAAAACAAAACAAAATAAAGTAGGTGAGTGTAGAAATAGCCTGTAGTCCCAGCTTTTTGGATAACTGAGGCAGGAGGATGACTTGATTGCATGAGTTAAACGGTAGCCTGGTTAACATAGCCAGAACAAAACAAAACACAGAGCCAAGAGCTATGGCCCCGGTCTATATGGGTACCTTCCACTTTGCGCAGCCCGATGCTGAGAGGAAGGGCATTCTTTGTAGATGCGAGTAACTGCTCAGTGCTCGAGCATGTGTGAGTCCTCCCCAGAGCACTGCAAAATAGTGACATCAAATGCTAAACCAAGATAAAGTCGATTTACACACACACACACACACACACACACACACACACACACACACACACACTCAGAACAACAGGAGCAGGGGTATTCACGGTCAATGGTAAGCACATGCTTAACATAGGTAAGGCCCTAGGTTCAATTCCCAGCACTAAAACAACCTAAACAAACAAACAAACAAAACAAAACAAGCAAACAAGAGGAAGGCCAGAGCGGTTAAAGCACTGGCTGCTCTTCCGTAGACCACATGTCCCATCCCAGCACCCACACAGTGGCTCCCAACATCTGTAACTCCAGTTCCAGGGAATCCAATGCCCTCTTCTGGCCTCCACAAGCCTTTAATCCCAGCACTTGGAAGGCAGAGGCAGGAAAATTTCTGAGTTGGAGGATAGCCTGGTCTACATAGTGATACTTTGTCTCAAAACAAAGTTAACTTTGAATAAAAATTTGCATAATATGAAGACAAAATGATGTGTATTTATATGTTCACAATCATTACAATTATTTTATCATTCTAATATTGATAAATCATAATTACATACATACACAGCAACAAATGAAGGAGATACAGGCTGCTTTAACAGTTGTCTGGAACTGGTCACACGCCATAGTTGGTATTTGGAGCGTTCCCTACTATCCATTCCACATTCCCTTTGCTCTCTGTCGGGATCTCCGCTCTTTATAATTCTTTCCCTGGTAAGGTAATCCAAATCTCTTTTCGAAGGGCTTTGAATCTTCAAGGGGAGTACACCGCTGTCCTTCAGTAGTGCCTCTGAGTGGGGCTGTCATGTGTCAGCTGTCCCCTCCCATGCGGTGCAGAGCCATCTGTAACCAGGCTGGAGACAGCAGAAACTCCTTAGGAAATGGAGGGCAAAGGAAAATTACCTGCCCATCAGCTTGCTCACGCCTTCACCTTCCACACACCTTGTTTCTTTACATTTTATCCCCTAACACTTCATTATTTATTCTGTGTGAACATGCAGCGGCCTATATGTAGAGGTCAGAGGACACCTTGTGGGAGTCAATGCTCTCCTTCCAGCATGTGAGTTCCAAGGATCTCCCTCAGATCATCAGCCGTCGGGGTGAGCACCTTACCCACTGAGCCATTTCATGGAGCTCAGGTCAGGTCACATGACTGCAGAATAGCCTGTGCTTAGGCTTTCAGTTGCTACCAGTACAGCAGCCAGGATGAAGAGAGAGGTCATCTCCAGAAAAAGACATGGATATGTTCCAAAATCTGACAGTTCTGTATGGTGATTCACCAAGTGGGGCTTGCCAGTGACTCCATACAGCACCTCTATTTGACAGGAAGACTTTAAATACCATTGAGTTTGCTGGCTGCTTAGGTTCAAAAGCAGCTTGGAATACAGCCTGGATGTGGCCCCCAAGGGTTCTCGAAAGTAGGAGACTCATCAAAATTTTTGGTGGTGTTTCTTTTTTTTTTTTTTTTTTTTTTTGAAACAAGGTTTCTCTGTGTAACCCTGGCTGTCCTGGAACTCGCTCTGTAGACCAGGCTGACCTCAAACTCACAGAGATTCACCTGCCTCTGCCTCCCGAGTGCTGGGATTAAAGGTGTGCGCCGCCCCTGCCCGGCTCTCAGATTTATTTTTTTGAATTGTATGGGTCTGAGTGTTTTGCCCACATGTATGTCTGCACTGTGTGTGTGTGATGCTCAAGGAAGCCAGAAGAGGGTATCAGATTCCTTGGAACTAGAGTTGCCTTGAGTCACCGTGTGGGAAGTGGGGAATCAAACCCGGATTCTCTGCAAGGGCAGCAAGTGCTCTCAACTGCTGAGCCACCTCTCCAGCCCCAGTTTCTGTGACATGACAGAAAACCAAAGACTTGATGGAGTTCTGAGTACAAAGGCGTGCTTTGGGCCCTGATAGTGGTCCTCAAGGTGAAGCAGATGGCTCCCGGCACGGCTTATAATTTATACTGAGGAAAAGAGTCATTTGTTAGGTCAGCAGCCGGATCTCAAACAGCAAGAGTGCTCCCACACTCAAAACATCGTCTGTAACTGGAGTCACTGCTTGATTCAATTCATGGCAGTTTGAAGTCGTCGCCATGATCCAGCTGCCTCATCTACAGACCAAACATGTGGCTTAAATATGGATTCAGTTGGTTCCATCGCCTAGCAGCTCCCCTAGTCAGGAGCACTTGGAGCTGCCATACCACAGGGGGCGCGGTTTGAACAGCAGGATTCTACCTTAGTTCCAGGGACTAGAACTTCAAGACTAATGTGCCAGCTGAGCTGCTCTGGGGGGTGGGGGTGGGGCGCGCTCTGGCTGTCCCCGCAAGACCTGTGCACACGCCCCAGGGGCCTCCTCCTAGAGTGAGGGTCTCGGGCCTATTGGATCAGGTGCCTCCTTAAGACCTCATTTAATTACTTCCTTCAAGGACCTATCCCTGGACACTCACGAAAAGGTTTGGATTTAATATGAGTTAGTGGGAGACACAATTCAGTCCATAACGCTCTGGAATACAGTTTACTTCTGGTTAGCTAGTCTCTCACCTACATGTTCTGGGGGCATCCTCTTGGTGGTTCCTACCAGACAGTCCTTTTTCTCTGGGTCAGAATCACAAGGACCAGAGAATTTTGGGGGGTTGGTGGTAATGTGTAAGATAATATTGCCATAAGATTATATTGCCGGTGTGAATGTCTGTGCACCATCTATGAAGAGGCCAGAATAGGGTGCCAGATCCCCTGGAACTGGAGTTACATATAGATGATTGTGAGCCCTCAGGTGGATGCTGGGAATCGAACCTTGGTCCTCTGGAAGAGCAGCCAGTGCTCCTAACCTCGGGGCTACCTCTCTATCCCTAGACTACTTGTTAAATGTAGTCCTTTATCATTTAATTATGGAAACTTGTTCTTAGAAATTTGTCATTGGGTAGTGGTGGCGCACACCTTTAATCCCAGCACTCTGGAGGCAGAGGCAGGCAGATCTCTGAGTTTGAGGCCAGCCTGGTCGACAGAGGGAGTTCAGGACAGCCAGGGCTACAAAGAGAAACCCTGTCTCAAAAAAGAAAGAAAAGAAAAATTTATAATCTTTGTAATCTTATCATCTTGGTGAATATCATCTGTGGTGGGTAGCCAGTCCAGCTTTGACCTGGAAGTACCACCCCCATTGAGGCTTTGGTAACTGTCATGCCTACAAGGCGGAGCTGAGAGAGGACCCTGAAGACCCGAGATCCAGATGGGCCGGCTGTCTTGGATCCTGGACGCTGGAGGTAGATCGAGCAGAGTTCTCCAGAGAACACCGCTGGACTGCGCTTCACCTTTCCTACACCCTGTTACCTATCCCTTTACTTGTAAGTTACCCCACAAAATAAACCTCCCTTTTAACTACGTGTCATAGAGTTGCCTTAATATGTAAACCAAAAATCATCAAGTATACTGGCAACAAAAACTTAAATGAGAGGGTTGGAGCAATGGTTCAGTGATTAAGAGCAGTGGCTGCTCTTCCAGAGGACCCAGGTTCAATTCCCAGCACCTACATGGCAGCTCATAGCTGCCTGTAACTCCAGTTCCAGGGGATCTGACACCCTCAAACAGACATACATGTACTCAAAACATAAATGTGTAGCCATAAGCTTCTCTGGTCCCACCTGGTCCTGTGGTCCCTTGTTTCTCCAGTCCTGCCCAGTCCCAAGGTCCTGCAGCTGCTTGTAAAATAATCACTCAGAGGCTTAATATTAACTGCAAATTAAATGGCCTATGGGTCAGGCTTCTTGCCAGCTAGCTCTTATAACTTTTTTTCCCCCGAGACAGGGTTTCTCAGTGTAGTTTTGCTGCCTGTCCTGGATCTCACTCTGTAGACCAGGCTGGCCTCCAACTCAGAGATCTGCCTGGCTCTGCCTCGTGAGGGCTGGGATCAAAGGTGTGTGCCACCGCCTCCCAACTTAGCTCTTATAACTTAGCGCAATCCATTTCTATTAATCTATATGTTGCCATGTGGCCATTGTGCTCCTGGTCTGCTGGCATTATGTTGCTCCTTTGGCAGCGGGCTGGCATTTCCTACCCCTCCCCTTTCTTCTTCTCTCTCTTCAGTTCGATTGTTCCATCTAATTTTATTCTGCCCTGCTACTGACTGAACACCTTTTTTATCAACCAATCAGAGCAACACATATTCACAGCATACAGAAAGATATCCCATAGCACTTCCCCTTTTCTGTCTAATCAAAAAGGAAGGTTTTAGCCGGGCGGTGGTGGCGCACGCCTTTAATCCCAGCACTCGGGAGGCAGAGCCAGGCGGATCTCTGTGAGGCCAGCCTGGGCTACCAAGTGAGTTCCAGGAATAGGCGCAAAGCTACACAGAGAAACCCTGTCTTGAAAAACAAAAAACAAAAAAAAGGAAGGTTTTAACATAATGAAATTACATATAATAGAACAGTTATCAAGCAAGAATTACAGTTACAATACCTAGTCTATTTGTATTTGGCAAAATTAAAAACATTCTATCATCTATCCTATTTTTGTGAGTCTAAAATTTCATATCTATCTTTTATCATAAGTAAGGAAAATTATAACTATCTTGTATTCAACTCCATCAAAGACCCCAGAAGGATGTAATATTACCTAAGTAAACAGGAAATGCATTGTAAGCAACTTCCAAAATTCTGGAAATGACAGAGACAGCTGGATGCCTGGACAGTCACGCAAAGTTCCTCTGCAACATTGGGGCATCCATCTTCAGCCTATAGGCCTAGAGTCTCTCAGTCACTTCTCTCTGTGTCCTGCAGAATGTCTGGCAGTCTCCTCTGCAAAGCAGGAACCTAAAGGACCACCTCACCTTGTTTTGGCAAAATTCAGTGGCCATTTTCCTATGGGTCCTGTATGTCCAGTTTATACAGCATCCTGTCAAGTAGTTGAGGCAAGGGCACTTTTTTGCCCAGTGGCTAACTTTTGCCACAAAGAAAGCAAACTCAATATGGAGTTTCTTTGATGCCCATCATCTTCTCTGAAGTAATTGGTGCTGCCAGGAGCAGATGTGTCTCACTGTCCAGAAAAGTCTAAGTTCTTAAGACATTTTAAATGACATATTCTGTAGGTCTTTGAAGTGTTTGAAGATTATCTATATAATTGAAATATATCTATGTATACCTAGAAAACTAACATGACTATAAGTTTGATTATCATAGATGACTAATTATTCTGTATTTTTAATTATATATTACAATTTTAAATGAGTTTCATAAACATAATACCTTAAATAAGAGTAGAAATATATATACAGTATAACAAAAATAACTTTAAATTTTTATCAATAAACAAAAATCCATACTAATATAAAATATTTTGAGATTAACAGTTGTTTTTTTGGATTAAAGTAGATTCAATAATCTACCCTTTTATCCTATCATTTCTATATCATATCCCCCTTTCTTCTTTTAGAAAGAGATTGACTATGACCAATAACAATTTGTAACCAACCCCTAAACAAAGACAAACATCCATAATCCATTTTTGGGGAATGTGGGCATAGTATTCTAGGTTACTTCCTGCTGATTGGGGGTGCTGCTAATCTTACGGGGATCCTGAGAAAATTTGAGATCATGGTCAGGTCCTGGGAAGACCAGCTATAACCTTGCTGATAGATACCATCTGTCAAGGTTCAGGAGGTCTTGCTTGATCAAATCTGATCTATCTTTACCTGGAACAAATCCACAGCCTCTTGCTTCCTGTGGAAACAAAAGCAGAGCCTCCTTTCCAAAGCACATATCCTTAGATCCAAATTTTGAAGTGAAGATACCTTTAAAATGTTAATATTGGTTTAACTTAGCAGCCTTTACAATGACATGTCTTTCTGCAGTTAAAAATCCCAAAGACAATATAATCCAGACTCTCTATGTAATTTCCATCTTTAGGTGGCTTTTTTTTTTTTTTTTTGGTTTTTCGAGACAGGGTTTCTCTGTGTAGCTTTGAGCCTTTCCTGGAACTCACTTGGTAGCCCAGGCTGGCCTCGAACTCACAGTGATCCGCCTGGCTCTGCCTCCCGAGTGCTGGGATTAAAGGCATTATTTTTTTTATATTACTTTATTCTCCTTTTTAAGGACTTTATTTTATTATTTTAAAACTTTATATTTCTTTTTTTATGATTCTCTATACTTTCTGACCATTGTTTTAAACTGCAGCCCCAGCTGCTGGCTCAGCCCTTGCTCGGGTTTTCAACATGGCAGAGTTACATTTATCGTGAGCTCTGGGAAGCAGTATTAAGTAGCGTGGAACTGTACTCTAAATCCCTTGGCTGCACTCTCAAGCCCGCAGCAGGCAGTGGCAGTGGCTGGGAGAAGCCTCTCTGTACTGCAGCCTGTGGGAGACACTTCGGGAACCCACGGTGCCACTTAGCTCATGGTGGCTGGTGGCCAGCTCCATCTCGCAGGCGGCTGTCGGCAGACATGTCTCTGCACTTCTGCTGGCCTGAGACTGCAAGGCCAGGAAGCCCAGTGTTGAATCCTTTTTAAAGCCTGGTGGTGGTGGCGGCGGCGGCGGCGGCGGCGGCGCACACTTTAATCCCAGCACTTGGGAGGCAGAGACAGGAGGATCTCTGTGAGTTTGAGGCCAGCCTGGGCTACAGAGGGAGTTCCAGGACAGGCTCCAAAGTTACACAGAAAAACTCTGCCTCGAAAAACAAAACAAAACAATCCTTTTTAAGCTTTATCAGGTCTATGTGGACCAATGCCCGACTGTGGGCACCAACTGTAGTTGGAAGTTTCTCTGGTCCCGCCTGGCCCCTGCAGTCCAGACAAATCTCTCTCACCCTCGGTCTGCAGCCATTTATAAAATAACCACTGAGAGACTTAATATTAATTTCAAACTGTATGGTGTATGACTTAGAATTCTTGCTATCTAGCTCTTTCATCTTACATTAACCCATCTCTATCAATCTATGTATTGCCACGTGGTTGTGGCGTTCCAGGTCTGTTGGCTGTTGCTCCTTGGGCAGCAGGCTGGCATCTCCTCTTCCTCACCTTTCTTCTTCCTGTCTCTCTCTTGGATTTCCTGCCTGACTATAACCTGACTTGCCATAGGCCAGAGCAGCTTCTTTATTAACCAATCATAGCAACACATTTTCACAGCATACAGAAAGACATCCCGCAGCACAAATGCACATGAAATAATAAATAAATAAATTAATTAATTAGAAAAGAACACTACCTGATCTTTCAGAGGATGCAGGATCAATTTCCAGCACCCACATAGTGATTCACAATGGTCTGAAACTCCAGTCCCTCTTCTTCCTTCAAGGGCACTGCATACATGTGGTGCAGGCAAAACACCCATGTGCATAAAATAAAAATAAACTTAAAAAATTTAAGGGAAAAAACTGAATATATATCTAAACTATCTTGTAATGCTCCTAGGCTCCAAAACTCTACTGACTACTACAGGTAAATGCAACGCAGTGTTGTTTGTGTATTTAACACGACTAGACACAGAAAAGATGCAATAAATACAAAGGCTTGTGCCTGGATATCAGCCCTTGGGAGACAGGGAAACAGGATCTCAGGAGAAGCTTTGGCTATACAGCAAGTTTGGGTCCAGCCTGGGTTATACGAGGCCATATCTTTTTGTGGTTATTGGGTTTTTGTTTGTTTTTTTCTTTTGTTTTGTTTTCAAGACATGGTTTCTCTGTTTATCCCTGGCTATCCTGGAACTCGCTCTGTAGACCAGGCTGGCCTCAAACTCACAGAGATCCGCCTGCCTCTGCCTCCCAAGTGCTGTGATTAAAGGTACATGCCACCACTACCCAGCGGTTCTCAACCTTTCTAATGCTTGGATCCTTTAAATACGGTTTCTCATATTGTGGTAACCCCCAATCATAAAATTATTTTGTTGCTACTTCATAACTGTATTTTTGTTATTATTATGAATCGTAATGCAAATAGCTAATATTTGACCCTTATGAAAGGGTCATGTGACCCCCAAAGGGGTTGCCACCCACAGGTTGAGAACCATTGCTCTGTATTTAAGCTCCATGAATTCATTAAAAATGTTGTTTTGCGCCGGGCGGTGGTGGCGCACGCCTTTAATCCCAGCACTCGGGAGGCAGAGCCAGGCGGATCTCTGTGAGTTCGAGGCCAGCCTGGGCTACCAAGTGAGTTCCAGGAAAGGCGCAAAGCTACACAGAGAAACCCTGTCTCGAAAAACCAAAAAAAAAAAAAAAAATGTTGTTTTGCTGGCTGATTGTGGTGAAAGCCTTCAATCCCAGCAGTTGAAAGGCAGAGGTAGGAAGGTTTTTCTGGTCTACAGAGTGAGTTCTAGGACAGCCAGGACTATGCGAAGAAACCCTGTCTCAAAAAAACAAAATTATATATATAAACAAAATAAATAAATAAGTAAATAAAAATGTTTCCTTCTGGGCCAGTGACATAGCTCAGCACATAAAGGCACTGGACGCTAGGATTGATGCCCAGGACCCACATGATAGCAAGAGAGACCCAATTCTCACAAGCTGTCCTTCAACCACCATGTGCTTGCAATGGCACATGCAGCTCCCACACAAATAAATAAATAAACTCAATTACAATTTACTTCCTGCTTTTTTTTACACTTTGTTTTTTCTTTATTCTTTTTTCAAGACAGGGTTTCTCTGTGTAGCCTTGGCTGTCCTGGACCTCACTCTGTAGACCAAGCTGGCCTTGAACTCACAGAGATCCACCTGCTTGTGATTCCCAAGTGCTGGGCTTTTAAAGTTTTTAATATTTATTCTATTTTATGTGTATGAGTGTTTTGTCTGCATGTATGTATGTGCATCACATGTATTCCTGGTGCTCATAGAGGTCAGAAGAGGGCATCAGACCCCTGGAACTAGAGTTACAGATGATTTTTTAGCTGCCTTGTGGGTGCTGGAAACTGAGCCCGGTTTCTCTGCAGGAGCAGCAAATGCCTTTAACCACTGAGCCATCCCTCTAGCCCCTGTCACAAGTTTGAAGCAAGAGAATTGCTTTAAGTTTGGTGTATGTGGCAAATTCCAGGCCTGCGAGGGATATGTAGAGATCCCATCTCCAAATAAAACAAAGTGCCCAAACAACAATCAAAACAGAAAGAAGAAAGGAAGGAGGGAGGGAGGGAGGGAGGGAGGGAGGAGAAAACACTATTTTCTGGAGTGGGAACTCTGCCGCTCCCTCTGCCTCTCTTTCTCTGCCTTTTGAGCAATGCTCTAACTGTGCAGTCCAGGGGGGCCTTGAACTCCTGATCTTCCCGCTTCAGTGTCCTGAATGCTGAGAATACAGATATTGTTACCACCATGCTTGGCTTCTTCTTTCTTCTGCAAAGATTCAGATGCCACCCGAGGACGGTCAGTGGCCCTCACAGTTATCACTGCCAGCGCAACACACCTGCTTTAGTTGACACCTTGTCACCAGTAACCACAGCTGATACCTGGTTCCTTGTGATGCTGTGTGGCAGGAACTGAGAGCACTGAATACTGCCTTGGCTTGGAGCTTGGCATTCAAACTCCGTGGCACCACTAAGCCAGGTTCCAACTCTCGTATTTCCTTGGGGCCCTTCCTAGTACCAATTTTTGTAGCCACTGGGGCCTCGTCAGTGCAATAGAAACCACAGCAGTAATTTACACAGAAAATGTAATACAGCAATTGATTAAGTACAAAATTGTTAACTATAAGTCAGGTATGGTGGCCCACATCTCTGTGACTTTGAGGCTAGCCTGATCTACACAGTGAGCTCCAGGCTAGCCAAGGCTACATGGTGAGACCCTGTGTAAAAAAAATTAATAACTGTGACTGGTAACTTATACAGATGGATAGAGGAGAAAAACTATTTAGAACAGCTCATTTGGTAGAGTGTTTGCCTAGCGTTCAGAGGCCTTGGTTCTGGGATAATGGCACATACCTATAACCCCAGAATTTGGGAGGTAGAGCAAGATGATCAGAATTTCAAGGTCACTGGGCAGTGGTAGCCTCCACCTTTAATGAAATTGGGTAGGACTTTTATTGTCACCATATCCTGGAGATTCCAAATAATGTTGGTGATAAAATTGTCCTTTCTTTGAGCTGGGCATAGCGGCGCACAACTTTAATCCCAGCACTTGGGAGGCAGAGGCAGGCAGATCTCTTTGAGTTCAAGGCCAGCCTGGTCTACAGAATGAGTGCCAAGGATACCCAGAGAAACCCTGTCTCGAAAAACAAAACCAAACAACAGCAAAGGAAAAGCAAGCAGGAAGCTTCTGTAGGTCTAGACCAGAGAGTAAAGCCAAGAGTTTGGAATTGCTGAACCTGGGACACCTGAAGGGGCTGGGCAGAGCTGCTCCGACCTCGGAAAAGTCTGGTGCTCTTGCTCCCTGTCTCTGTACTTGCGGTGGACCCAGACCTCTAAACAGATTCTACCTAGCTGGTCGCTGCTGTCTGCAGGTGGAATGCTATGGGGCCGTGACTCTTGCTGGGGAAACACAACTCCAAAGTTCATTCGACAGCAGCTGCAGGAAGGAATGGCAACCAGCAGCTACAGGAGACAAGTGTTGGACCGTAGCCCTCACATCACAGGAAGTCAGCTCAAGGAGCAAAGGGCTCCCTTCCTCCTCTGGCCTCACTATCGCCCTCTCGTGGCTTTTATTGGCAGAGCCAAACACTGAGGCTGCAGACGGCAGTTGGCGTGATTTTCTCTGCAGAGCTCCAGTGTCTCATAGCTGGAAAGGGAACAGAGGGGGTAAAAAAGAACTTGGAGAGCAGAGCTAAAAACGTAGTCATTAACAGCAGAGAGGTCTTTATAATATGTATATGGAGCTGGACAGTTGGCTCTTCCAGAGAGCATACGTTTGATTCCCAGCACCCACATGGCGGCTCACAACTGTCTGTAACTCCAGTCGCAGGGGAATCCGACGCCCCCTTCTGGCCTCTCTGGGCACTGCATGCACATGGTACACAGACTTTCATGCAGGCAAAGTACTCATACACATTAAATAAATTTTTAAAAATTATATATATTTGCAATGAAAAACTACATTTTATTGTTTATTGTGTGTCTGCATGTGCATACCTGCCCGTTTGTGCCCGTGTGGCAGTTGGAGGACAATTAACAGGAGTTGGTTCTCTTCTTCCACCATGTGAGTTCTGGGGATCAAACTCAGGTCATCCGGCTTAGCTGCCAAGTGGCCACTGAGCATCTTGCTGGCCCTAAAGCTATGTCTTAACCCCCACCCCCACAAGGCACCAACTGACTGAGCCTTACAATTAACTGTGGACCCCCCATATAGGGAGCCAGTGGTGAAAGCTTTCCCAAGGAGGCCCTACTCCTAAGGCCCCACCTCAGGTGTGCTCATGAGGACAGTCATCACAGAGGAACTTCCAGAGTTCGGTGTCCCAGGAAAGAGGGGAAGCCGAAACCAACCATGGACCAAGGAATCCTTCCAAAGGAAAGTCAGGCTGTAATCAAGGAACTCGCCCCAGCCCTAGGAAGGGGTTTGCTGTGCCTGACCAGTGAGAACTCAGAAGGGTTTGATCAGAAGCCCCGCCCTCACTTGCTTCCCTTTTCTGAATGAAGTCTGACCCGCTTCTTGCCCCGCTGGTGGACGCTGGGTGTATGTGTGGAGTGTAGACAATTTGTTTAATGTGTCAATTGCCACCAGCAACTGCCTGAGAGACTGCTCAGTGCAAGGGCGACATGGGACTCGGGGTAATGTATTCTGTAAGGAAAAACAGGTATTTGGCTCAGAAAGGCACTGACATACAAATATCTGAGTTTTCATCTTCCTGAACGCTGGGCCAAGCTTCACTTCCTCATAGGGACTGCCAGGTTTAGCAAGTAAAAGTACAGGATTTGAATTTCAGATAAACAACCAAGAATTTCTCAGCATAAGTGTGTCCTGTGCAATATTTGGAACATGGTTAAAGTATGAAATTATTCATGATTACCTGTGTTTCCTCCTTTGCTGTAGATGTGGCCACATGGCAGTTCTGCTCCATGGAAGGAAGGTTCACGGGAACAGGGTTAGTGTCCTCCAGGCTGACCCCTCAGTGTGGATGCTTCGGGAAGTAGAGGAATCAAGACACGCTTCCCCGTGTCTTGACAGGATGGGCCCCGTCCCCAAACCTGTACTAGACTACAGTGTAAACAAGACAGAAACCTCTGGGCCAGAGAGATGGCTCGGTGGAGTAAAAGGTGCTTACCACATGATAACCTGATTTTGATGCCCGGAACCTACTGGTGTTAGAAGAGAACCAACTCCCAGAAGTGCTCTCCCTCTCTCGTGTGTGTGTGTGTGTGTGTGTGTGTGTGTGTGTGTGTGTGTGTGTGCACGCACATGCAGATCCACCGAGCTCTGCCTCCCGAGTGCTGGGATTAAAGGCGTGCGCCACCACCGCCCGGCTGGCCTGACACGTGTCGTCATTCTCCTACCTTAGCCCCCCGAGTGCTAGGATTAGAGGACACCATGACCAGCTGAGCCTCATGCATCACACACACACACACACACACACACACACAGACACACACACACACACACACACACGCTCCCACTTGAGCTGCCCCACATCTGCCAGCCTCTGCACAGCTTCTCTTTGCCCCTCCTAGCACCTGAACCTTTCCCTTATTTGTGTTCATGTATGACTGCACTGCACACCTGCAAGCAGAGACCAGAGGTCTGCCTTAGTTTTTTCAGGTGGGAGTGATCCGGGTTACGTCTCCATCGTGCAGAGACGCTAAACGCACATCACTGGACCTCCAGCCATCATCCCCTATCTGCCCTGTGAAGGGAGGAACACATGAGGGTTATCCCACCCGAGAGGATGTTGACTTTCTTGAAAGAAGGTTCCCCATGAAGACGTGGGGCTTGAGGACTCAGCTAGTGTCTTACCTTTTTCTCTTTCTGTGGCAAAACACCATGACTAAGGCAACTCATAAAAGAGAGTGTTTAACCAGGTGGTGGTGGCACACACCTATAATCCCAACTCTCAGGAGGCAGAGGCAGGTGGAGCTCCATGAGTTCAAGGCCATCCTGGTCTACAAAGTGAGTTCCAGGACAGCCATGGCATGTACACAAAGAAACCCTGTCTTTGAGAAACCAAAGAAGAAAAAAAAAAAAAAGGTGTATATAAAGAAAGTATTTAATTGGGCTTATGGCTTCAGAGGGGTAGCGTCCATGATGATGAAGGCACAGTAGCAGAGCAGCTCAGAACTCATAACTTGATCTGAAAATAGGAGAAGAGGGAGAGAGGGACAGAGAGGGAGGGGGAGAGGGAGAGAGAACTCTGTGGGAATGCCACAAGTCTTTTGAAACCTCAAAGCCTGCCTGTACCTCCTAATCCTTCCCAAATAGTACTTTCTACTAACCAACTAGGAACCAAGTATTCAACCATGTGAGCCTATGGGGGTCATTCTCATTCAAAGCACCACAGCTACGTTGTCTGGACAGTGAGCCCCTCCCCAGGGTCTCCATGTCAGGCTTGCCTGTGCACACACCACCACCACCAAGTTCAGCTTCTTATATGTGGGTTCTCGTCATCAAACTTGAGTCCACATACTTGTGTGGCAAGCATTTTTATAGAATGGGTTATCTCCCCAGCTCATCTTTCTCCTCCCCGACTCAGTGTTATCTGTATCTAGTGATGATGTTGTCATGTTAATGACAATGATGTTGTCACTTCGTGTTAATCCGATGCACCGTTCTCATGGCTACTCTGTGGGATCCATGCAACCATGCCCTTACAGTCTGTTACATTAGCTTTCCCTGGGGAGATATGAGCACATGTCCACCCACCCTAAGACAGGGTACCAGCAGCAAACCCAAGAGCCTAGCTTGGTGAGTTTAATTAGGTCAGCCGACAGGAGTATGGGCAACTTCAGCACCAAAGAAAAGTGCCCTCTGCTCCCAGCAACTAGTAATGGCTTATATATCCCAAGGGAGGGGAAGGACCTTGAACAGCACCTCCTGAGAAGGAGAGCACCTCCTGAAGAATGCTCCCTCCCCTCCATGGTGGAATGTTGCTAGGCTGAATCCTGTGCAGGTAACCACTCTCCAATGTTAACCAGCAGCAGCCTTGCTGTGCCTGGATGACATGCAGATGAGAAGCCTTTGCCTAAAGCCTTATAGTCCCTCCCTCACCTCTCCCTTTGGACAGTCCCATCCCAGCACAGCTGCAACATTCACGATCCTGACCCCACCCCCCAGCCCCCACCCCCCACCCCCCACCCCCGCCGGATCTGAGTCCACTCTTCCCAGCACATGAATGAGCTGATGGCATGATACACTCAGCATGCCCAAAATGCAGCTATTCTCTTGTTAACAATTTTCTATACGCTTTCCATGTGATGCTATTTCATTTTCACAATTATCCTAGAAGACCGTGTTATCATTCCTTCCCATGTCCAGTGCAGTTTCTCCTCAGCGACCCAGAGACCTGGTCCCAGGGTCCATGAGGGAATCGAACGCGCGCGCGCGCGCACACACACAACATAGATTTTGTATATAGCCTGTATAACCCTCTTGCATATTTCAAATATCTCTATAATACTTAATATGTAAATGGTACATGAATAATCGTATTGTGTTATTTAGGAAGTAATGAAAAAAGTCAATATACTCAGTACTGATTTCTTTTTTTCAACTAATTGTTTCTATTGTTTGGTTGTTGTTTTTTTCTTTGTTTGTTTTGTTTTGTTTTTGGGGACAGCCTCACTATGTAGTTCTGGCTGTCCAAGGACTTGCCATGTAGACCAAGATGGCCTCGACCTCACAGATATCTGCCTGCCTCTGCTTCCCAAAGGCTAAAACTAAAAACCTGCCTCATTCTACTCTTTCTGATGGGTGTGCTGGTACACATATATACTCCCAATCTGGAGGGTGGAGAGTTCCAGGCCAGCCCAGGCTATGTAGAGTTTAAGGTCAATGTAGACTGTACCATCAGATGTCCCCCAAATCCCAAAGTAATGTCTACCTTACTGTCTGGGAGTGACTGAGTCTATGGATAAGAACCCGGTAGACAAGGCAGTCAATTGTATAATGCACATGAGTGAAGTCAGGCTTACAGTTCCATGTCTGCCTCAAGTGCACACAGCTTGTACACAGTGGGCTGATCCTGAATCCTGATCTTATAGTAACACCTCGGTTCCCCCCAAGCTGAGCTCTCCTTGCTTCACATCCATCTGCTGCAGTCATTGTCTGGCTGGGGATGTAGTTGTGCTGCAACACTTACCCAGCTGGTGTAGGGTTCATCCCCAGCACTACCACCTCTACCAGAGGGGTGGGGTGGGGGAAGTAACATTTTCATTCACTACTTTTTGTTGTTGTTGCTGTTTTTCAAGACAGGGTTTCTCCGTGTAGTTTTGGTGCCTGTAGACCAGGCTGGCCTCGAACTCACGGAGATCCACCTGCCTATGCCTCCCGAGTGTTGGGATTAAAGGCGTGTGCCACCACCACCACCACCACCACCACCACCACCACCACCACCACCACCACCACCACCCGGTTGATATATTTATTTTTATGCATACATGTATCTGTGTGAGTGTATTCCACATGTATTTGGGGAACTCACGAAAGCTAGAAGAGGTCAGACCCCTTGGGGCTGGAGTTCCTAGAGGGGCTCCCAACAAGGTTGCTGGGAGGCAGCATTCTCCAGTCCTCTGGAAGAGCAGTAAGCACTTTGAACCACTGAGCTAGTTCTCTAGCCCTAAGATTTTTTAAATATGTTCACGTATGTTTCTTTGTGGGAATGCGCACAGGAGTGCAGCTTCCCCGGGAGCTAGAGTTGTAGGTAGTTGCTGTACTCGGGTCTTCTGCAAGAGTACACCGGGCTTTTAACTACTGAAACATCTTTCCAGTGCCCCCCCCCCGCCCTTTTTTTAGGGGCAGGGAGAGGGCTGAGGCAGGGTCTCACTATGTAGCTCTGGCTGTTCTGGAACTCAGAGATCCACCTACTCTGCCTCCGGAGTGGGACTGAAGGTTTGCACCACATTGGGCTGGGCTTTCCAATCTTCCTGCACAGCCTCACAAGTGCAGGGGATTGTATGTGTGCATCACACCTTTAACTAAACCTTTAATTCATCTTCGATGTAAAAAAATTCAAGTAGAGCCAGGCAGTGGTGACGCACGCCTTTAATTCCAGCACTTTAGAGGCAGAAGCAGGAGGTTCTCTGTGAATTTGAGGCCAGCCTGGTCTTCAGGGTGAGTTCCAGGACAGCCAGAGCTGTTACACAGAGAAACTGTCTTGAAACAGAAACAAAAATTTCAAATAGAGAAACAGAAAGCAAAAAGTGTCCTTTATGTCTCAGAATTTCCCACTTCTGGACCAGCAGGGCTTGTCCAGTGAAGATGCTTGTCCTCAAGCCTGACAAACCAAGTTTGGGCCCCAGGACTCACACGGTAGAAGAACCAAGGCCCACAGAAGGTGGTTCTGACTTCATGTGTGTGCTATGGATGTTCATGTTCACACACACTAAAAAGTGCTGCTTTTAAAAGAATTTACCACTTCCCTAATGAATGCATCTGTGTACTGGCCAGCAACTCACTCTAGACATTTGAGGACAGGGAGGTGTGCCTGAGTCTTCCTTAGTCCAAAATAGGCATTAACAAACAACTGGTGGAAAGAATCCATTGAAAGTCTCTTAATCCAGCAGCACACTTAACATTTTTAGATCCAGACTTCCGCTCACCCACCCCAGAGGGACGGCTTCTTCTTCTCCCCCCTTCATTAAAGAACAAAAAGGTATGTACCTCTAGGTCTGCAGTGTCTGGTTTGGATTTTAGCAGGGTCTTAGAAGGAAATGACTTTTCTCTAAACTGTGGCCGCCCAACCCAGCTGTGGCATTCTTAGACCTCGGGTAAACAGGAAGCTTCCTGCCTGGGCCCTTCATGTTTCTCTCTCAAGACTATTAAAGACTGTTAATAGGCCGGTAAAAGGACAGCTGCTGGCCATAAAGCCAGCCCATTCCTTAGAACCTTAGCAACTAGCCCTCCACGGTCAGAGACCACACCCTTCCCCAGGTGTGGCTCCCCTAGCAGGGGTCCTCAGGTGTAGGGTTTCTGGGTGATGAGGTCTTGAGACAAAACAACAGAACACAGCCGCTCTGTGGGAGGCGAGTCACCTCTCCTAGGAGGGGAACAATCCCTTTTAGTTATCCCCCAAAAGGAGGCAAAGTGATGCAGGGACCAAAGTACCCAGTGCGCCAGCAAACTGGACCCCAGCTCCTCCCACACATTTATTTGGGAGGGAGGGGGAGCCCTAGGATTTGCAGCTGCTGAAGAGGCGCAGTCTCTGCCAGCTGGAGGGACACTGGGGCAGAGGTGATCATCTTTTGCCAAGAAGGGCACTCGGTGTCTTGGCAGAAGGCAGAGGGCTGCCCCAATCTGTGTGTACATTTTCAGTAGCATTTGACTCTGGACCAAATGCTTGGCTGTGCTAGTGCCGTGGTGATGGGTGGGAATGCTCGTTGGCCAGGCTGGCTGGAGGCTCCCACGGAGGGTGCTGGGCCTCGGCCAGGAGCTTCCCTTCAGCTGGCAAGTTGAGCGTTCTGTCACGGTTGGAGGGAGTGTGTCCAAATTCCAACTCTCAGCTTTCCAGAAGCCGCAGCTGATTGCCATCTGTTTTGAAGAATGCTGCTTATTGGAATTTCTGGCTCAGTGGGGAGTCAGAAGGATAATGACACAGAGCCAAACTCTTACCTGGCCCGAGAATGAAGAAACACTGCTGGCCAGGGCCAGCGTTTTTAGTTAGACAGGGTCTTATTCGGTAGCTGCCCTCACTCCCCTCCTGCCTCAGCATCCTGGAGTGCTGGGATAGGCGGGTCAGTGACATTACTATTAGCAACCAAGAAGAGGCGGGAAGCCGGGCAGACGCTGCATTAGACAGCCTTGGCCTCGGCTCTGATGTGCCCCATCAGGGCTGTGGTGCTGGTGCCTGTGAGTCATGCCTACCAATCAAGCAGGAACTTTTGAGGATGAAACCCAGTCATCCTGGGCGAGCCTTTTCCACCAGGTGTCACCTCTCCCCGTGGCAGCTCCCACTCAGGGTTGTTCCCGGGTGGGGGTGGGGGTGGGAGGGTGGTTTCTAATTGATCTAAGGAAATAGAGGACTTTCTGCTTAGGTCACATTTGAGCCTCCAGGTGTTTAGATTGGGATCTGTTTAAGGTAATTTCAGATTTAAGCGCTCAAAGACCTAAACCATACCCCGGGGGACTAGTACCTTCCTAAACCAAATCCCAGGGAACAAGCAGGTAAAGAAGGCTCTGAAAGTAGTTTAGGATCACAGAGCTGGAACATGAGGATTAGGATTCAGAGGTCAGATCATGTGCTCTGACCCAAATCATTTATTATTGAAATTAGGGCCTCACATGCTTTACTACTGAGTTCTAGCCCCAAACCCCTTTAATTTACAAAAAGTAACTCAGCAGAGCCTGTGGCACACACCTTTAGTACCAGCACTCAGGAGGCAGAGGCAGGTAGATCTCTGTGGGTTCAAGACCAGCCTGAGCTACATTGCAAATTCCAGGACAGCCAGAACCCTGTCTCAACTTCCGTGACTCCCTGCAAAAGGTGATTCATTGCGAATACAAGTTTTTAAATGTTCATAGTGTGTAGAATTTTTTTTTTTTTTTTTTTTTTTTTTTTTTTGGTTTTTCAAGACAGGGTTTCTCTGTGTAGCTTTGCGCCTTTCCTGGAACTCACTTGGTAGCCCAGGCTGGCCTCGAACTCACAGAGATCCGCCTGCCTCTGCCTCCCGAGTGCTGGGATTAAAGGCGAGCGCCACCACTGCCCGGCGAATTTTTTATATAAATGCACACATCATGAAGAAAACTTCAGACACGTCTCACTCAGAGCAGGGTCCCTTTTCCCTCCTTTCACTGTACTGTCCCCATCATCTTGAGGGGACCAGGATGTCAGCTAGAGCTTTGATCAAACACTTAATTTAAATTTACACATGGGGAGCCAGGTGGTGGTGGCCTGCACCTTTAATCCCAGCACTTGGGAGGCAAAGGTAGGCAGATCTCTGTGAGTTCAAGGCCAGCCTGCTATAGTGAGTTCCAGGACAGCCAGGGCCACACAGAGAAACCCTGTCTTGAAAAACAACCAGTACGAGGTTTAAGATTGTCTGATGCTTGTTGATCAGGGAGATTTGAGACAGCTCCACTCAGCAGAGAAAACAGTTCCTCTTCTAAACTCACACCACCCAGGACAAGAAGAGCACTCCTGTGCTCACATTCTCCATTCCTCCAGAGGAACGGGGAGATACTAATGGACAGTGCTCTCAGGGATGTGCAGGCAGTCCCAGGCAGTGAAGCTTTTAGCCCATGGGTTAAATCAGTTTCCAGTTTGTCCCTTGAGACTCCAGGTCAAGTCCAAGGCAGGAAGTTGCAATGGAGGAGTAGTCCCAGGAGCCAGTAAGTCAGGAAGTAGCCTAGAATGCATCTTGTGACTGGAGAACAGGCCTTCCAGTTGTATAAGAGTTTCATGATACAGTTTCTGGGGGTCTTTTGTCGTGGTGGGGAGTTTTCTGCAAGCTTCTCAGGTACTGTGTCTACAGATTTCAACAGTGGTTCTTGATTCTGAAGCAAGTAAGCTGGAAACCAGTACACAATAGGAGTGGAAGAGCCCAAAAATCGTGTGAGAACCTGAAAAGAAAGCCATATTGATTGGAGCACCAGTGATGCGGCTGGGTGAACCATGCCTGACAACTAGGAAATCACACTGGAAAATTCAGCACAGCTCAGACCTGCCTGGAAGCTTGGTGGGCCACCAGCCAGACAGCCTTGAGTTTCCAATAAGCAGGGTCCCAGGCTAATCACCACAATAATGGGCCAACCAATACTAAAGTCTCTACAGGATCTTAGTTTAGGCCACAGTCTCTAAACTTTAGTCTGTTGGAGGTTGGTAACCTGAGGAGGCTCTTTATCACACGGGCTGGGCTGGGGGCAGAGAAACAGCAGGGCCTGGTTCAACCTTCCTCATCTCACAGTTCTGAGCCAAATCTCCAAGAGCTCTCACCAACCCTGCCTGCACTCACTTCAAAGCTGATCCAGTCAGTGACACAGATGGCTATTTTTTACTTCCCCGAAACACATGGCTCAAAGACGACCACAAATTGTCAATATATACCTGTGAGGGGCGGGCAGGTCAGCATAGGAACAGGTCTTCCTTGGAGACAGCTAAGAACTTTAAAACTGGACATAAGACCAAATCCC
The DNA here is from genome assembly GCF_007827085.1 of Peromyscus californicus insignis. Taxonomy (NCBI): domain Eukaryota; kingdom Metazoa; phylum Chordata; class Mammalia; order Rodentia; family Cricetidae; genus Peromyscus; species Peromyscus californicus. The sequence goes on along the minus strand of NW_026294573.1, from coordinate 20,867,948 downwards.
TGGTCCTGTACTGCCACCCCCGCCCCCGCCACAAACACTGGACAAGATGTCTACTGCCAGTGCTCAAGACACCCTAAAAGACAACTCGGGCAGTCTGTGTACCAGGGAAAGGCCCCAGGAGAACCTGTTCACTCCTACACTCCAGTGAACCAAGTCCTCAACTGCCTTCACACCTTTGCTTGTGCCCATCCCTTCCCGCATCTGCCTGGAATGTTCTCTGCTGTTTCTTTGTTTTGGAGATAGAATTTCACATAGTGCAGGCTGACCTCAAACTCTGTACACAAGGATGGTCTTGAACTGACCTTTTGAGACAGTTTCTCACTGAACCTGGAGTTCACTGATTGGCTAAATTGTGTGTCCAGTATAAGAACCATAGACTGTTTTTTATGTGGGTGCTAAGCTGAGGATGCAACCTCCTATTTTTTTTTAAAAGATTTATTTATTTATTATGTATACAGTGTTCTGCCTACATGTATGCCTGCAGGTCAGAAGAGGGCACCAGATCTCATTATGGATGGCTGTGAGTCACCATGTGGGTATTGGGAATTGAACTCAGGACCTCTGGAAGAGCAGCCAATGCCCTTAACCGCTGAGCCGTCTCTCCAGCCTGCAACCTATGTTTGCACTGTAAGCATTTCATCAATTCAGCCATCTCCCCAATCCTACATGCTTCTTACGTTTTTTTCCCTCTTCAGAACCCATTTTAAATATGATGCCTTAGTGAGTTAACTACTTTTTCACATTCACAATAAATACACTAATTGATTGTGTGTGGGTCAACTCTCTTCTATCATGTGGATTCCAAGGACTGAACTCAGGTCAATCATGCTTGGTAAGAAGTGCCTGAACCTTTCCTTCAGTGCTGGGGATTGAACTTGGGGCTCTCAGCTGCCAGGCAAGTGCTCTACCACTAAGTGATCCTGTCAGTACAACTGCAGTGTTTTATCTGCATTTGCTTGGATTCTTGAGCAGGATCTCCATATGTAGCTCTAGTTGGCTGGGAATGTACTATAAAGACCAGGCTGGCTGGCCTTGAACTTGGGACCATCTCCCTGTCTCTGCTTCCCAAGCCCTGGAAGTATAAGTATGTGTCATCATGTCTGGTCCCCTGGAACTGGAGTCATAGACAGCTATGAGCTGCTATGTGGGTGCTGGGAATTGAACTCAGATCTTCTGGAAGAGCAGTCAGTACTTCTAACTGCTGAGCCATCTCTCCATCCTGCCTGGGTGGATTTTACTTTTTGTTTTGAGACAGGGTTTCACTATGTAGCCTGGACTCAAACTCAAGAGACCCACCCACTGGGACTTATTTATTTATTTATTTATTTATTTGAAGGAGTTTCTCTCTGTGTAGCTCTAGCTATCCTAGAACTCACTGTAGACAAGGCAGGCCTTAACTTTACACCTGCCTCTGCCTCCTGAGTGATAGAACTGAAGTCATATGCCATCACTGCCTGGCTATATATGCACATTATTTTTAAAAATAACAACAGTAGTATAATTTGAAATAAATATGGTCTCATATAACCCAGGCTGGCCTTAAACTCACTATATAGTAAAGAATGACCTTAACCGTTTTTGGTTTTTTGAGGCAGGGTCTCACTATATAGCTCCCCCTGCCTCCACCTCCCAAGTGCTGGGATTATAAGCCGTTTTATGCAGTATTGGGAAAGGACTTGAGATCTTCATGCATTCTAGGCAAGCAGTCTACCAACTGAGCTGCATCCCTAGCCCCTAATTTTATCTAATATGTCTATCTCGGTGTTTATACCGTGAGACTCATTAAGGCAGTAATTTTATCTTACTTATGTCCCATCTCAGAGTTCTAATTTAGATTCTGGTACAAAGAGAGCCCCAGGTTTGTGTTTGTCTAGCTATTCAGCCCATGTGGATCTGAAAACTGCTTTGTAGTCCAGGCTGACCTTTAATTTAAAACCCTCGGCGGCCGCCTCCGCCTCCTCCTCCACCTCTTCCTCCGCCTCCTCCTCCACCTCTTCCTCCTCCTCCTCCTCCTCCTCCTCCTCCATGCTGGGATTATAGCTGTGCCTGACCACATCTGACTGCCCACAGTTGTTGACTAAATTAGGCATGGGCCATCGAGTGAGAAAGTTACCGTCGCCCCTGACTATGAGGTTTTGTCTGTTTCCACACAGACACTCCAGGTAGCACCCCTCACCTGAACATGCATGCACAGGCTTCCGGAGAGTATCCCTCACCTGAACATGCATGTACAGACCTCCAGGTAGTACCCCTCACCTGAACATACATGTACAGACCCCAGGTAGCATCCCTCACCTGAACATGCATGTACAGACCTCCAGGTAGCACCCCTCACCTGAACATGCATGCACAGACCTCCAGGTAGCATCCCTCACCTGAACATGCACGTACAGACCCGAGAGCATCCCTCACCTGAACATGCATGTACAGACCTCCAGGTAGCACCCCTCACCTGAACATGCATGCACAGGCTTCCGGAGAGCAGCAACACTGCGGCGTGGACCAGGTACACAAACACCTTCGGACAGAGGAAGCCAGGATGGGACTTCTCTAGGGTCTTACTGTCCTTGCTCCTGTGCAGCCCAAGTGTAAGGCAGAGCCAAGGGTGGGTGGTCACATATGTCCAGGTTGCCCACACAACCAGTACAGCCACTGGTGCAGCTAGCAGAAAATTGGGCACCTGCCTGAGCTCATAGTACCGCAGAAAGCCAACATTCCAGTAGACATCCTGGATGTAGCTGTATACGAGGGGAAGGTCCCAGGAGCACCAGGGAGGCTCCTCTTCTCCTGTAACCCTGTAGCCCTTGTCCACAGCTAACTGCACCAAGGGCTCAGGAATGGAGTGGGCAGAGCCTGGGGAACAGAACTGGCTGTAGGCATAATACTGAAAGAGAGCAAAGGGAAGGCTGACCGTGAGCACCGACAAGCAGACAGAGGTCAGCAGCTTGATGAGCTGTTTCAGCGGGTTCAGCACCACAAGAGAAGAGAAAAAGCCTCTGCACTGAGAATGCACGAGGAAGCCGACACTGACCAGCCCATTGGAGCGCACCCCAGTGGCAAGAGCAAAAAGCAGCCCACTGGCCCAGCTCCGGCCCCTCTCCAGCTGCCCCATGGCGCTGAATGTCAGGAAGGCAAACAAAGCTTCCGAATAACCAGCTGCCAAGAAAACATTGGCAGGGCTGAGGCAGAAGAGCATGGCTGCGTAAAAGGCCTGGCGGGGACAGCGCAAAACCAGACAACCCAAATCATGAAGCGCGATGGCGGCTAGCACAGAGAACAGGAAGTTGAGCAGCGCCACGGAGAGCAGCAGGCAACTGCGCCGGCTCAGGAGGCCCTGCAAGGGCTTCAGCAGCTCAGCTCCCGTCATCAGGGCCACGGGGAAGCCGGGGAGGAAGGCAAAGTTGTGCTCATAAAGGTAGCCGTGCTCAGCAATAAACAGGAAGTGTTCTGCATCCCATCGAGACAGACCACCCAGGAGACCTTCCACAAGCTGATCCACATTGCCCGAGGGGGCCAGGCGGGGAGGAGAAAAGGCATCTGCATGGTGATCTGGGATGATGGCATTGAAGAGTGCCTGTGGGGTGAAGGAGAACCAGGATGTTGGTGAGTAACTGGAAGAAAAGAATTACCACTTAATAAAATGAGAAAAACAGACTTGTTGCTATGGCTTGTCTGTGTGTGTGTGTGTGTGTGTGTGTGTGTGTGTGTGTGTGTGTGTGTAAGGAGCTTCAATGATAAATAGTTGAATAATATTGAAATAATATTGAAAATAAATAGCAGAGGTCAACCAAGCAGGAGATGCCTGAGTCTACAAATGAGAAGCCAGATCAGGATTCATATAAATTGGAGATGGAAGTAGGGATGGTACCCCCCAGAATGAAGGAGCCTGCCTGGAGAGGAAGTAGAGGTAGAGGAGAGATCTGAAGACAAGAGCCCATCAAGGATGAGGATGGAGTCCTCCAGACAAGGACGTAAGGATAAAGCATGGAGAGAAAGCAGGAAGCCAGGCATGCTGGCATAAGCCTTGAATCTCTGAACTCAGGAGCCAGAGGCAGGCAGGTATCTGTGGGTTCCAGGCCAACCTGATAGACATAATGAGTTCCAGGCACACAAACAGGAATAGTGAATGATGAGTGAGCTGTGGGAAACCCAGGGGAGAACGGAGTCTTAGAACCAAGTGAAAACCGGGATTGAGAAATTGCTGAATGCTGCTGACAGGGCCCAAGACAGACCGGAACTGAAAATGATCACAGACTTCAACAATGTAAAGGTCACTGGTGACCGATTAGAGCAATTTCAGCAGAATGGTGGTGAGACGCCACCTAGCTAACAGAAAGGGGGTGCATACAATGATTTTGAGTTGTGAAGATGGAGAAATGGGGTAATAGAGCAATGTAAAGTAAAAAGGACAGAGCTGAATGTATGTGGACAGGGGCTCGAACTTGAACCAGAGCTGAGACTGACCTTGAATTTGGTCTTTCTGCCCCTGCATGTCCCAGGGCTTGTTACAGGTGTGTGTGTGGGGGAGGGGCCTGGGACTGGGAGAATAAGAGAAATTTTTGCATATCACTGGAATAAGCCAGTGAAGAGAAACCACTGAACAGGCAGGAGGCTGGAAGGAACCCTGGGCAGGCAACAGGGCCTGCACCCGCTGGACAGATGGATGAGCAGAGGGTTCATCTTACTTTCAGGAGTGAAGCCACAAAGACACATGGAGGTAGGCTAAGTGATGAAGCAATCTGATTTTCTTGACTTTGTATCTAGGAATGAGAATTCCTACTTGAAAGTACTGGGAAAAGTTATTATGTATTTGTAAAGAGTGTGGAGAGACAACCCAGTTAAGAGGCCCGCTGTGTTGGGGAATATTATTTTAAAGTGTGTTACTTTTGTTTATGTTGCATTTGTTTAACTCTGTGAAGCTGTGTTACTGTATCTGTCTAACACACCTGATGGTCTAATAAAGAACTGAATGGCCAATAGCAGGGCAAGAGAAAGGATAGGTGGGGCTGGCAGGCCGAGAGAATATATAGGAGAAATCTGGCAGAGACAGAGATCTAGGAGCAAGAGAAGGAGGAGGCTATCAGGGGCCAGCCACCCAGCGACACAGCCAGCAAACAGTAACAAAGAAAGGTATACAACAGAGAAAGGAAAAGCCCCAGAGGCAAAAGGTAGATGGGATAATTTAAAGTTAAGAAAAGCTGGCAAGAAACAAGCCAAGCTAAGGCTAGGCATTTATAATTAAGAGTGAGCCTCCGTGTGTGATTTGGGAGCTGGATGGCGTGCTCCCCCAAAAGAGACAGAGTAAGAAAACAACCAACGACCCTGATGCTGTTGCTCTTACAGAGGACCTGGGTTTGATTGCCAGCACCCACATGGTGGCTCACAACTGTCTAACTCTAGTCCCAGAGGATCTGATGCCCTTCTTTGGCCCCCTTGGGCACTGTATGCATGTGTACACATGCATGCACACAAGCAAAACACTCATTCGCATGAAATAATAAATCTTAAAAAGAAATTGTAGGGCTGGAGAGATGGCTCAGAGGTTAAGAGCACTGACTGCTCTTCTAGGGGTCCTGAGTTCAATTCCCAGCAACCACATGGTGTCTCACAACCATCTCTAATGAGATCTGGTGCCCTCTTCTGGCCTGCAGTCATACATGCTGTATACATAATAAATAAATTTTAAAAATTAAAAAAAGAACTTGGTGTTTAAAAAAAATTGTAGAATGAGGAAAACATAAAATAAGTGGTGGCTGTAAAGTCAGGCTGTGCAAACTATCCAGGAGTTTAAACAACACTGACAATCGCCAGGTCTTTCTCTTACTTAAAATGAGATTGAACAGAGCCTGGGCATTTGATTAAAAAAATGCTACATTTTTATTTATGTGTATGGGGGTATGTATATGCCAGGTCACATGTACAGGAGACAGCTTGTGGGAGTTGGTTCTCTCCTTCCACCACATGGATCACAGGGACCAAAGTCAGGTTATCAGATTTGGAGGCATGTGGCTACCCTGAGCCATCCTGCTAGCCCTGGTTATTGGATTTTTGAATTTTTCATTTTTATGTGTTTTTGAGTGTGTGTCAGAATATAATATTCAGAGTCTCACACATACTAAGTATTCTACCATTGAGTTACATCTCCATACAACACTGCATTTTTAAAAAAGTCCCCCAGGTAACTGACGTGCAAAAACATTTGAGGGAATAGGAGGGTTAATGGCTACGGGAATTCACCAAGATTTCCAGGTGGTACTAATGATGCACTTGATCTTGTATTAAAAAAACAAGTCTAGTTAATATTCTTGCATGTTTCTGGTTTTGTTTTGAATGGGTAGTCGTAGGCACGGAGGAAGCAGATCACTATATTAGCCAAGACTAGACTTTTGTCAGATAATGGAAGAAAGGAGTCGCATGTAAGCACAGGAATGATCACCACGAAGGAAAAGACTCAGCTGGGGAAGACGAAGCTGAAGGCTGATGGGTGAAGGCCACAGAAACATGGTGGGTTCCGTGGGTTACAAAAACAGATGCATGAGCAGACTCTCTGGCAGGTGTTGGCTCTGGAGCACCACCACGGAGTGATGAAGACAAGGAAGTGGGACTGTGACATGAGGCTCAGGGTGTTGAACGTATCATCCTCTTCATACGGAAACCAGAGACATCAACAGAAGCAGTGCCAGGAAGAGCGTCAGTGAGCCGGGAGTTCAAACCTTCAGAGAACCACTGTCATTGGCAGAGACGGCAGCACCAGTGGAGGGTAGCTAGGACAGAAGCTGAGAGCTGAGCTTGAGAGCTGGAAGGGGTTATATATCTTTCTGCCTCATTAGGTTGTCAGTTACTTGAGGAAAAACATGACCTTTCAGTCACAATTTAGCACAGTTTTGGGAATAGGTACTTACTATAATTTTGGTGGCTGAGCTTCATGGATTTGAGGAAATATACTGTTTCCAAATTACACTGAACGAGAACGCAGCTGTCCTGGCTCCTCCCCCAGATGCTGACTTGCCTCACTTCTCTCTCGGTTCTGCCAGGAACTCAGCTGATGCTGGTTCAGAGCCATCACTGAGGCAGGCTCTCCAGCCTAGCAACGCGAGCACAGCTCACTTAAAGGCCCATTCTCTTCTTGGTCAATTTCTTTCTTTCTTTTTCTTTTTGGTTTTTCAAGACAGAGTTTCTCTGTGTAGACCTAGCTGCCCTGGAACTCACTCAGTACACCAGGCTAACCTCGAACTCACAGAGATATGCCTAAGTGCTGGGATTGAAGGCGTGCACCACCACTGCCTGACTCATAGGTCAGTTTCTTTATCAGGCCACTGAAAACAGTGAAAAGAAATGGGATGGGGTGACAATCACAGGTCACAGCACTGGCCTCCAGGTTAAAGACACTTTGGGGATTAAAGCCAGCAGAAGCTGAAATGCTTCGTTTAATAGGGGAGGAAAGATTCAGAGCTAGAATCTCAGAGGGAAGAAAGAAAAGGTCTCTACAAAGGAAACAGCTAGGAGCCCCACATCTGGGTGACATGGAAATACACATCACCATCTCGATACAGCAACTTTAGGTGTTGACCTGTGTTCAGTCATGATCACAAACTCAGGACCTACCAAGTATAAAGCACTAAGCTAGGAACCAAGTAATTCATACATGTGTGGTTTTGATTAAAATATGCATCAAGGCAGCCTAGGGGGAGGGGCGGCAAAGGGCAAAATACTGAGAACTGGCTAAGACGGCCAGGAGAAGGAAGCGTTCCTGATGAACAGTCATAGATGGTCTCCGAACTTTCGAAGTGCCTCCTTTCTCCCCGTCAACTAACGCAGTAGGCAAACTCCAAGTAAGGGAGCCCTGGTCAACACTGAGCTGTCACACACACACACACCTTAAAAGTATCTCTGTTGGTGAGACCATCAGATAGCCAAGGTCTGTGGGAAAACCTCTAGTTTGGGCAGGGAGTTAGGGAGCCTAGGGTCCAGCTCTGGCCCTTTATCTTGCTACATAGCTTTGGACAAATCATTTAACCTGTCTGGGCCTCTGCTGCTTCGGGTGTGAGACACAAGATCAATACCACTACTAAGGCTCCTGCCCACTGTTGAGCTGCCAGATCTAAGTGTATGGGCCCAACCACATGAGGAGGCGGGCACGAGAGGAAGTGGAGAGATGAGGACCATTTATTCTTCATTCCTAGCTCAGTCACACAGTAACAGCATGTTCAGGGAAAGGATCAAAGACTGACCTGGAGCGTTAGAGTTAGGACGCGGCAGCTTATTGCAAATGTCAGCACCTCTTTCTGGGATGGGTCCAGGGGCCACATCCTCTCCTCACCAGGTCTGAGTTTCCTCTGGCTTCTAAACTCTAATACCCAAGGAAGAAAATGTTACACATGGGCCGAAAGAAAATCATAACATTCTCTTCACAGGAGGCATCCCCTTCAGCTTTCTACGGCATCTCCAGAGGGAAGACTATTTTGAAGGCAGATGGACCACTGGGTGTCACCCTGAAGCACTCTATTCTAGTCAGATAAGTTCTACATAGATAAGCTTGAAGCTGGAAAGCTAAGCTCACAGAAGTTTTAAAAGCCCATTGACTGCTTTTATGTAGGAGTCAAAGACCTGGGTTCAAGTCCCGATTCTATCACTTGCAAGTTCTCCTTCAGTCCCTCTGAGACTCCTTTATATATAAAATGGAATAAGCCTTATCTCCTCCCACCCCCATCTCACAAACCTGTCACCATGGTAAAATGGACTAAACGAAAAAGCACTACACAAATCAATGTTGTGGCTATTATTTGGCATGTGCCCTTTTCCTCTTGCCCAGAATAATAAACTAATTCCCAAACCAGAGTCCCCAAAGTGGGGCACAGAACCATACTAGAAGCCCATAATAACTACACATGCCAGCTAGCGCTCTGATGTGTGTTCAGCTGGCCTGTTAAATTAAGTGGGGAAGGAAAAGAAAACCACCGCTCAGCAGGACTTCGGCCAGCTCCCATTGCTAAAACAAACTCAGGGCAAAGACACAGGCTACCACTAGGGAAGGAGTGAAAGGCTATTTCCCATCTCCACAGGAGTGGCAACAACGTACAAAAACCCAAAGCCATTCTGAGGTGCGGAATACACTTCAAGACATTTTCTTCCTTTCTTTTTTTTAAAAAACAATTTAAAAGCGGTCGTGGCTCCTACTGTGTATAAGCAAGAGCTGCAAGCCTCCTCTTTCTTCTCTCAGGTGGCTAACACCATCCAAACTTTCAGATTCCACTGGCTTTCTGAAATTTTCTGATTCTCACTCGACTGCGCTATGCACTCACTGCCTCTTACCCTGACATACTGCTGTTATTTATGAGGACAGGGGCTTTTCATCCTTCTTCCCAGGACCTAGCAGTAAACCCATATCTGTTCTGAAGGGCAGGATATAGCATCACCAGTTCTGACTCTAGATCTAAAAATCACTGGTCCAAATATTCCTCCCATCATATTTCATGTTAAAAAGCCCGATGGCCCAGGAGGTAAAGGCACTTGCCGCCACGGTGGCCCACAAGGTTGAAGGAGCAAGGGCACTCCCACAAATTGTCCTCCGACCTCCTCACACAGGTGTGCCACGGCTACGTGCCACGGCACACTTGTAGCCACACACATATACACAAATACATGCACACTAAACAACAAAACAAACGAGAAAGTCACAGAAACCCTGTGAGAAAATAAAAGTTCTGCACCAAGGGAACGAGACTGACTAACAGCGACAGTACTTCTTTCCTGGCACCAGGGGGCACTCACTGCTTACTCCATCCCCGGGCGGCCATGAGAAAAGGAGGGCCCTTCGCACCTTCCAACTCCACATCGGTTTACCCAAGAAAGTTCAGTTTAAAGTTAAGCTTCTGAACACCCCCAGGAAGGAGTATTTGCTGACTATACACGGTATCTTCAACAGTGGGCTCACTAAACCCAAAGAAACTACAGAAACAAGCACCCCCATCTCCTCTGCCCTAGGATGAACTCATTTTTTTTTTTTTTTCCTTCACTGGCTTCCCACCTACATGCACAAGAGGCAGGGATCAGAATCCATCTCTGCACCTTGACCAGACTCGCATTCTCTTCCTCTTTCAAACTCTGGCCTCAGTGGCCACAAGAGATGCAACCCACACTTAATTTACAGTTAAACCAAGTAAAATCAAGACAGTCAATTATCCCCCTAGATATTTGCCAACTTCCCTTTGAAAGAAGCCCCTTGCCAAATCACACTCTTAACGGGCAGGACGCTTAGAACCGACCAGTTTCATTCTTTAATTTTCCCGTGAGATAGGCTCCGGAGATCTCATTAGACACGGGAGGCCGGTATAATTACCATCGCCATTTTATGGATGTGAAAACTGAGGCTCACTGGAGCCAAGTGACACGCCCACGACTTAAAGCGCCTCATGCACTACTTTCTAAAACCTTATGCCCAAAGTCATGAGCGCGTTCTGCCAGAAACACAAAGGGCATGCATTCCTTTCCAGCCAGGACCACCCAGGTCTCCAACACCTAGCCCAGGACTTCCTCCAACGACAGCGCATGTTGCTGCTGGAAGCTTATGGTGACGGGCTCTATCTGGGAAAGCCTGTTGAACTGTGAGCCCTGCACTCTCTCGGGAAGGCTCTAACATCCTCGGTGGGGTGATGCGCTCTGACCCGGGGTGCTCAGGGCCAGAGGCCTCGCAGAGCGAACGGCCTCCTGCTAAACCCCGCGGTGCCGGGAGCCCGTTCCAGCCTGTTCTTTTCCGACACAGTTCCTACCCGGGACGGGGTACTGACCCTCACCCCGAGGGAGCCACGGCCCAGGACTTCGTCCCGAGGGAACCGCAGGGCCGGGCCGGGCAACAGGGCCGGAAGCAGACGAGGGCCGGAGGCCGCAAAGGAAGAGGCGGCGCCGGGGGCCCCTGCTATGGCGGAGGGGCGGGGCTCCTCGCTTCTCTACAGCCTCCGCCTTAGTTCTCTCGTCCTCCGTTTGACAGCTTCCCTCCCCGGAGAACTCCAGCGCTCCAGAGCTGGCGCCGGGTCCTCCTCGCCCGCGCGTCCAGACCACCCCCGCGGAGCTCCAACCTCCAGCACCTCCATCCGGGTCCCGAGCGTCCCGCGCCTGCGCGCTGGCCCCGCCGACGGCGGCCCCGCCCAGCTCCTGCCCGGACTCGGAGCGCCCCGCCTCCCTGCTCGGCGGCCATGTTGACCCTGGCTGGGGCGGGGGCCGCTGTGCGCGCCGCACCTTCCCGGCGCGATGACACCTGAGGAGTTTGCCTCTCGCTCGCCGTCAGTTTGTGCGCGGGCGCTGCGCTCTCCAGCCGGCGCTCTCGCCCCAGTCCCGCCCCGCGAGCGGCCTCTGGCTTCCCGCTGTGGGCCGAGGTGGCCCCGGGAACTCCCCCGGGCCTCTTGGCCGCCGCCGGAGCCGCACGTCCTCTCCTGTCCCGCCACACCAGCCCAGCCCAGGGCCCGGCACACGATGGACAGTAGGAATAAGCTGAAGAAAGCCCTGTCGGGGTTTCTGTGGCACGCGGCGGTGCCCTGCGCCTGGGCGCGAAGAAAGTGGGGGGGGGGGATCCCCGTGACTTTCCCTTCCTCTGGCTATGGGGGACCTCGGCCCTGCCTCGGTTCCGTCCCACCGCAGGTGGCTGTGTAGGACGTAGGACGAGGAAGGAAACCTCAGAGAACACCCCCGAGGACTCCTCCCTCAAGCAGTTTCTGTCGTAGGAAGTGGCGCCAAAAGCAGAAAAAAAAAAAAAAAAAAGGAAGCTAATTCAACCAAACCGTCTGTTGGGGAGGCGCGGCCCGTTGGTACCCCTGTAACGGAAACTGTTAGAGCGACTTTGCACCCTCCCTTAAAGGAAACAGATAATAAATCCTTCTCCGTTGGATTTCTTGTTTCTCAGGATTCCAAAGCCTTCTGTGGTTTCAGTTATCTGTCCTCTCAACGTAGCTTGGGTCTGGGTTAACCTCTGGCCACAACCCTGGCTGAGGGAGGGGTTTATCTTCTGCAACAGCCACCAGTGTGGGTGGGAACAAAGAGATGGCCGCTATCTCTCCAAGCAAAGAAAACTAGCCCACATCGGTTTGGTGGGGGCCAGGTTCACGATCATTTCAGGCCCTGGGACTTAAAACTGCCCCCTGGATGCTTGTGTGTAAAGTGGATAAAGTATAAAGCATATTTTAGCGGCTGGTAAAGAGAGACAAGGAGTCTCCAAGTCTTCCAGGTTTTTCAGCGTCGTAGAAACAACGCGCGTTGTTCGTCTGAGTGAAAAGGCAACGCCTCTCTGGGCGCACTTGTGACTAGGGCCCAAGGCTGTGACTTGAATTTCTAGAGGCTCCCCAACACTCTGTCTTTAAAGACAAAACAGACATGAACTGTCCTTGTTTGTGAATTCACGGGGGAAAAGGCTCAAGGTTCTGTCTGTCCACATGGAATTCCCTCCGAATGTGCTTGTCAAAAAGGCAGGGGTCCTCTTGTGAGAAGTGACTGTGTTTGCTGGAACACCGTTTGGAGGTAGAACTTCGTCTAGCTCTTCAGTCGCACTTGGCTGCAATTTCTCCTTCCTTCCTTCCCAGCTACCCAACCCCCTCCTCTTCTGCTCTGTTTCCCGGTTCATTTTCTGGCTTCTGCTCCTACAGGAAAACAAGGAAGCTGAGTCCTGCGCTCCCAAAGCCCTGACACTCGCGCTTGCTGTTTAGACTGGAAGGGGACAGGATGGGATGGGAGGGGGTGCTGGGGCTCCAAGGCTCTGAGTGAAAGGTGAACGAAGCAGCGCTGTAGTTTGCCTTCACAGTCTGCAGTTAAAATGGAGCCTGCAGCAACATCGCCCGACAGCTGAGCCACTAGAACTAGAGAAGGCAAGGGAGACAGCCAGCCACGTCCCCGGGCTCCAGAAAGACTACTTTTCCCACCTTGCATTAAAAAAGAAATAGCCCACACCATCAGGGAAGAGTTTCACAACACAGAGTCCTCAGCTAATCAATGCAAGCAATGTGCCACTATTTCTAGAATCCTAAAATTCAAGAGGGTGACATCATTTTTGTTCTTTGAACTTGCCTGCCTCTACATTTGCTTTTTTTTTTTTTGCTTAAAACATCCCACCAGACCACCCTTTGGCTTCAGGGACAAAGCAGATCGGTCCACTTCCACCACCCTGTTCTGTCTGTCACTTGCCTGTCTTAGCACTGTCTACTTTACCCTGTCCCTGGCATTTCAGTACCTGTTTTCTTTCCTCTTTTGGAATATTAACTTCTGAAATACAGTGGAAGACCAGGCTAATCTTTCACCCAAGCATTGGAGCACTTGGAAAGGCAGCTTGGGCAGGGAGTGTAAGTCAGTGACCGACCGACCGACCGAGGGCTGGTCCTAGACTTGATCCCTAGGACCACAGAAACAACAGCAAAACCCCCACAGTGCCTTGCATGTTTTGTGTGTGGTGAATAAATTAACTTGATGCCATATTTTATACTTAAGGAAATCAAGGCTTACTAAAGGAAGTCCCCAAGGTCACACATGCCTCAAACCCATGATCCTCCCTGCTTCAGCCTCCTGAGGGCTGAGATTACCTACATGTGTGAGGCACCATGCCCAGCTACTTCATGTGGCTGTAATTGTTCCCACATTTACACTTTTTATCTCTTCCTGGCTAAGAGTCTTTAGGAAGCCTGGCGGTGGTGGTGGTGGTGGTGGTGGTGGTGGTGGTGGTGGCACACACCTTTAATCCCAGTACTTGGGAGGCAGAGGCAGGTGGATCTCTGTGAGTTAGAGGCCAGCCTGGTCTGCAGAGCAAGTTCCAGGACAGCCAGGGCTGTTATACAGAGAAACCCTGTCTCAAAAACAAAACAAAACAAAACAAAAAACAAAAAAACCAAACAACAACAGAGTCTTTAGGAACTGTAGTACCCTATGTAAGGCACATCAAGTCCTAACATCACCTACCTTCTCTTTCTTCTGATGGGACCATACCATGCCATAGGCAATGAGGATGTGCCACTGAGGAAGATGTGTTCAGGAACCACCTGCCCTCAAGTGATTTATGAGTGAGTAGCATAAAGTCCTCTTTAAAGACAGGCTGCTCTCACTCCATGTCCAAAGAACAGTTTTCCCGCTGAAGATGTGGAGAAGTCAGACTGCCCACCCCCAAGCATTCTGACAGTTTATTCCTCCTTGTAGCTTTCTTGTCTTGTTCCTGTCTCCACACCTGAGAGGATCTGGGTCCCAGGTGGGGTTGAGAAACTGCCCAGTGTATGTATCTGTTCTCTGTAATTATGTTTCCAGGCATTAAACTTTCCAAAGCCCCCTTCCCATGGGATTGCAGTAGCTGACCCTGATCTGGGACACTGGATCCGAAGCCACACCATTGAGATGGAAGTGACCATACAGCCCTGGTTCCTTACTATCTACTGTCAGTGGGCAAGGCTAATGCTCATGATGAGCAGAAGCTAGACCTTTCCAGAACTTTGATACTTCTTTTCACTGTACATAAAAATACAAAAAAATCATCCACTGACAGTTTCTAAGGATGCTGGGTAGTATTTACAGCCATCTTGACATCTGAAATGACACCAATTAGGTCTTGGACATTTACCAAAAGTGTTTGACCTCTGCCATGTCACTTAAAGATGCTCACCCACCCCAGGTTACTAAGATCCTTCCTTGTTTCCAGTTGCAGGTACCAAACAGTGATGCTTCAAAAACCAGGGACATGTTACAAAAACACTTCCTTCAGTGTCTGCCTTTCAATAGTTAGAAACCTTGATTCCACTGAGAGGCCTGGTGGGAAGGCCTTAGCCTCTTGGGGGTGGCAGTGGCTGCCAAGCAAAAGAGCCAATCAGCTTCAGAGTATTGTTTAGGCTGGACTTGGCTGCTGTCCAGCTCTGAAAGAAGGTTAAGGTCATTTGGGGGTGGGGGTAGGGGAGGGAGGAGCCTGGGAAAAGAACTACTGGCCACACCCGGGGTTCTCTACTGGCCAGGTTCTATTTACTTCTCAAAAGCCAATTACTCACAGCTCAGTGGTCGGCAGTTCTCTTGGCCAGTGGTAACTCCAGTCAGAAACTGGAGACTGGGCTAGGCGGTCCTCGAATTGCAGAAGAGCAGATTAAAGAAACCCAGGAGACAGAACTCCTAGGTAATGCTCCACACAGTCCAGAAATGCACTTTCTAGATTGGAAAGTTCGAGTTCAAGGTCCATAGCAAAAATAGTGATTAGCAGTCTTACTAAATAAAAGAAAGATATGAAAAGCACCGTCCTTTTGTTTCTAAGAAACTGTCTTGGTTGACAAGGGTTTTCTCCCTCAGGAAGTACTAATTTGCCATTCCTGTCCCTGACTAAATATTAACAGCCACACCAAGTTTGATGAGTGCTTGACTAAAATTCTGGAGACACTTTTGCCTCATGCCAAATACAATAGAAACCACTCTCCCTAAAGCCTGCTGTGGATGGAGTAAGGGTGGTGTGGTACTGGAAGAACTTCAGCCGTGGTCAGGTGGGCCTTGTTTTGCATATGAAAGGGAGCGATTGCACTTACCTCCTAGACACAGGGCTGTCCCAGGAATATCTGCAACATATTTTGTTCAGCAAATATGCAGTGGAAAACTGTCTCAGGTTTCACTGAAGTGTTTACAATCATATTTTGTTAGTATCTCTGATGTCGCTGGAAAAAATATGAACTTTAATTTTCTTCTCTTTCCTAAGGGAAAGGAGGATGAGTAGAGAAGGATGAACAGAAAGGGGACGTCACAGTATTGACCTAAAAGCAGCTGCATCTGCCACTGGGACGCCATTTGATTGGTTTGTTTGTTTTTTGTTTTTTGAGACAGGGTTTCTCTGTGTAGCTTTAGGCCTTTCCTGGAACTCACTCTGTAGCCCAGGCTGGCCTCGAACTCACAGAGATCCGCCTGGCTCTGCCTCCTGAGTGCTGGGATTAAAGGCGTGTGCCACCACCGCCTGGCCACTTGGTTTTTAAGTTGGTATCATGTGCCAGGATGCATGTCAGAAAAGGACTGAGCAGTGAGCATCACAAACTGTTTACATTCCAGTGGACAAAAAAACAGTGGGCTGGATGCTGACAAGTGCTGACAGAAAAGCCAGAAAGAACCTAAGTCAGGGAGCGCAGATTGGCTTTTATTATTATTTTAACTGACATTCTAATTTTTTTTTTCCTTTTTTTTGGTTTTTCGAGACAGGGTTTCTCTGTGTAACAGACCTGGCTGTCATGGAACTCTCTTTGTAGATCAGGCTGCCTTCGAACTCATACTGTCTGCCTTGGCCTCTCGAGGCATGCACCACTATGCCCATTTTTTTCTTTTTTTTTTCTGGAGACGGTCTTACCATGTAGATCCAGTTGACCTATAAGTCCAGGCAGTCTAGCCTCAAACTCAAACATAGTCACCTGCCTCTGCCTGAGAGCTAGGACTTAAGGTGTATGTCACTACACCCAGGGGTTCACGATTTTTACCAACTCTTAAGCATTGCACAGGTTCTGATTTTAAAGGGGTCATTGTGGTAGTTGTATTATAGGTTTGTACCCAAGCACAGCACAAGAGAAGGTTAAGAATCTGGGAAAGAAGTTGACAGTGTCATGAGCTCTGGTGCCAGTGGCCGGACTGAGGGTGATTTCAAGGGTGTTGTGGTAGCACACAGTGCTAACCTTTAGTCTCAGGAGGCAGGGCGAGGATCTCTGTGAGGTCCAGGCCCGCCTATCTACAATGAGAGTTCCAGGATAGAGAGAACTATACAGTGAGACCCTATCTCAAAATCACAAAAACAGCAAACAAAAACCAAAAAGGAATGAGTTAAGGAATGTTTCTGGCCAAAGTTGGAAGGTTGGACCTGCCATTTACTGCAAAAACTGAGAAAAATAGGCTTCCCCATAGACATTCCCACTCAAGTTCTCAGTAGTGATGCTGAAGAGTCAAGTTTGGAGTCAAGAAAGCCAAAATGCAGATCCAAGTGGTAGAGGCCGCTTCTAGGAAAATGGCCCTTAATAACAATTTCTAAAAGAACCTCCCCTTCGTCAACCATGGGTGGAGGAGGCCACCATGCTAGGAGAGCACATAAAGGAGAGCAGGGCCCTGCAAAAGGTCAAGGTCTCATTCTTTTCCGAAACAGTCTCACTGGCTGTCCTGGAACTGTAGACCAGGCTGGCCTCAAACTCAGAAAATCCAGCCCCCTGCTTCCCGAGTGCTGTGATTAAAGGAGTGTGCTCCTATGCCCAGCTTTTGTTATTTTAGAAAGATTGGCTGAAGATTTTGTTGTTATGTGTGTGAGTATTTTGCCTGCATGTATGCATGGTGCACCCTCTGTGTGCCTGGAGACCATGGAGTCAGAACAGGGTGTTGAATCACCCCTGGAACTGGAGTTCCAGATGGTTGGGAGCCACCATGTGGGTGCTGAGAATCAAACCTGGGTCCTTTGTAAAAGCAAGTGCTCTTAATCACTGAGCCATCTCTCCGGCCCTGGTTAGATTTAGTTTTAACTATGTGTGTGTGGGTCTGTGGATGTCAGTATAGGTGTCTATGGCCCGAGTCAGAGGTGTCAGGTCCCATGGAGTTGAACAGGAGGTTATGAGCCACCCAAACATGGGTCCTCCTAACTGCTGAGTCAAATGCCAGCCACAGGTAAAGCTCTTAAATAATTTGAAAATAAAAAAGCCTCACAAAGTCTTACCAAGATTTAATGTACATTTATTCTTAACACGTGGAACATATAGTATAAAGATTTCATACTGAATAAATGATATTCATTAAGCCAAAAAAGGAAAAAAAGGAGGAATTTACATCAAGTTTTTAGCTACATTGTTGAAATACAAATATGCAGATTTTATCACTGAAAAAATCTCAATTGTGTTTCTTCATCAGGAACTTCAACTGAACCTAGAACTTTTTCACACCTCGATTAGAAAGGAAACAAAACAAAACAAAAACCCAGAAAAAATAAACTATAAGTTGATTGGCTGCCGAGACAGCAAGGACTTTTTACAGAGACCTGTACAGCACCGCACCAAGAGGGGCGATGTCTGGCAAGAGATTAAATAGCTGTGTCTCGCTTTGTGCAGGTCACCAACTTGTTAACTCGTCATACTATAAAGGGGCAGCGGGAAGGGGACCGAACTGTGGAGGTTCAGGGGTATGTGCAATGTACAACATCGTATATACACACGCGTGGCAGCAGAGCCGCTGCAGCTAAAGGTTAAAACCAGTTCTAAGAGGTGATCTCAGGGTTATTCATACAATCAAGGAGGAGAGAAAGAGGTCAGGGTGTTGTAGGTTCACACATGATACTTTGGGGGAAAAGCCTTTTTTTTTTCTCCTCAACATTTAACTAAAAACATTTTTAAAAACTACAGCTTGCTGCTGAGCCAGCGTCCTCTCTCATTTCCAGGTGAGACATTATTATTACAGTATGTTTACAGTATCAGGTGTACAGTACAGTACATGAAGGGTCTACACTCTACTGCACAGGCCTCTCCAGTGAACAGGGGCTGCTCACAACTGCCAACTTCTCGGCTCCTGCGAGATTGTGAATGGACAGCAATAAACCACACAGTTCAGCAGTCACCTTTTGTCCTTCAGGGTTTTTTTGTATTTTTTTCCTTTTTTTTTTAACCATTAAAAACAGTTATGAAATGTGGCATCCCGTTGATGCAAGAACCGGGAAAGCCATTTTTTTCCCCAAACTCACTGTAAACAACAGTAACTTTGGTTAAAATAAAAAAGTCTTCTATGTAGGCAGAGCTTTGTCTCTTCAAATAGGGTGGGGTCCTGAGGGAAGCGGGTGAGGAGGAACAGAAAGGTGTGAGGGAGTGGGGGTGGGGAGAGACTTTCCCAAGGGAGAAGCTGGACAGCACAGGGTAAACTGGATTCTGAGGTGGTTTTGCATAAATAAAGGGCAACAGTCAGTTTCTAAGTTCTCCACACACTCACACACACACAGGGAGGGGAGGTGTCCCACGGCTGTCATGACTGGCCAATCAAAAACAGTACATCACAAATAACTTGTGAAACCAATGAGTTCATCAACGGTGATACCGAGATGTCCAACAGCCGTGACTCATACAGAGTGAACTCTGAGTGGTTCTCGTCCACCTTGGCCAGGGCAAGCAGTGCACGGGCAGCCCGCCGCATCATGTCCACACTAGTTGGTTCAAAGGGTGGGTTCTGCATATGGAGGAGGCCGGCCTGGCTCTGCTGGAACTGTGTGGCAGCTAGGCTGTCCTCTAGGAAGCCCAGGAGGTTGCCGATGCTGCCCTTCTGCACTGCAATGGCCCGGGCTGCCAGGCTGTCCCCCTGTGCCAGATTGGCCAGCAGTACCACGGCCATCTCCCGGCACACTGGGTTCTTTCGGTCACTGAGGAAGCGCACCATGGTACTATACAACTTCTCCAGGCGGCTGAAGGGGGGCGTGGCCAGGATCAGGTCCACGTTGTTGTCCTGGATGCTGAGTTTGCTGAGGGTCTCCAAGACCAGTCTCTGGGGAGAGAGGACGGCGTTGGGGCCGAGGGTGGAGAAAGGGTCCTGGGCTTCAGCTGAGGGGCAAACTGCCCAGTGTAGGAGTCCATCCAGCACAGGCAGGCAGATGCTCTCAGGGTACGGGGATAGGTCCAATTGCCCCGAGATGTTGGCAAGGGTGACCAGCGTGTTTTCCCGGAGCATCTCCAAGCAGTCCCACCACCACTCCACTTTGTCACAGCTCACCCCTTGGTCCTGTTCCTCCTCCTTCTCATAAGTTAGTGGCGCCTGCTTCCGTTCCGGATGCTTATGGTGCAGTAGGATCAGTTTGCCTAGGATAAGCAGCAGCCCCGGGTGTTTGGACATCTCAAAGTCGTTGCCTGGCACAAAGGACAGGCTGCGGATGGTATTGGAGACGCAGACACAGCGCTTAGCCAGGGAATCCTGCCAGTCCAGAAGGGTACACAGTGGGGTCTCATCCTTACTGTGGGGTTCATCCTCTAAAATCTTGATGTTCCGGTGGCTCTGTGCTGGGCTAATGCCAAATGGAAACTTGCTGCTTTCCTTGGTGGCCTCTGCACTCTTTGTTCCCTCATCAGTCAGCGTGCTCGACCGGGTGGACAACATGTCATCCATAGTGGCTGTGATCCTCTTTTCTGGAAGGCCATCAGGCGGGGGGCCCTCCTGCTCTGTCGTCCCTTGTGTACCCTCTACCATTGTGGGGTGTTTCCGAGGGGGCGTCGGGCAGGGCACATAAGGCCGGGAAGGCAGCAGCTCTACCTTGCTCTCAAAGTGGGTCTGGATATGCTCAGTGGTATCCCCACCACCAATCCGCCAGTGCAGCAGGCCACTGTCAAACTCCTGCACGCGCCCCAGCTTATCTGAGCAGTCCACCACAAATGGGTCGTTTTTCTGCACAATCTTTACCGGAAGCTTGTCAAACTTACTGACTAGCTTCTCCTCACTAGTCTCTGAAGCTGGCTTGTCCTTGCCTAAGAAGGCCATCTCCTCATCATTTTCAACCACTTCTTCCTCCTGCTCCTCCTCCTCCTCCGGTTTAGGATCTAGGAGTTCATCTTCCTCCTCCTCCTCTGTGGGGGCTGGACTAGACACTTTGCTGAATCTCCCAGGGTCTAGTAATGTTCTCTGTCCTGGGTCCCCCACCTCATACTCCTTTAAAATGCCAAAGATCTCAATCAGGCATCGACGGAAGTATTCCACAAGAAGCTCTAGCAACCCTGGGAGCTGAAAGATAGAGAAAAGGAAATAAAACCAAGGGAAGAATCCTTGCCCCGAGAGTTCCCAAGCTCTATCCAATTTCCTTTCTTTTAAGTTAGACATTTCTCACTTAGGAGATAAAGCTTCCCTTTCTTTTTTTTTTTTTTTTTTTTTTGGTTTTTCGAGACAGGGTTTCTCTATGTAGCTTTGCTCCTGTCCTGGAACTCACTTGGTAGCCCAGGCTGGCCTCGAACTCACAGAGATCCGCCTGGCTCTGCCTCCCGAGTGCTGGGATTAAAGGCGTGCGCCACCACCGCCCGGCCAAGCTTCCCTTTCTAAAGGCTTCTGTTCCAGCAGATTATTCATCTTCACTTCTCTTACACCATTTCCTTCTCAAAGAAAGAGCAAAAAGCTTTCTTTTGCCCAAACAATGGTCGTATAAGCCTGCCCCCAGCAGCCTGGAAATGTTAGCCACACACCAGTAACACCCAATACCTTTAAACCTTTTCTTTCTGAATATATGTTCTGCTTTACACCAGGCTCCTGGTCACTGCCACCGCCCCTCAAGGGTGGTATCTATTCCACGGCCTTATGTAGCCCAAGTCTAAGCATGCTGGGATGAGCCCTTCCCAACACAAGCCAGCAAAGGGCATGGATTGTCAACAGGTGCTCATCTATGGTCCACTAACTCCCAGTAAGATTAACTCTTGGCTGAACTCCTTCCATCCACCTGCTTATTGGAATCAGAAAGACCTTGGTATGAATACTGCCCTTTCCTAGAAATTAGCTATATAAAATGATGAAAAATCCCCTAAACTTCATGAAATTGTTCTAGCATATGGAAAATAATGAAAATTTATTTCTCGCCAGGCGGTGGTGGCACACACCTTTAAATTAATCCCAGCACTCGGGAGGCAGAGCCAGGCGAATCTTTGTGAGTTCGAGGCCAGCCTGGTCTACAAAGTGAGATCCAGGACAGGCTCCAAAGCTACACAGAGAAACCCTGTCTCAAAAAAACAAAAAAAGAAAGAAAATTTATTTCTCTACTTTCTTGTGGACAGCATTATTATTCATGGAAATTGCCATGCTTTGGCCATCTGTGGTGAACCCCAAGTGTAATCTCAGTTCCAGGCTACTCTGGGCTCCCATAGTGACATATTCAGTGACGGGTGCTCGAGAGATGGATGGCTCAGCAGGGAAGAACACTGGCTGCATTCCCAGAGAACCTGGGTTAGATTCCCAGCACCTACACGGCTGCTAAAAAGTGTAACTCCAGTTCTAGGGGGTCAGCATCCACTGCGGCCTCAGTAAGCACCTGACACACGGGTGGTACAGACACAGCAGACAAGACACACATAGACAGCCCCCCACCTTATATAAGAAAACTAATAAGATTAGTAATGCCGTTTTTTACTTGAGAGTAGAAACTAGAAAAATAAAAATAAAAAAGGAACTGCTAGGATCACTGACACAGACACCACAATGTTATTCCTGATAGATCAGAAATACCCCTAGTAGTCGATCTTCCTTTTTTCTGCCTTTATTATTAGCTTTTTACATACAGTCTCATGTATCCCAGGTTGGCCTCAAACTACTGAGGTAAGCAAAGATGACTTTGAACCTCTGATCTCCTGAGCGCACCTCCCTCCTTCCCTAGTGCTGGGATTATGTGTGTGTCACCACACATGATTGATGTGGTACTAGGAGTCCATCTCGAGCCATGTACATGCTAAGGGAGCACTTTTCCATCTAAATTACAAAATTTCATCTCTAGTCTTCAATTTCTTTTTAATTAATCTATAAATAAAATCCTCCAGAGCTGGGTGGTTGTGCTGTACACCTTTAATCCTAACACTCAGGAGTCAGAGTCAGAGGGATCTCTGTGAGTTCCAGGCCAGGCCAGGTCTACAAAGAGAAACCTTGTCTCGAAAAGAGAAGATAAAATCAATAAATAAAAGAAAAGGCCGGGCGGTGGTGGTGCACGCCTTTAATCCTAGCACTTGGGAGGCAGAGCCAGGCGGATCTCTGTGAGTTCGAGGCCAGCCTGGACTACCAAGTGAGTTCCAGTAAAGGCGCAAAGCTACACAGAGAAACCCTGTCTCAAAAAACCGAAGGAAAAAAAAAAAAGAGAGAGAGAGAAAAGAAAAAAAGGCGGGCAGGAGGGAGGGAAAAGTATTTGGGTGGAGGGAGCGCCAGGCATCATAGAGGTCAGGGGATGGTTTCTGGGGAGTCAGTTCTCTCTCCTTCCACCTTTATATGGGAACTGAACTTCTAAACTCAGTCCCAACTGCCAAGTGCCTTTACCTGTTAAGCCATCTTGCTGGATTCTTTTTTTTCTTTTTGTTTTTGTTTTTTGAGACAGGGTTTCTCTGTGTTGCCCTGGCTGTCCTGGAACTTGCTCCATACACCAGGCCGGCCTCAAACTCCCAGAGATGCAGCTGCCTCTGCCTCCTGAGTGCTGGGATTAAAGGTGTGCGCCACCGCCACCAGGTTATCTTGCTGAACTGTTACCAGAAACAAAGTTTCTCCCAGCTGGGATTAAGTAGCTCCTTTAAGAAGAGAGAGGCTGGCAGATCTCTGTGAGTTCAAGGCCAGCCTGATCTACAGAGCAAGTTCCAGGACAGGCACCAAAACTACACAGAGAAACCCTGTCTCAAAAAAATGAAAACAAAAAGAAATTCGCAGCTGAGCATGGCACCCAGGGAGGCCAGAAGAGCCTTAAGTCTAAGGCTAGCCTGGTGCAGAAAACTTAGTAAGACCCTGGCTCAAAACAAAATAAACCTCAGCAAGAGCTGGAGCACAACCACTACCTTGCTCCCAAATATAGTGCCTTTCGAATTTAGCTTGACACTAACAACACACCTAAATTATTACTGCTCCCATGCCCAGTGTCAAGGGAAGCAAAGTATAAACAAAGACTGCCAGCAAAGTGACAAGTGTGTTAGCCGAGGATGGCGTCCTTCTTGTTGTTGCTTAGCATTATCTACATCAGGAATGTCCTAGGCCTTCCCCACCTCGCCCAGGAACCTGTACTCACCTGACTGAGGTTGAAGGTCATAATGCTGTTGTCATCATATAGGAGGATGTTAATGGTGTCTAATGCCCACGTGCTTTCTGCCAGGAGCCCAGACTTGAGGGACATCATTACCCGCCATGCCTCCGGGGTTCCTGAAATAAACCTCTGTGTTGTCCATCCACCAAGCCCTGGCTGGCTGGAGGCACCCCCGGGCTGTCCCATTAGTCAGGCTATTCTGCCTTCATTGCTTCTAAGCTGTCTAGGACACCAGTATGTGGCAGAGCCTTAAAGAAAAACCTGAAGTCAGCTTATTTCTTCCACCCCTCAAAGTCTTTTGCTCTATTTTCAGTAAACACTATACCTGATTTAACCATATCCAGAATATCAGGATGGAGGAGGAACCACGTGAAAGATGGAAAGGGGTAGTAGATCCAGCCACCCAGTCAGGGAGCTCTCCTTACCAATGTCTTTCATTGTGAGCCGCCTTCTCTGCTTCAGCACAGGCTGCGTAGCTTCAACAGAACCAGGTGGGAAGGTAATATCCCGCCGAATCATAGGGGGCTGCACAGGGGTAGGTGCTATGTGCGAAGCAGGTACTGGAGGGCCTGCCTTCTGCATTTTCATCCCAGAGTGCAGGAATGGAGATTTGCTAGGAGAGGTACGGTTCTCCATTGGCCGGGGTAGGGGAGCGGGGCTGGATACCTGAGGAATGTGATTCTGCATGCTTGGTGGGGGCTGATAGTTAGATGGAGGGGGTCTCGTCATGGGGGGAACAGGGGCTGAAGGACCATATGGAGGCTGGCGTGTGCCGTGGGAAGGCCATGGGCCTTCATGGTTGGCCCTCTGATCTGTGTGGAGCATTTCATCTGTTCGGTTCACACCATGATACGCAGGACCCTGGGGGGCAGAGCCTGTGCTCTGCCTATTGGCATAATTGTAGGTCATGTCATTCCGCCCCTGCCACATGGTGCCTTGCTGAGCAACCTCAGCTGATGCCTGTATAGGGCCGCCCATCATTTGTGGTGGCATGTTCTGCTGGGCATTGGAGCCAGGAGGTGCAGAGACCCGGTCTCGGCCAAACTGGAATGGAAATTGGTTCTGGGGGCCGCCTGCTGGCCGGCGCTCAGTAGCAGCGGGGGCCGTGGCAGGATAGGCGGCGTTGCTGTACTGGTTGTACACATCCTGCTGAGTGGAAGGCTGGGCAGCCTGTTGCTGGCTGGCAGACTGGGGCTGCGCTGCAGGCAACTGCTGCTGCTGAGGCTGCCCCTGGCCAGTGCTGTAGGGCACACTGTACATCTCCCCTTCATGCCGCTTGGCAGGAGGGCCGTATGTGCCATCCATCGGCCTCTTGTAATTCTAAGACAGAAAACAGAGGCCAAATTAATAGTGTTTATTCAGTCACAGAAGTCACAAGTGCCACGGATGGCTCCCATTAGACATTAACTCATTTTCTTTTGCCCCTTGGAAAGACAGGACACAGATGCAAAGAAAATACCTTTGCAAATTATCTTTGTTTTGTGTGTATGTGTGTAGCTCTGGAGCCTTTTCTGTAACTCACTTGGTAGTCCAGGCTGGCCTCGAACAAACAGAGATCCTCCTGCCTCTGCCTCCCCAGTACTGGGATCAAAGGCGTGAGCCACCAGCACCTGGCTTGCAAATTATTTTTTGAAGCTGCTTCTGAGAGCAACCACTATTTTCTCTTCTAGAGTTCTCCCTCCAAATAGAAAAAAAGACCTCAAACCAAAATACAATCTGTTTCTAGCTCTTCTAGAGATAAGAGAGAGACTTGAGAAACAGGGAGGACACTGAAATCTGACTCTCTGGGTAGACCTGCCTACTTGGGCAACAATACCAAGGTAGTAGCCAAAGTGAATTTTGTAGACTGCAACCAATTAGACTTGGTGACTTACTGCTTTCTAGGGGAACCTGTGGGCCAGTGCATTCCCAGCCACCCTCCTCACCTGCTGCTGCTGCTGATACATTGTGGTCTGCTGGCTGGGGAAGGGGCTGCTGGAAGGGGTGCCTTGAGTGGAGAATTGATTGCCATAGGAATCATGTCTGCAGAAGACAAAGTGGGTCAGGGTGGAGAATCACAAAACCTGAGCCAACACTGTCAAAGGAACAAGGATTCACTCACCTTTGCTGCTGCTGTTGCTGCTGCGGGGGGTAGCGGCTAGGAGAATACATCCCCGAGTCTGGGGTGGAAGGCATGAGATTTGGCTGGGGGGCCCCAGTGCCCATATTTCCTTCAGGCCCGATTCCAGGCTCCGTCCTAAACAAAATTGAAGAAGGGAATTAATTGAACACACTACAGCTTCAGGGAAGCTAGGGCAGGACACGGGCAGGGGGCGCTTACCTCACTCTGTCATAAGGACCTCCATAGGGATAGTGCTGTCGTGGTCCCATAGCCACATTTCCCAGCCCAGGGCCAGCAGCACGGCTGTAGGGGTCACCCATCCCACCGTTGGGGCCCTGCCCTGAGGACATGAAGGGATCACTTCCTGGAGCTGAGTGTAGAAAGGAAGGCAATGAGGAAACTGGCAAGGTGGCAGCTAGGCAAGCTACAGAAGGCCTGTCCCAAAGGTCCAGGTTCTCTACAAAGCATGGTTTGTTCCTACGACTTTTCTGACAGGATTATTGGAGAAATATAAAGCCTTAAAAGTGGCGAGGTAAAGCAAAGGTTAAGAGAGAGGTGTTTAGAAACAAAACACAAAAACAGAGGTAGGTGGCTCAAGATGTAGCTCCGTGGCATAATGCCTGCCTAGCGAATGGGATTCCTTAGGTCTGACCCCAGCATCACACCAGAAAGAGAAGGCAAGCAGGGAAGAGGGGAAGGGTATTGTCAGGGGATACAGAGAAGAATCTCAGAAGCTACCTCAGCCACAACACCAAGCCACTCACGCTCCCGTCTGCATAAGCCTAAGGTCACCAACATCCCGAAGTCAGTCACCTTTCCTCATGCTGCCGTAAGGATCCTTATTTGGCTCATAGGACATGCGCCCCATCATGTCAGAGGTATTCATACTGGGCTGGTACCCAGGGTTTGGAGTCATGGAATTCCGCTTCTGGAATGTGGGGTCACTTCCATCAGGAAAGGCATCCTGGATTCCAACTGAGTTGCTCCTGCTCCAGAGTGAGGAAAACTAATGAAACCCCCAGTAGACCAATTCATCATCTGAGCCAAGAGACACAGGTGTCACTAGCTGGGCAGGAAGAGGCAGGAACCATCCTCGGACTACACAAGTCTTACCCCCGACACACTCCAAGTTCTATCCTGCTCATGGGCCTTACCTCATGCCTGGTAAGGGGGGAATCTGACTATGTGGTGTAGATGCTGGAGTTGGAGGCTTCAGGTCTCCTCCTTCTGCCATAGAACTGCTGGTAGACTGAGGAGTTTGTGGCCCCTGCATAGATCCTGATCCCGCTGTGGACAGAGATGCAGAGTGACCAGCTTACTTGCCAGAAACATATTTAACTCTAACAAAACATGAATGCTGTAGAATCTGGGGGTGTGTGCGCATGTGCATGTGTGTGAGTCTGTCTGGAACTTTTCCTCAGCCTCCAGAGTGTTGGGACTGACATTCTGTCTGCCATCCCAGGATCTCACTGGAAGAGATTTTCCTAAGGACAATAAATCCTTAAGTAGTTGTCTTCTTATAGCTGGTGATGTAGAAGGGCAAGTCTTAAGGAAGGCAATGGGTTTTGTCACTTATGCAGGCATGTCTTGACACAACACTGGCATGTAGAAGTTCACATTTGAGAGCTGCACAACTGAGCTATAATAAATAAATATATAACACATACACCCCACCTTACTATTTTACGTTTGGTTGCATTCACAGCTTAGACGTGGCCATATTTCACCACACCAGGCCATTAAGTCACAGGTAACTTCCTGACTGCCTTGCTTTGTTCTCCAAAGAACCTGTCTAATGCTATCAACACCACGATGATGGTGGAGCAAAAACTGAAATCCAGGGTGCAGGGGAGTCACATGGCCACAGCCTTGATGTTTCTATTAAGCACCCAGCACAATGTCACCCTCAGGTTCCAACGTTCCTCTAACTAGATAAGCACAGAATTCCCAATATTAGTGTTGCATTAGTTACAGTTTCCCAGCACTAGATACCCCACTACTGAGACCTCCCCAGCTGGTGAGTCATCTCAGGAAGGCATTACTCTCTCAGAGGTCAACGACAGGGCACATATGTTTACACCTACCTTCCAGGGCCCATGCTAGCCTAGGCCCCAGCCTCCTCTGAGAAAGGAGGGTAGGCAGAAGCATTCCTATCATCAAAAAGTCCCATTCATATCCCTTCCTTCCTTCCCCTACCCCTACCCCTCCTTCCATTCATTACCATCTTAGCTCTCTGGGGGGGGGAATTTAGGGCTCCAGTATGAGCTGCACTCTAAGGCGCTGACATCAGCAGGCCAACGCTCCCAGATGGCCCAGCCACGCTGCTATTTGTCAGTTTTCCCTCACTCCTCCGGTGTCCCTCCCACTCACTAGTTTACAAACATTTGGCAAGATGCCAGGTGTACAACAGGAAAATTAGAAAGTGAAAACTTAAGGCTGCAGCACAGCACCTCCCAAGGGAGTCGCCACCGCTGCTCTTTAGTCTGCCGACCTGCCATGCCACGTGGATGGGTAAAACACACATCTCTGGCATCTGCTCTGCTCCCAGGAGGGAGAGAGAGAGGGAGGGAGGAAGGCACCACTACTTAAGGAACCTAGCAGGCTTTTAGGGCTCCCAGTCTTGGGGGTGCTTGCCCAGTCTTACCAGGAGAGGGAGGCTGGATCTTGGGCTGGGACTTCTTGGAATCAGCAGCTGCAAAAATATCTGGGGGAGGGTCTTCTCCCCGCTCAATCTTGCACTCGAAGGCGTAGAGACACTGGATATACTGCTTCTTCAAGGAGCTGGCTGCACTGCTTGATGTACCCACATTGAGGTTGGTAGCAAGTTCCCGCCATTTTTTGTTCTTGTTGACCTGTGAGACCAGCAGAAGAGTCAAAGCATACCCGATCTGGCCGTCCAGCTCACAAGCTACAAGCCCAAACTGGTTGCTGCAACAGACTTAACAATTCTAAGTAACTGCAGGCCCCACTGCTTATTGAAAACAGGGCAAACAGCACACCAATACGGGAACAGCATTCAGCGTCTGATCTTTACGCTCCAACCCTCACCCTCTGATGGATTGACTTTGTCAAGCTAAGGATTTTTACACAATTGCCTGCCTTCAGTGTGAGGGTGACAACTTAAGTGTGCTCAGTCCAAAATTCCGTCTCCTTCTTCAGCCTCAGGGCACATTGACCAAGACCATTTCCCAAATGTTCCTTCTAATCTGGCCTGGGCTAGCTGGGCAGGTTTTCACTGTGTATTCTTAAACACCAGGGCAAGCCTATCTATCTCTCTAGTGCTGAGAACACTGACATTACAGTCCTGGTCCAAAGATCACTGGGTTATGATACTTTTGACCTGTTAACTGCAAATCCATAGTAGTTTAGGGAAGCAGAGAGAGAGAGAGAGAGAGAGAGAGGAGACACAGACACACACCCTACACTGAAAGGAGGTGACCAGGAATAAGACTTCCTAAGGCGGTGATGTGAGTGTAACACCTAAATTCAGCAATGGTCTTGTGTAATTCTGCATATTCTCTCCCATCCCCATGCCATCTGGCCCAATCTACTGGGACAGCCTTGACTAATCTGTCAGACAAGCTCAGGGCTCAGCCTTGCATTTCTCAGCATCTTCACTTACAGATCAGTTCACATCATCTCTAGAATACAATTACTTAACAGCACTAAAAGATTTCCTTTTCAAACTGGAAGACAAGCTCAGCCTCAGAGATTCCTTCTACACCTCGTCCTGTGTTCAGTGAGTTCAGGGGCAAACAATCAGAAGTAAGGCAAAGTTATTAAGCAACCAATCCCCCTTTCCATAAGGAGCATACAAGCAAGTAGTAAACTAGAGCGAGAAGTAGGAATGTACCCAGGGTCACCTCAGCAGCCCTAAGTGGCTTGGCTTCCCACACCAGTTACCAGTTACATGGTAGTTTGCATGTGCCCCGTTTTGTTTTGTTTTCCTTTGTGGGGGAGGGGAATGAAGTCTGAAGGGAGAATGAACTCATAACTGACTGTTATCTGGCTTCACTCCAGTGACTTTCGATTCTGCTGGTGACAGCTGTTTCCCTTTTCTGACTTAGGTTTGGAGTAAGTCTCTCCCTGTCAGGCTCTCCCACCCCCATCCAGGAGTTTCTGGTCTGGACAATAAAGACAACCCCAGAGAAGACAAGTCCGCAAGGCTACACCATCAGTCAGTGGAGCCTCACCAGTGAGCCCCCAGCTGAATGCAAACAAAACTGCAAAGCACACAACAAGGCATTGGAGCATGGACTGACCCACACTCTCTGAAGTCACAGTGTAAAATGACCAGGCATCATTTTTCATCCTTCTACTTCTTCCCGTAACTCCTCTGAACTTCTACCGAGACGTGTCTTGAATTCAGACGGTCAATGAGTCTGGCTGCTGTGCCACACTTACAGACCAAGTGACTCAGTGGGACCCAGCCTTGCTGAAGCTTTGCACTCATCATTTCTCACATTTGCCAGGACAGAAGGTTACACATGGTCCCTGTCTTACCATCAAAAAAAATCAAAGCTCGTATGGTTTATAGACCTTGGCGAAGGTCACATGTTTGAAGTGTCTAAGAGTGCTTATCCCTGTAGAAGAAATGGTACCATCAGAAGCCAACTGTCTGGTACGTACCTGAGTCAATCCACCAATCTCCTTCACAGACACATAGAGGCGATAGAGGTCCAGAGGTTTCCTACCCACAGCAGGCAGATTGGTCATACCCATGGCCTTTTCCTCTGTGAAGGCCAGGTATCGGTCCACCCACATCTTCCTCTCTGGCTCACCACCCAACTCATACAACTTGGTGATCTTCTCATTGGTTGTAGTAGAAGAGCTGGATTTCTGGAGGGGAGGATCAAAACCAGAGACTCATCAAAGTCAAAGCCTGTGCATATGAAGGGCACCAGAGATCCTTTCTTCTCTGTCCCCCCCTCCCCCTTTGAGAGAGAAAGTCTTCCAAGAGCCTGGGCTGGTCATAGAATCCTCCTGCTTTGGTCTCTTAGGTGCTGGGATTATATCTTAGAAGTTACTGGCTCTTTTTGTTAATTTGGGTGTGTGACTTTTATTGGAGAAAGTTTTTTTTTTTTTTTTTTTTTTTGGTTTTTCGAGACAGGGTTTCTCTGTGTAGTTTTGCGCCTTTCCTGGAACTCACTTGGTAGCCCAGGCTGGCCTCGAACTCACAGAGATCCACCTGGCTCTGCCTCCCGAGTGCTGGGATTAAAGGCGTGCGCCACCACCGCCCGGCTGGAGAAAGTTTTTTTACACTATATTAAAATTTAAAAACTACATCATGTGAATGGCTGTTCTGTCTGTAGATATGTCTGTCCACTACATGGGTCTAGTGCTTGCAAGACCAGAAGAGGGCACTGGATCGATCCCCTGGAGCTGGAGTTACAGACAATTTGAGTTGCCATGTGGGTGCTGGGAATTGAACGCATCCTCTGGAAAAGCAGCCAGTGCTCCTGACCACTAAGCCATCTCTCCACCCCCTTATTAATTGTGTGCTTTTGTTTTTGTTTTAGCCAGCCCTGGCTGTCCTGGAACTCACTCTGTAGACCAGGCTAGCCTCAACACAGAGATCCACCTGCCTTTGCATCCTGAGTGCTGGACATGTGCCAACCCCCCAGACCCAGGCTGTTTTGTTCTGTTTTTTAAATAATCAAGTTTATTTTTTAAAACATACATGTATAGGTATGGTGGTACATGCCTTTAATCCCAGCACTCTACAAATTGAGGAACCAACCATTTTTGCTACTCTTGAGTAATGTCAAGGAAGAGAAGGGCAGCTAGTTGCCTACAGCACACATAATCATCAGTGTCTAAGCATGGTACTTTCTCTGTAACATGTGGTGGTTACAGTGTGCTGTTATTTACACGGAGATCCTAGAGACAGTCTCCAACAAGTGCATGAACCCTTCATGGTAGAGAACAATGGAAACTTCGTCAGAGATTAGTGTCATAACATGCTAAAATTTTGTCATTCTCTTTCATGTTTCCTTCTTATCATTCAGGGAAGGAGAGAAGACACAGAGCTGAGGAGATTCAAGACAAAACTCATCACCTTAGATTTGGATTCTGTCTTGGGGGTCC
The DNA here is from genome assembly GCF_007827085.1 of Peromyscus californicus insignis. Lineage (NCBI taxonomy): Eukaryota > Metazoa > Chordata > Mammalia > Rodentia > Cricetidae > Peromyscus > Peromyscus californicus. The sequence continues at coordinate 20,836,047 of NW_026294573.1, read as the reverse complement.
CATCGGCCTTGTTGTTCATCTTTGTGGCTGGAGTTAACTTAACATCCCCAAGGCCCATCATCTCGGGGCTGGCTGCCATCCCTGGAAAAAAGAAACACAGTCAAGTTAAATCGATTTGCTACAATGTGAAGAGCATTCTTGAAGAAATCTCTGGGGTGAGCAATGAATTATACTTACCTGCTGAATTGTTGGCCATGGTACCACCCATAGGATATGGGGGTCCCTGAGGGTTGATCATGCCAGCCATACTATTAATCCCCTGTCCATAGGGAGGTCCAGTTCCCATCATGCCCCCTTGATTCATATTCGGGTAGCCTGGTGGCCTAGGGAAGATGATGGAAATTAAATACAAGAAAAGGTTAGGTTAGATTTGAAAATGAACTAAATAGGGTTGTATGATCATCTAATTAGAATAGAAAAGTCAGTTTCTCAAAGCAGACTCAGGCATATCTAGTAATTCCTATTTTCTACTTCCCACAAAAGGTTCAAGGAAGGTTTGAGCTCTGCATAACAAACATTAGCTTAGTCTGAAGGGGATCTCATCCTTGGAGAAAAAAGGCCTTCCTAAAAGCAACCTCTAAAGTTGCTGTCTCTCTATCTTGCCTAGACACCAAGTATTGGGGCCTACAGATATAAACCAACATACCTAGCTTAAGTTCTGTATAGATAATACTTTGCCATATGAATTTTTACTCTAAATCCTTAAGAACTAGCACATTTGTGTGTGTTTGTGTGTTTAAACTATAAGAAAAGGGTGCTCTGAAGAGCTCTGAATATATATGTACATGCAACTATGCATGCATACATACAACATTCTGTTTTAGGACTCGAACTGTACATGGACATCCCTTCACTTCCCAGGCCTTACCTGTTTTGGATAGAGTTGGCAGCAACATGCATGGCAACAGCAGATTCTTGAGTTTTCCGGTTCATCCCCCCTGGTGGGGGACACATCCCTGACCCAACCTGAGGTGGCATATTGGCCATATTAGGACCATAAGGCCTGTTGCCCATTGATGCATGAGTCATTCTCCCTGGAGGGAGTGTGCCATAAGGTGGGATTCCAGGCTGCCCGTGCATTTGACCTCCAGCACCCATAGGGTTCATACTTCCAGCCATGCCTGCATTAGGGTAGTTGGCATTGGGCAAGGCATTATAGTTAGGCTGCCTAGGGTAGCCTCCTGAGGGGGGAGGGAAAGAGGACACAAGTCTTGGTTAGTGAGCCCTAGCATTTATCAACTCTAAAACTCCAAACAATGAGAATCAATCAATATTTTGGATAGGAAATTGAACAGCTCCATGGTTTGTTTTTTGTTTTTTAAAAGAAAGTTAATAAGGGGAGAATAGGAGCCTGTGAAAGTAGGCATCTGTTGCCCTGCCCCCAAATTTGGGGGTAGGGATTGCTGGGGATTGAATCCAGGGCTTTGTTCATACCAGGTAAGTGCTATATTACGGAGCCATACTCCAGCAAGACTGCCCAGCACAGAGAATGGATGGCTGTTACTATCTAGGCCTTTCAGCCTCCAATAGAATCTTTTCCTACCTACATATTCTTTTTGCCTCTTCCCCAAACATTTTATTTGCGTGTGTGTTTGTGCCTATGAATGCACATGGATTCACAGCACAGTGCCTTTACCTGATAAGTCATTGTGTTGGCCCAGAAATTAAAAGGCTTTTTCAGGATGACAGAATTAAGTGAAGACAAGATGGAACCTTGTCCTGCTCTACTTCAGGGCCTAAGCTGGGTAGATGTAAGCCAAGAAGAGTCCTACTCTTTTAACCCAGCAGTTAACTTATCAGCTGTTTAATCCTCTCACCTCTATCTCCTTCTAACTGGGTAGCACACTTACCTTGTGGGCCATACTGACTCCCCTGGGGGCCATAGCTCCCCATGGAGTTCTGCTGGTAGGAGCCCATGCCTGTGTGCATCTGTCCTCCAGAAGGCTGACGTGGAGATAAGGCCGAGCCGGGCTGAGGGGAAGTGTACTGGGGCATTTGGGGGTTCCTCTGCATATAACCTATTTGTGGAGAGTATCCATATAATTATCTGCTCAGTACAATGGGAATAAATGCGTTCTTCACTCTGCTGGGATGTTTTTGGCATGGAATCTGCTCCAGTCATTTGCCTCTTCAGGTACCTTGAGAGCGATATGCCATTTACATAGGGTACACATATCAACCTTTGTTTTCCTGGAGACTGATTCCTCTGTATAGCCCTGGTTGTCCTGGAGTTCACTCACTAGACCGGGCTTGGCCTTGAACTCAGAGATCTGCCTGCCTCCCCAGTGCTGGGATTAAAGGCATGTGCCACCCCTGCCCCATATCAACTTTCATACTAAATAGAAAATTGAAAGAGAGCGCTGACCAAACAACCGACAACAATGTAAATGATCCAATGAGTAAGGGAGCTAATGAGGCACAGTGAATGACATAAGCTACCAACACGCTGGGCAGCCCGAGATATGCAGAATGACTGCAGGGATGCAAACATGGCCGAGCTCACTGAACTTCATAGCTCTCTGCCATGTGAGTCTCTAAAAGTTCTTGCACAGGGCACTAAAGTAAATACTTTAGTACCAAGTCCATCCCATTTGCAGCCCGGGGACAGCTATGAATGTGGCCCAGCATTAATTTATAGTTATCATGTCACAATGTTAGTGGCTTGGGTACCCTTGCTAGCCCCTGTCCCTACTCCAAGCCAAGTTCTCACCTCGATCTGGGGCAATGCTTGATTGGTTCATGGAAGGATGCATGATGCTGTCCGACTGGCCACTGGGTGGCCGAGGTGGCATCTGGTTGCCTGCTCCAAACAAAACAAGCAAAAGTAAGCAAACCATGGCTCAGCTTGCAAATTCTAGCTAAGAGGTGAATTTGGAGCTGGAAATGGCCAAACACTTCCTATGTCATATATAAAGAGGTATCTACCCAAAGGTTTCCCACCTCCCTTCTTCAAATGCTAAGGGAATCCACGCAGACAGGAATAAATGCTCCCTTGTGTCACCAAGCCCACGCCGTTCCCTCTTCCCCGAGGTGGGCACTTGCAGGTACCTGGTACTGCAGCAGGCGACAGTGGTCCTGAGCGAGACTGAGCGACACTGGCAGGAGAGCCAACGGGGGACGGGGAGGGGCCTCGGATGCCAGGCAGGTGAGGGGAGGTATGAGGAGAAAAAGGAGACTGAGCTGGATTACTCTGCTCTCCTTGGCTGCTGGAAATCCCTGATGTGCTCACGCCAGGACTCAGAGCTCCTTCTGTCCCCATGGGGAGATCATCTATTGAACCAGATAGATCCTGAAACACACACATAAGGATATAAATTAGTAAAATGAGGACAAACACACTACATGCTTGGTCACAACACAAGATTGCATAGAGCAAACTTCATTAAGGACCACAAAGTGTGTATTTGTTACGTGGTAGGCTTTCTGGACCAAGCTATTCAATACTTCTGAACAAGGTGGTACACATTTGTAACTCTAGCACTCACAAGACTGAGGCAGTAGGATTGTGAGTTTAAGGCCAGTCTGGAGTACATAGTAATAACCTGTCACAGGACAAAACACACACACACACACACACACACACACACACACACACACACACACACACACACACACATACACACACACACACACACACACAGTGCTGGTACTTAATTCAGGCCAGCTGGGTCTATACAGTGAGTCCCAAGTCAATTAAGAGAGAGAGCCTATCTCAAAAACAAACCAAAACAAAAAACCCAGAAACCAGTCAACTACCTGCTACGTAGCCACCACCAACTGAAACCTATCTCAATTCTGCTACTGTATTACAAGTAGCCACCAACACTGAAAATGTATATTTGCATCAGTAAAGCTTGTTTTATAAAAATGGGTAGCCTGGCTATAAATTGTAGTTTTCTGGTCTGTTCTATCCCCCATCAAGATCTTGTAACCCAGCTGCGACTTTATCTTCTCTCTCCTACAATGAGGAGAAAAGTGCCCGTTATCAGTGAGACTTAAGTGCTGCTAGTACCCCCCCCCCCCCCCCCCCCCCCCGCCTCACATAATGATTTCCTTTTTATTTTTTGTGCATTGGTGTTTTGCTTGCTTGCATATGTCTGTATGAGGGTGTCGGATACTCTGGAACTGAAGTTCCAGACAGTTGTGAGCTGCCATGTGGGTGCTTGGAATTGAACCAGGGTCCTCTGGAAGAGCAGTCAGTGTTCTTACCTCTGAACCTTCAGCCCCGTTTCATAAGGACCCTTTCCATCCGAACCTCTGTAGTATATGGTGGAGGAGGTAAGAAAGCACAAGGGACATGGGAAAGAGAATCTCTTAAGGCCAAGAAGGCCTGGCACTAAATTTCCAATCCTGATGGACATAAGTTTGTCAGATGAACAAACTCCATGTTCTAGTCTAGGTACTAGTAGGTTCCCTCATGCGCTACAGTCTTTACTCCTTTTAAAGCTGCCAGCTTATGAGATAACCTCCTTGCTTACTGGAAGAAGAAATTAGTGTATTTTGCAAGATAATAACAATCAGCTGGCAGTGGTGGCGCACACCTTTAATCCCAGCACTCGGGAGGCAGAGCCAGGCGGATCTCTGTGAGTTCGAGGCCAGCCTGGGCTACAAAGTAAGTTCCAGGAAAAGGCACAAAGCTACACAGAGAAACCCTGTCCAAAAAAAAAATAAAAATAAAAATAAAGAAAGAATCAAATGCTCATTTTATTTGTTTTCTGAGACAGGCTCTAATGTAGCTCAGGTTGGCTTTGAATTCACTATAAAGTCGACGATAACTTTGAATTTCACCTCCATGTTCCAGGACTGCAGGTATGCACCGCCAGAGCTGACTTCCCAGATCTATTCCTGTGGGTGTATTATTGTGCTTGTGTGTTTTGATATGGTTTGTGCAACCTGCACTTGTGGAGAGCAGTAGTCGATCTCAGGTACTGTTGATCAGAGTCAAATGGAACTGGAACTGAGTAAGAAGACTGAGATGGCCAGCCAGCAGGCCTCAGGGATCTCTCTGTCTGTTTCTGCCTCCCTGGCACCAATATTACAAAAGTGTGTGTACTACCATGCCTGGTTTTTTTGTTTGTTTTTTCAGAGACAGGGTTTCCTGTGTAGTCCTGGCTGTCCTGGAACTTGCTCCATAGTCCAGGCTGGCCTCCCGACTCAGAGATCCACCTGTCTCTGCCTCTAAGTGCTAGGATTAAAGGTGTGCACTACTGATGCCTGGCATGCCTGGTTCTTTTTGACATGGGTTCCTAGAGATCAAGCTCAGGTCCACATACCTGCCAGGTAGGCACTTTTCCAACTGAGCTCTCTCTCTAGACCCCAAAGTCCCAAATCCGATTCTTGATTTTGAAAAATTAGGCATTCTTTTCTGGACCCTTTGTATTTATACGAGTAAAATACAAACATTACCTTAGTAAACACATTTCAGATAATGCCTAAGGCCCTCTTGAATATCTTTTGGCTGCCCTAAATAGTAGGTGGTTCATGTCCTCAGAGACTTTAGGAAGATCTCGGAACAGACAAATGCCTCAGACATGCACCATGGCTACAGGTCAGGAGATGGCTCAGCTGCATTTCTGTTCGAGAGCAGAGCTCACAACAGACCTCCTAGGTAACTGCTCAGTCTTGGCTGAGCGAGCCCAGAAGCAGCCTTTGGGATGAAGTCTCAGGATCTATGGATGGCAAAGAGTTGATTTTCTTAATAAAGGCATTCTGAAGATAGTTGTCAGTTTTGATCAAATGTCTTACGTTCCTTGAAGAAAAAGTGCTAAATAAGCTCCTGTGTCAACAATAGCTCCATGTCAGATTGGACACCCAAGCACAGAAATGTAACAGGAAAGGGGGCAGCACTAATCTGATCTTGATTGGTCTGAAACTAACTTAACAAACTATTGTGTTTTTGTCAGATGGTAACTGGTCAGCACAGGGAACACTGCTTTGAAATGATTTTAAGAAGCAGAACAGGATTTAAGAATTAGAGAGGAGCCAGGCGGTGGTGGCGCATGCCTTTAATCCCAGCACTCAGGAGGCAGAGGCAGGCGGATCTCTGTGAGTTCAAGGCCAGCCTGGACTACCAAGTGAGTTCCAGGAAAGGCGCAAAGCTACACAGAGAAACCCTGTCTCGAAAAACCAAAAAAAAGAATTGGAGAGGGCCAAAGATCCAATATTAACAACAGTTACTATTTGACCAACTGTTAGGTGCAAGGCAGCTGTGCTTCACTCTGTCACTCTCCAACACCCTCCCCTTCCCGTGTCTGTTATCTCATTATTTCAGAGGGTCTCATATAGTCCAGGTTAGTCTCAAACTCCTTATGTAACGAAGGCGCTAGGCTTACAGAGGTGTACCACTACCTGGGGTTCACTCTGTGCGCGCTCGCGCGCTCGCTCGCTCTCTCTCTCTCTCTCTCTCTCTCTCTCTCTCGATACAGTTTCAATGTAGTTCAGGTTGGACTCAAACTGAGGGTGACCTTGAATTTCTGATTCCCCCTGCCTCTATCTTCCAAGTGCTAGGATTACAAACAAATGTCACCATGCCAGGCTCAGGCTGGTATTTTTTTATATTACTTTTTTACAACTCTTGGTTTTACATAACTACTGCCACTATAATTTTGAAGATAAGAAAGCTGATGCTTAGAGTGACTGAAGTATGTGCCCCAGTCATCTGGGAACTGAGTGGTAGTTTGAACCCCAAGGAGAAAGAATACTTCATGCTTAGTTTCATTCATTCTCTTCTCCATTATGCTCCAATACTGCAGGAATTGAGGAAAAACCAGGCTACATTCTTTTTTTTTTTTTTTTTTTTTTTTTGGTTTTTCGAGACAGGGTTTCTCTGTGTAGCTTTGCGCCTGTCCTGGAACTCACTTGGTAGCCCAGGCTGGCCTCGAATTCACAGAGATCCGCCTGGCTCTGCCTCCCGAGTGCTGGGATTAAAGGCGTGCCCCACCACCGCCCGGCCCCAGGCTACATTCTTGAGTTAAGAAAACAAAGTCCAGCATTAGGTGATTATTACTTGTGATTTTGGGCAATCTTGCCAATAAGCTGGGCTATAATTTTCTTGCTTATACAATAAGAGAGCTAGACAAATTTGAGTTTGTGATACTAGTGTGGGGCACACTCTCAAAACCCACCAGCACGCTGGGCGGCTGTGGCACACACCTTTAATCCCAGCACTCGGGAGGCAGAGCCAGATGGATCTCTGTGAGTTCGAGGTCAGCCTGGTCTACAGAGCAAGATCCAGGACAGGCACCAAAACTACACAGAGAAACCCTGTCTCAAAAAGCAAAACAAAACAACAACAACAATAACAAAACCCCACTAGCCAGATACAGTTAGGGCCAACAGACCAGCTACAATATTCTAGAATAAGAACGGCAGTGGGGGAGATGGAACAGCGGGTAAAATAAGGACTTGACTTTGGATCCTTAGCACCCATATCAAAACTGGGAATGGCCTCGAACACCTGTATTCCCAGCACTGGGGAACAGAGACGGGAGGGCTTGCTGGGGCTTGATGGCCAGCCAGCAAAGCTAAAAAATGGCAAGCTCTAAGTTCAATGAGAAACACCCAATTGAGTAAGCAGAGTACTAGAGCAGAACAGTCAATGTCCTCCTCTGGCTTCCACAACTACATACACAAACACACACAAACCCCATTCACAAGCATCTACCACACACATACAAATTAATTTTTTTTCAATTAAAAAAGAGAGAGAGAGAGAAGAGAGAGAGAGAGAGAGAGAGAGAGAGAGAGAGAGAGAGAGAGAGAGAGAGAGAGAGAGAAAAGAAGCATACAACATCCAAGTAGCAGGAAATATTGGACATATTCATTAGTCCTAGGAGTTTACCACATGGTAAATGTTTTTTTTTGTTTGTTTTAATTGGAAATAAGGGTTTAAAAGTCTCCAAAAGCTGCCGCCCACCCCACCCCTGTTGCAGGGGACAGATACTATCCTATCTCATGACCTTTCTGGCTTGGGACACACCTCTGCTTTCTACTCTATAAAAGCCAGTTTTCCAGGTCTTGATTCACAAAAGGCTGATGTCTGGGTGTTGAGTCCGACCTTCAGTGTCCTAACAATTCAGGTCTCTACCACATGCTTATAAAGATACAGCTTCCTCAATCTAAGCCCCTACTTTTCCCAGCAGTGGCTGCCTTTGGCATTTCAGAAACCCATGTTCTTACAATGCTACCAAAAGAATCCATCTAATAAGTATTTCTTGAGAGAGGAGGGGGTTGCCAAGAGAACTGTAGAAATGTCTCTTTAGTAGAAAGCTTCTTCCCTGGGTTTGCTCTTCTCCAAGTATAAGCCTGCTGAGAGATGGGAGGCGAGGATCAGCCCACTCAATGCCCTTGCCAGTTCCAAGGAAGCAGCAGGGCCAGAAGAATTTCCTCATGTGTTTCCAACGTGTTTCATGAATTTTATTGCTCATCTACCATGCAGATCAAAAGCGCTGGAGCAGGTCCAACTATTTCACACAGAATCTCACACTCCAGGCTGGCTACAGCCCCGAAAGACTTCAGTTCTTCACTTGAAATACTGCCCAATGTTATTTTGGGATGTGACCTGATAGAGGAAGCCCATAGGGACTCCATGACGATAACTGTTCCAGCTGTGATTGGCTGCCCAGCCCTAGAGTGTGCCAGCATGGGTCTGTCAGGCTCTGCTGACAAACAGAATTCAGCAGCTGACACCTTCTCTTCACACCACAACAAAACCGCGCCTGAAATCACAGTCCAAACCTCATGGTGGAGGTTGGGGGCTGCGCTCTTGGGGGGGGGGGGGTGGATTACAAGATCCATCATGAGCCAGCTGCCTGGTGAAGCAGTTAGCTACCAGTTCAGGGTTAAAAGAGAGCAGGAAGATGATCTCCCAACAGAACTATGCAAGGATGATGAACACGGCAATCATATACTCATGGAGTTCTTGCATCTACTTAGTTGTGAGATTTTACCTAGCTTTGTGCTGTTACTGGCAGGTAACATATTTATCAACAGAAGTAGCTAAGGGCTGAGGACACTGCTCACTTGCATGTCTTGTGAGGCCTTGGGCTTGATATTCAATATGGAGAGGAGGAAGAAGAGAGTCAGGTAACTCCTACCTTGTATGGGTGAGTGTTATATCCACAGGCACACACTCTGAATGATCCTTGTTAGAAAAGACTCAATCCTATGCTGGCTTCAGCAGCACATGTACTAGAAAAGTCGACATTCTTCACATAAAAGAAGCAAATCTACAGTGGCAGTTTGTCAGTCCTTCCCCTACCCCAGCCCAGTGGCAGAGGTGCAGAGACAAAGCAGGGAGCTGCTCCCACGCTGGAGAAGGGGAGCAGTCCTCAAGAACACTGGAGAAATGTAGAAAACCATCCTCACGGGCAGAAGCCAGGAGGGAGGCAACAGATTCAACCAACGCAGCAAAGAGGACAATTAATTACTTAAAACAAATAGATCTGGGAGATTTAAGCCTGGTGGTGCACAATTATAATCTCAGTACTTGAGGTAGAGTTCAAGGCCAATCTAACCTACAAAGTGAAACACTGTCTTGAAAAGATGGCTTTTTTGTTGTTGACCACCTTAAAAAAAAAAAAAAAAGAACCCTTTCTTAGCACCATGCTTATTTAACAAAGGTAGCAGTAAGAAGAGATCACTTCTACCAAACATTCTAGAGCAGACAAGTTGGTATTGGATACAAAGCCAGGAATGAATCCAAACACAGAAGAGGGTGCCCCTTAATTCTTAGTCTAGTCCTCTGCTGGAGATTCACACCAACTTTGTTCTAATCCTATTATCAACCAAAAGGATATGGCTTAGATAGAGAAATCAAGATATTCCTGTTGCTCCTTGCTCAGCTCTGCAGAGATCCTTTCAAACTACAGGAAAAAGTGGGCCTTGTATAGGGACCCCATCCCCAAGCTAAAAGATGGGAAGGCTCCTTCCTGAGTGAAGGAAAGCCACTAAATAAGATTCAACTTCCCCCCTCCCCAAGCAGGTCACACAAACACTCCAGCAACAGGGCAACCGAGGACTCCTTGAAACAAACCAAGTCAGCTCACTTTTTCCTCACCAAACCAGAGAACAAGGATGAAGACCAATTGCTTTAAATGTGTTATAGCTGTAACAACTTTAAATTAAAACCCAATTTTTGCCTTGGGAACTTCAAAACTAAATGCAGTAAGTAGTGTGTGAGTCCTCACAGTCCTTGTGTAAGTCCTCACAGTCCTAACTACTCAAAAGGCTAAAGAAGGAATACTCAAGTCCAAGGCCAGTATTGCCAATATAAAGAAGTCTCTATTTCAGAAACAAAACAACAAAACCCAGTTTTACACTCCTAAGATATGCTGGCCATTCTGTTAAGAGTATCCATCTTGAGCGTGTGGCGGTGGGGCACGCCTTTAATCCCAGCACTTATATAGCTCAGATTGGCCTCAAACCAACAGTCCTCCTTTTCACTATAAAAGTGAGGTTCTTACTCATCCCTCCCCACGCCGGGAGCTGAGGACCAGGCAGGCCGAGGACCACTGAGCTAAAGCCCCAACCCTTAGCTCTCCACACCCACCCGCAATGGGTTTCTCTGTGTAACAGCAGCTCTGGCTGTCCTGGAACTCGCTTTGTAGACCAGGCTGGCCTTGAACTCATAGAGACCCACCTGCCTCTGCCTCCCAAGTGCTGGGAAAAAATGGCGTGCGCCATCACCTCGAGGCCCTACTTTTTTTTTTTTTTTTTTTTAAATTTTATTCTTTAATTTTTTGAGACAGGGTTTCTCTGTGTAACAGCTCTGGCTGTCCTGGAACTCGTTCTGTAGATCAGGCTAGCCTGGAACTCACTGTCCCCACCTCCTGAGTGCTGGGATTAAGGGCGTGCACCACCACCACAACCCAGCCCCATTCTACCTTTTACACTTGGAACTTTGGACAGGTATTGCCACTCACAGCAGTGACTGTCCCATCTAAAAAATGAGAAGTACATGGCCCCTACAACTTAGAGGAACCTGTTGCTAGAGTTGTATCAGAGCAAGGAAGGAATGTCTGAAAGCAGGCTCTTGGGAGGCCGGGCTGTTATTACTGGAGAAACTTCATCCTAACTGTAAAAACCTGCTGCTCTAACTCACCTCGGCACAATCTCCAGGTAGGTCTGACTCAAGGTGGAGGCTGAGGGTGTTGCTGAGGTGAGAGACTGTTGGGCTGCTTACATTCCTGTGCTCGGGGCTCCTGCCCACAGGAACTTGGCTACTGCAGCAGCCATTGATTTTGCATGGGTCGATATCTCGTTCCCACAGATCTTCTCAGTTGGAGGTTTAATCACATTGAATGTTTCTACTCAACATCTCTATGTGTACCCCCACCCCCACAAAACACTAAACACGATGAGTTGGCAAAGGAGAGATGAGAGGATGTTCCCCATACCTGTCCTTATCCCCAGAAAAATTCCACATACCATCTCACAGGAGGTAAATGCAAACAGGAAGGAGCCAAAGTCATAGGGAGCAGTCCCCAGAGTAAAGACCCACAATTAGGAGAATCTTGTAATTCAGTGCCTAGAATTCTTATATGGACCAACCTAAAAATGGGGAGATTTAAAAGAACTCCTAACAGGGCAATAATTGGTTGAAATGTTACTCTCCAGTCTGTTATGGTCCTGATGTTACTTGGCCACCTCAATCTCCCTATATACATATATACATATATATGTATATATATACATATATACATCCCTATATACATATGGACGAGAGAGAAGAAACATCTTATCAACTTAATAACTACCTCTTGGCCAAAATCATCTATGGCATCCAGGCAGATCTGTGAGTTTAAAGGCCAGCCTGGGCTACAAAGTGAGTCCCAGGCCAGCCAGGGCTGCTACACAGAGAAACCTTGCATCCCCAAAATAAGAAACAAAAACAAAAAACAAAAAACAAAAACAAACAAAAAAACAACAAAAAACAAAAAACGAAATCTATGCGTCTTTTGAATCATTAGTTAATCAATAGTTAACAGACTTACATTTGACTGGGGTGGGGTGTGGAGGTTATATGGGTCAGACCTGGGCCTGGATTGGAGGAGTGCATATTTATGGAATGGGGGTGTTCTAATTCCAGCAGGAAACAAGAGCATTACAAATGACAGAAAAGGCAAGGACCCGACAGCTGCTGTTCTCCAAGTCAAGCCTGTTAGGAAGGCCAACCACACAAAGCCTGTTCCATCAACAGCATCAATGTCAGCCCAGAACTTGACAGGAAAAGGAGAGAAGGAGAGTATGAGAAGTGTAACAGGGAAGACTCTATTCCATTCTCTGACTCTCCCCTCAGAACCATAGCAACCAGAAAGCAGGAAAGGTCAGCTGGGGAAGGCTAAGTTGGCAATGTGCTGAACATGAACTGGAATTAGGGACTGATGGCCTCCAGTTTGTAAACTTCTCAATTTATATTAGCCAGAGATCTTCACTACCACAGTCTAGATAAAAGTCTAAATATCTGGGTAGAACAAGTAGTAGACCTGGTAATGGAAAACAGACAAGATTGTGAACGGCAGAAAAGGCAGCCACCAACCTCGGTGTCCTTTAAAAAACCAGGGCAACAATGCGGGGAGCCTTTGCCAAGTTCTAGAAGACAACGTGGGGGGAACCCAAACATTCTTACTGCTTCCTATCAACACGGTTTCTTCTATTCGAAACCTGGTTTCTCTCCTGTCCCCTAAATACTGGGAAATTACTTTAACCCACCTCAGTAGACAACATTCAGAATCTCTTCTATGTCAAGGCTGGCCTTATGTGACAGGTCTGCTGATTCTCAAGCCTTCAATCCCTAGGTTCCCACCTTTGAAAACGCATGGCTTCTTAGCGTCCTTGGAAAATGTCAAATGGGAAGGAAGCTACCAACTTGGAGGTGGCCTCTGCTTCATGGTAATCCAAGATTATGTCACAATACTTGTCAATCCCATGCTGGTGCCATGTGAGGAAGACGGAACAGGGTTAGGCCACAGCACCAGAACATGTACTGAGTGGGCTCAACACAGTTTACAGCTGGATACCAAGTGTCTTAGAAAAGGAAAAAAGATGACTCCACACCGAGGCTCTTTCCATCTGGACTAAGTCTGACTGATTCTAAGCTTAGCTAAAGGGAGTCCCCGGAGGTTTCTCTACAAAGAAGGTATTTCTAGGTAGACTTGGCTTATTTTCAAAGGGCCAACCACTCCACCCCACCCCTGACAAACAAAAATAACTTGGTAACCAGGCATTTCAGGGTTGGTTTTCTGGTTTGGGTTGGTATTCTCTGGCAGAATGTTATAAAAGTTTAAAGAAGGGAATGGGAAGGAAGAAATGAGGGGAGAAGGAATCCAGTGATACGATGGTGACAGACTCTCCCACAAGGGGACTCAGGAATTCAGAAGACTCTGCTTTTGAAGAACTTGTAGCTTCCAGAGTAAATGCTTCTTACATATTCCCACAGAACAGACACAAATCCAGAAGAAGCTACAGTAGATCTGCTCTTTACCTAGAAATGCCAACCATAGCCCTTCCACGCCTCCTTCCCTGTCTCAAAGCAAAGTCATTTCTGGATCCCGAGCATTCTCTTTCATTCCCTTCTCTCTGAGGTCCACCTCTTCTTCTAAAGGATTTTTCTGTCCCAACAGTACAAATAATGTATTGGAAGTGAGAGAATCACGTTTTCTCTGAATTAATAATCCTTACCCTCTAGTTCTTCATCTTTTCTGGATCGAGTTTCTCTATATGTAAAGGGGAAGTGAGAGGTGTGAGGGCAATGGTTGGTGGGAGTGTAGTTGCCCATTCTGTCTACATTTTCCCTTTTTCCTAACAGTATAGGTTAAAACTAAACCTAAAATCTTCAAGAAATTGAAAAGCTTATTGTTGAAGATAAGCTCCATACGCAGTTCAGGTTCTGTTCATTAGAAGTGCATCCTGAGATATGATCAAGTGTACCCTAGACCATATTTGTCTCCTCTACTCATTTTTACAGTAGCATTCTGGTTCTACCCTCTACTTAACTAGGTACTGCATCTGGCAGTAGCGACTACTGTTTGTTGGTATTTTGAGACATGGTTTCTCTATGTAGCCCTGGCTGTTTTGGAACTCAGACATCTACCTGCCTCTGCCTCCTGAGTGCTGGGATTAAAGGCGTGTGCCAACATGCCAGGCTGCAACTGCTTCTCTTTGATTCTACCCTAGTGATTCCTGCATCACACACAGATCTTGGGAAAGAGGGGACCTCAGGATAATCAGTCTGATAGTGCCTCTGGGTAAAACTGAGGTCAAGTTTGTAGTCTGTTTCTGAAGTCTACACCTGGATCATGCCCCTCAATCCTTTCCTAGTAAACTCAAGTCCTCATTATTGAATGTTTCTCTACAACCATTCCCAAGCAAAGGGTTCAGCACTAAACACTCTGTATTATCAGACCCCACAGGAGTAACTATATAAGAAATATTACAGATTTAATCACAGAGCAAACTCTGTTAAGCAAATGCTTTTTTTTTGGAGGGGGTGGGGGGTGTCCTTTAAATCTGTCTAGAATAGCCTCCTTTGTCCCTTTTCACAACCTCCCTGTACTTCTCTCCCATTCTAAGCCGGGGTGTGTGTGTGTGTGTGTGTGTGTATGTGTGTGTGTGTGTGTGTGTGTGTGTGTGTGCATATGGGGGAGGGGTGTGTGTGTGATATAGGGGGAGGGGTGTGTGTGCATATGGGGGAGGGGTGTGTGTGTGCATATGGGGGAGGGGTGTGTGTGTGCATATGGGGGAGGGGTGTGTGTGTGCATATGGGGGAGGGGTGTGTGTGTGCATATGGGGGAGGGGTGTGTGTGCATATGGGGGAGGGGTGTGTGTGTGCATATGGGGGAGGGGTGTGTGCATAAGACTTGAACTGGCGTGGTGGTACACGCCTTTAGACTCAGCACTTTTCATCCCAGGCAGAGGCAAGTGGATGGATCTATTTGAATTTGAGGCCAGTCTGTCTACATAGGGAGCTCCAGGTCAGCCAAGGCTACGTAGTGAACCTAAAAGCAGGAAAGCTTTCTCCTCCATGCCTGTGTTCTCTACAGGCTGTTCTGAAGACAGCAATGCCTACCTGCCCTGAGTGGACTCTGAACTAGAAGGACAGCCGTATGTCCTTCTCAATGGGAGCGGACATGTTTGTAAGCACCAGCAGCAAAAGAACAAGGAATGGCGATCCTGACAACCTAGTGTGTCCAATGAGCAGGGGAAGATAGCCTCGTTTCTTTTCTTACAAGTTTCAGGTCTATAGCTTCCTCTAGCAGGCTAAGGACAAACTGGGGGAAAAAAAACAAAAACAAGTCAAAGTCACGTGGTGGTTCTTCCCATAGGTCCTCTTAGGTCTGAGCAACTCAAGAGCCATCTTATTAAAGTTCAGCTGCTTCTTAGGCTGAGGTTGTTCTAAAGAAAACACAAGGTCCCAGCAAGAAGGATCTGTGTGAGATACACAGGCAGGAAGCATAGCTGAGCCACCAGAGACCAGAATAGAAACAGGAAACGGGCCCAGGGACAAGCATGCAGTAATGTGCGGCACAGGCTCCGGAAGGCACCAGGCAGTAGCAGGGCTAGAGCAGTGTGACTGAAAGGGAGAAGTGGATTGGCTGGCTCTGCCCGAGAGCAAAGCGTTCTAGAAAAGGACGGCTACATACACATGGCACACCCTGCTCTGAGCAGTCTCAGCAGACCTGGGGAATGAAGGTGGGGGTAGGAATTCTTTTTCAAAGCTGTGAGAGCACTCTGGTTCAATTCCAGATGTGACCAGATATTAAAGTAACAGATCACTCTTTTGGTTATCAAAACTGCTACCAGTATTTGTCATCCTTAGAAAATAAACCAGGAAATCTTAGTCAAGGACTGTTGGCTTTCTCTTACTATGTAATGAACAAAAGGGAACAAAACCAGTATGATTAAAATCCTTCAAATCTCCCAAATTTGTAAGTATTCACAGGATTTGTTGCTCCTCCTGATGATATAGAGCAAAAAGCTGGCCTCTAAGCTCAGCTAGATAGCAATATCTGGGATCACTTCATAAAGGCTGACTGAATACATATCTAAACTCAGCAGGCAACAGAGGTCAGAGAATTTGAGGTACTCAAGCAGAGGTAAAAGGCACGGTGTTGTGTCAACACCAAAAATGAAGATGTCCCAGAGAAGACATTTCAGTGGGGGACTTGAAGTCATAAGTAGAAACCCATTGGGTCTCTTAAGAACCAAGTGCTGAGCATGTTGCCCTGCTCATGGAATCCCAATACCCAGGAGGCAGCACAGGGATTCCAGGATGGCCTGGGCTACAGACGTCCAGTCCAGTGTCTGTTACCTGACATAAACAGCAGAGAGAAACAGACACAGAGAAATAAGTACATCTCAAACAAAATGATACGGCAGGAAAAGAACAGGAATTATGAAGGTGTTTAATTTAAGGCATAGTAGAGGCTGTAGAGCTGAACCAACACACACACACACACACACACACACACACACACACACACACACACACACACACCCCACCCCACCTCGCAGCCAGGGTCTCAAAAGCACCCACCAACAAGTGATGCTATCTCACAACCAGAGACTACATAAACTTTAGGATACATGGCCAGTAAATTGTATTAAATTCTCAAGTCCCCAGCCTGCTGTTTCCTTTTTTTTTTTTTAATTCCTAACTCTGGGCTTCTAAATCATTAAACACATGAATTACTTAGGTATTCTTAGGAGTTAGACCAGACAGGTGTGGTGGCAAACACCTTTGATTCCAGCACTCTGGAGGTAGAGGCAGGCATCTAAATCTCTGAGTTTCAAGGTCAGCCAAGGCTGCATGGTGAGACCCTGTCTAGAACAGAAACAAAATAATTCCAAAGGATACATCTACAACATAACTCCTCTTTCCAAAGCTCAGGGAAAAGGGTGCTGAAAGACTGTAAGCCAGAGGAACAAGGAATTTGCTTGAGACTGTAGCTCCTAGAAATGTCAGAAGCTACACACCCATGAAGTCTCACCAACATGGCTGCCTAAATACAACTAGAACAAGGATGACACCATAAACATGCTAGTAAGAGGGAAAAGCCATGGAGCCTCAACTGGAGACCATAAACTACAGACAACTGAGGAATAGTAACAAAGTCTTCTCCAGGGAAGAACACACCAATTTGTTACCCAACACCACATTTCACTCCTGAAAATACATACATACACACACACACACACACTGGGCTGAAGAGATGGGTCAGCAGTTAAGAGCACTGAATGCTCTTCCAGAGGTCCTGAGTTCAATTCCCAGCAACCACATGGCAGCTCACAACCATCCACAATGGGATCTGATGCCCTCTTCTGGCATGCAGACATACATGCAGGCAGAGCATCATACATAAAATACATAAATAAAAATTTAAGAAATGTTAAGAAATGTTTAGTTCGTATATTGTTACATATAAGTAACTATACAGACTGAGCATGTTGAATTTAGAATATATAGATAGATACATATATATATGTAACAACAATTAAAGAAAAAGAAGCCATGAACTTGAAACAGATCAAAGGCAGGTGGTACATGGGAAGGTTTGGAGGGCAGAAGGGGGAAAGAAGAAATGATGTAATTATAATCTAAAAAATAAAAAAAAAAACACCCAACAACAACAAAAAGATCAATAGATGAGAGATGAGGTCTCAGAAACTGCATTCTCAAGCAATTTACATACCACAGGACAATACTTTGAGTAGAAGGGATCTGGCTTGAATTAGTATTAACCACGGTGCTTTGTTCCAGACCAAGAGATGTGTAATACAGGTAGGGCCTGCTCCTGTCCAATGTCTAGGAGTCACCCTAGCCTATTCTCTGATGCTCTATAGACTGCTTCTTCCCCAAGCAATTCCTACAGGTTACCCCGGGGGACAGCTCTCTCCAGTTGCCCTTTCATATCTCATCATCTGTGACTCACAAGATCTGGGAAAACAAAAGTGAAATGCAGGCCAGCAGGATGGCTCAGCAGGTAGAAGCCTGAGGGACCTGAATTAGATCCCTAGAGACCACTTAGTGGAAATCCAAAAAGTTCTGACCTCCACAAACGACTGTGGTACTTGAGAACGCACACAGGAACATACATAATAAATAAGTAAACAACTATAATTTTCTAAACTGTGACAGAAGGGTATGGTGTGGTGGCACATGCCTATAACACCAACACTCTGAGAAGAGGCAGAGGATCTGAGATTGGAGCTAAGACTAGGATGGGCTAAAGAGATGACTCTGAAATTAACACTGGCTATTCTTTTGGAGACCTAGGTTTAACTTCTGTCCCCACACGGCAGCTCACAATCATCTGTAATTGCAGTCACAGGGGAACCGAGGCACACTCTTCTTTCTGTCTTCTGCAAGTAGCAGGAATGCATGTGATGCACACATATGCATTCAAGAACACCCATACAAATAAAAGTAAGTAAAAATTAAAAAACATGAGGCTGGAAAGATGGCTCAGTGGTTAAGAGCACTGCTGCTCTTCCAGAGGACCCAGGTTCAATTCCCAGCACCCACATGGCAGCTCATAGCTGTCTGTAACTCCAGTTCCATAGGATCCGACAGTCTCATACAGACATACATGCAGGCAAAACACTATTGCACATAAAACGAAAGTAGAGAAATCAGCCAGGCATTGTAGCACATGCCTTTAATCCCAGGCAGAAGGCAATCAGATCTCTGAGTTGGAGGCCACTCTGGTCTATAGAGCGAGTTCCAGAACACCCAGGGCTACACAGAGAAACCATGTCTCAAAGAAACAAACAAACAAACAAACAAACTTTAAAAAAATCAAGAACACCAAAACATAAAGGAGAGCCTGTCTTGACAAACAAAACATATGATTGGATTATCTATGATGTTATTATACTGGGTGGCATGATAGAGGAAATGTTTCATTTGAAATAGCAGAGCTGGATTCAATTCTGATTAAGACCTTTGTATTTTTCCCATATAATACAGGATTGGGCACATTTCAATTGCTGCCTTCCTGGGATCACAGATGTGGACTGGGATTCAGAGTCTACAGGACAGCATTCCCCCTCCCTTTCCCTTTTCACTGGGATGTTGTTGTTTTTTAGATTCATTTCATTTGTCCAATGATTTTGCCTGTATGTATGTATGTATGTATGTGTGTGTGCCACATGCAGGCCATGTGCCTCGGGTCAGAAGAGGGCGTTGATCCCTAGCACGAGAGTTACACCATGTGGGTGCTAGGGAACTTAAGCTGGGTCCTCTGCAAGAGCAACAAGTGTTCTGAATCACTAGGTCACCTCTCCAACCCCCTTAAGTGGTATCTAAAGACAGAAGTCAAAGAGATAAAAGAATATCTATGGTTAGTTTAATAAGTACTACAAATCCCACTCCTTTCTCTACTTCATCCTGGCATTAATAACACCCACTCCTACCCAGTCAGGGACACAGGATTTAGATCTTTGCCAGCAGCCTCTTTCTTCTTTCTCTTTTTGGTTTTTTGAGACAGGATTCCCCTGTGTTGCCCTGACTGTCCTGGAACTCCCTCTGTAGACCAGCCTGGCCTCGAACTCAGAAACCCACCTGCCTCTGCCTCCTGAGTGCCCTATCGCAGCCTCTTAAACCAAGTTCTCAGACAGGGCAGAGGCCTCCATAAGCTCAGCCAGGAGGCACCAGATTTTTTTTCTCCAGGAAGGGTTTATTTCTATAAATACTCCACTAGCTAGCATCTTTACTCCTGCCTCTCCTGTCGTAGACTCATGAGGTGGGGGATTAGGGTTGATCCAGCCACCTCTCCTGGTCAGTGCCTATTAATAGTTCTCTTTGCTGTGTGTGGTGGTGCACCTGTAATACTCAGGAGGCAGAAACAAGATAAGCAGTAGGTTTTAGGCTAGCCTGGGCTACATGAGACAAAAAAGAAAGAGATGGGGGAGAGAGGGAAAGAGGAGGGGAGAAACAAGAGTGTTCTTTACCATTCCTTTGTTCATTTCCTTTTCCTAT
>NW_026294573.1:20091069-20213569 GCF_007827085.1 Peromyscus californicus insignis | reverse complement strand
CAGTATAACCTGCATGCCTTGTTTTATTTTTGAGAGAGGGTCTCATAGTCCAGGTGTCTGGCCTCAAATTTGTTTTGTAGCTGAAGCTGGCCTTGAACTTCTGATCCTCCTGCCTAGACCTCCTTAGAACTTAGGTTACTGGTGTATACTAGCACTCTCGGTTTTATCTGGTACCGGGAGCCGAAGCCAGGCGATTGTACAGTACTGTCCTCCCAGCCAAGCACCCGCCACCTTCACGCATTCGGCTGCATCTCTTCAGAAACAATTATTACGTTTGGGCTTGTCGGCTTTTGAAGATCACTCTTAGGAGGAGAGGGCCGGGATGCTCTGTGGAGAGGCCCAATAAACTCATTGTTTCCCAGGGGGGGTAGGGTGGAGGGGTGGGGGGTGACTTTGGTGGGAAGGAACTCTGGTTTATCATTGGGATTTTTATAAGGAACAGGGTAGACATTACCTGGTTGTCCCCTGGTTACTCCTTCCCTGAGAAAATTCTCCAAACGGCAGGGTCCTGTGCATGCTAGACAAGCACACCGACGACTGAGCCATGTCCTCGGCTCCAGCCACTCCGGCTTGTAACAGTTTAGGTTAGTTTGCAGTTTTTAGTGTTACAGAAAAGGACTACAAGCTGCACCCTTTGGCTCAACACTGTTGATGAGACTTGTCTGCATTATAGGCAACAACATGTCTTTGTTCTGGTCCTGCACCATCTCCCCTCTGTGACCACTGGACTTATGGATTTCTCCCAGTGGTGGTAATCTGGCTTGCTTTCAAGGTTTTTTGTTTGTTTTGTTTTTGTTTTTTGCTCTTTTTTCTTTAAAATTTTCAAGGTCCAATAAAAAAAAATCTTGCAAGTCAAGTGTTGTAACTCAAGTGTGTAATCTCAGCAGTCTGGGAGACTGATGCAGGAGGATTGCCTCAAGTTTAGGACTAGCCTACGCTATATATTCAAACACTTGCTCAAAAAAAAAAAAAAATCCTTGTGGCCGGGCGGTGGTGGCGCACGCCTTTAATCCCAGCACTCAGGAGGCAGAGCCAGGCGGATCTCTGTGAGTTCCAGGCCAACCTGGTCTACAGAGTGAGATCTAGGACAGGCACCAAAACAACACGGAGAAATCCTGTCTTGAAAACAAACAAACAAAAAAACAAAAATCCTTGTATGTACAGAGCTAAAACATATTTATTATCTATTTTTTAGGTTTACTTACTCATTATGTACACAATGTTCTGCCTGCATGCTGGAAGAGGGCATCAGATCTCATTATAGATGGTTGTGAGCCACCATGTGGTTGCTGGGAATTGAACTCAGGACCTGTGGAAGAGCAGTCAGTGCTCTTAACAGCTAAGTCATCTCTCCAGACCTATTATTTCTCTATTGATGGTTTCATTAAGTTCCACTCCTCAGCACAATTACTGAGTCACATATTTTTTTTTTATATTATGTGGGTGGGTGTTTTGCCTACATGTGTACCATGTGTGTGCAGTGCCCAAGGAGGCCAGAGAGGAGGTTGGATCCCCTGGGACTGGAGTTACAGGAGGTTGTGATCTGCCAGGTGGGTGCCGGGAGTCAAACCTACGTCCTCTGTAAGAGCAGCCGGTGCTCTTAACCACTGAGCCACCTCTCCAGTCCTCTGTATGGATAATTTACATTGTGATTTTTATCAAATTGCAATCCCCCAGGTCTCAAGAGGAGCCGATGGTTAATATCTTTGCCAGTTTTATAGGAAGATTCCATTTTATTATGCCTTTGATGGGAAGTTTGGAAGCAAGTGCAGATAAGCATGTTGCCTCTGGTTTTGTGGGGAAGGCGGTGCATCGGTGCCCCGGGGACCACCTTTCTGTGCCGTTTGCTCTCTCTTACCTTTGCACTCCTCACAGCGCCGCCGACACTTGTCTGGACACGTGTCTCCGGTGTTTCCCCTCGGTCAGTTACTTGTCTTTTCGTTTGTTTACGGAGCAACTGCGGGTTTAAATATAGTCTGTTTTTCCTGCCTGTTGTTTGTGATTTGGACAGTGCTGGAGGCCGTGTGTGGGGCAAGCCCCAGGTTCAGGCTGGTGGGGGTGGGGTGCAGCACCGACTGGACCCCCAAGACTGGCCCTCCGAGGCACAAGCAAAGGAAAGGAAGACAGCCCAGGCAGCCCCAAGCCACTGGTTGGCAGTGTGCCTGGGACGCTTCCTCCAGGTCTTTCCGGGTCCTCCTGGGGAGTTCAGGGTGGCTGCCAGTGAGGACGGTCTCTCCTCCAGGCCTGGGCCCAGACAGAAGTGGGGGAGCCCGCCAGTGTGCACAGGACAGAAGAGGAAGAAGTGAGAGTGTCCGTTTAAGCAGGCAGTTCGAGTTCCAGGCCTTTAATTACCTTCTTGGGGGCCAGTAAGATGCTCAGTGGGTAGAGACCCTTACTGCCACGCCTCCTGATGACTGAGTCATTTAGTCCTGGGGACTCACACGGTGGAAGTTGTCCTCTGACTTATACTAAAGCATGTATGAACTCTCTCTGTCTGTCTCTCTTCTCTCTCTCT
The DNA here is from genome assembly GCF_007827085.1 of Peromyscus californicus insignis. Taxonomy (NCBI): domain Eukaryota; kingdom Metazoa; phylum Chordata; class Mammalia; order Rodentia; family Cricetidae; genus Peromyscus; species Peromyscus californicus. Next base: position 20,211,054 of record NW_026294573.1, on the reverse strand, counting down.
CTTTCTCTCTCTCTCTCTCTCTCTCTCTCTCTCTCTCTCTCTCTCACACACACACACACACACACACACACACACACACACACACACACACACACAGAATTAAAAATGCAATTATCTACTTGGGCTGCCATAGCAACTGCTGTACAGATTAGCAGAATTCAACACTAGAAATTGATTTCTCACAGTTCTGGAGCCTGGGAAGCTCCAGATCAAGGAAGGAGCTAGCAAGGTAGGCCAGCAGGAATGTCACATCTTGCTATGTGCACACACAGATCTTCCTTGCTGTGTGCATGGAGGGAGGAAGGCAATCTTCTTTTGTGGTCCGTCCCCCCCCCCCCCACCATCCCATGACTGTTTTTGTTATTTAATTTTTTTAAAGGCAAGGTCATACACATCCCAGGCTGGCCTTGAACTTTATATGTAAGCGAGGTCTCATCTCCACATATCTCACATCCAGTTATGGCTGTGAATTTGGGGGCAACCCAAGCTTCCAGCCCCCAGCAATGCCTCAGGCTGTTTTCTGGGAGTCTAATGTTGGACTTATTACCCAATGTGCAAGCATGTTGACGAAGTTCCCTTATCTGTTTAATGGGGGTGGAACTGGAATGGACCTCATGAACTAATAAATCAGTACCTATGAAATGCTCAGGACAGGCTGTAATCAGCTTCCGAGAAAGTCTTCAGCAGCTCTCACCATCTCACTGAGCATCAGGGTTGGACTGTGAGCCCAGGAGAATTCAGTCACAGTGAGAGGACATCAGGCTCGAGAACTGGCTCAGCACTTGCCACCAAGTCTGACCTGAGTTCAATTCCTGGGACCCACGTGGTGGAGGAAAGAACTGACTCCCCCACATGGTCCTCTGACTTCTGCACACACATTCATAAATAAAAATCAATTTAAAAACTGATAATGGGGCTGCAGAAATGGCTCAGAGGTTAAGGGCACTGACTGCTCTTCCAGAGGTCCCGAGTTCAATTCCCAGCAACCACATGGTGGCTCACAACCATCTGTAATGAGATCTGGCGCCCCCTTCTGGCCTGCAGGGATACACACAGACAGAGCACTGTATACATAATAAATAAATACATCTTTTAAAAACAACAACTGATAATGTATGACTTCCAGGTCAGCTCACTAAGGACTGCCATTGTCCCGCTTTTCTGAGCTAGGTGCCATGGTTTAGGTGTGTGTGTGTGTGTGTGTGTGTGTGTGTGTGTGTGTGTGTGTGGACAGGTACATGAGCTGAGGGCCGCAACTCATAAACACTGAGTGAGTCGTCTCAAAGGTGGCTCCTGTCGCTCCAGTTAAGTCCTCAGATAAACTGGCCGGCAACCCAGCCAGTGTCCTCACCACAGACTCTTAGTGGCCCTGACGTAGCTTCTCTTGATGATGTGATCCACAAAACTGTGATACTCAACGTTTATTACAGTTTTTAGCTAAATTCGGGAATAATTTGTTAGGTGGAAAATCTGCGTTGTGGGGTGACAAGCTGAGGTGGGAGACCACAAGCAGCATCAGCCTGGACTGTGTGGAGACCTCACCTCAAAAGAAGTGAAGCCCGGAGGTGTGGCGGCTCACATCTGTCATCACAGAGCTCCAGAGGCTGTGGCAGGAGAATTGTCATGAACCGGAGATCAGCCCGAGTTGTACAGTAAGTTCCAGATCAGTCAGGAGTTACACACTGAGACCGCATGTAGCTCAGTCGGCAGAGTGCTTGCCTAGCATGTATGAAACTCTGGACTCTATTCCCAGCCCCACAGTCAGCCAGAGGTGGTAGTACACACCTGTGATCTCCGTACTCAGGAGTTGAGGCAGAAGGATCGAGAGTTCAAGGCTATCCTCAGCTATACGCTAAGTTCAAGTCCAGCCTGGGACGAGTCTGTCTCAACAAACACACGAGCGTATCTCACACCACTGTGACCAGAGCTCCGCTGAGCAGATGGTAGCCAGCCCTGCTGCTCCCTATCCAGGATGATGTGAAGGACTGTCGTGGATCAGACAGGCTCCCACCTTTGTACTGGAGAGGGCTAAAAGAGATCACCCTAAAGTCTGGACTCTTGGCCCACAGAGATCTCTGCTCCACCGACTGTCCTTTCACAGGTTAGCAACCTGACACAGAGATGTTGACTATCCTGCCTGAGACAACAGAACTAACCACTGCTGAAGGCGCCTAAACTTGACCTCAGCTGCAGTGGTCCCGGGTGACCGCTTCCTTGCTCTCAGGGTCTCAGGGTGTGGCTCTGTTAGGTGTCACACTTCACAAAGCACTTTAACTCCCTTTTTCAGGCCCGTCAATTCACAGCCACCTCATATACTTGGCTTCCATGTCCCCTGAGATAGCTCCTTTCTTTCTTTCTTTCTTTCTTTCTTTCTTTCTTTCTTTCTTTTTCTTTCTTTCTTTCTTTCTTTCTTTCTTTCTTTCTTTCTTTCTTTCTTTCTTTCTCTCTCTCTCTCTCTCTCTCTCTCTCTCTCTCTCTCTCTCTCCTTTCCTTCCTTTCTTCATTTTCTTGGTTTTGTGAGACAGGGTTTCTTTATGTAGCCCTGGCTGTACTGGAACTCGCTCTGTAGACCAGGCTAGCCTCGAACTCACAGAGATGCCTCTTGAGTGCTGGGATTAAAGGCATGCCCATCATGCCTAGCCTAATAGTCCCTTACTTTAAAGACCATCCACCCCCCAGAGTCCTTGAGCTGTTCATACGTGTTGTCTAGACCTGGGGACAGTAGAATAAGGCCATGGGGCTCCTGGCCCAGGCTTCATGTACTGAGTTCCGGGGACACTCTGCTCCTTTCTATGGCAGGTGGGTCAGGCCCCGTGGACATCGTCCTGGCCCCTGGGCACTGCATCATGCCCTGGAACCCATGGGCCTGACTCTGCCAACTGCTCTGGCTTTGGCAGATCAAATGACCATCGGTTTGATCCTGTGATCCGGGCTGATTCATCGCTGAGGATGACATAGAAGTCTATGGCTGAGTCCTCAAGCCCTAGAAAACAGCCCCCGTGCCTCCCTGCCCCTGTTCCTGAGGGAAAGTCCAGAGAAGAAGCAGAATGTACCCTCACACCTTGTGGGGGGTGGGGGAAGGGGCAGGTGGGAGCAAGCAGGCATCTGACATTAGCTGCTCCATGGGAACCGTGATAAACCAGGAAAGCATTCCAACAAGCCGGAAACACGGAGGTGTGAAGGGAAAGATGAGGTGGTTTCCGCCCCCATGACACCACCATCCCTACAACTTCATCATCTTGGGCAACTCCCCTGAGAATAGGCCGATGGGGACAAAAAGGGACACTCGGGGATCCTCTCCAGCAGCTGTTCCGTCACTGGTGGTGGGTGTGGCCTGCTGGGTATCACATTGCAAGTCTTGGTCAGAGAGAGTCAGAGCCCAGGTTCCAGCCTGTGGTCAGGGTTCTTTCCTGTGACCCAAGAGGCCTCAAGCTCTCCGGTTTCTGAAAAGTCCCTTTTCAAGTGACAGTCCCAAAGAGCACAGACTTAGGGACTCAACAGGCCTGTTCCAGCTTTACCAGTCCCAGCTGTGGACATGTGGCAGCTCCATATGCCAGCCTGGGCTTCAGCTCCCTCTTCTGTAAAATAGAGACAATAAGCATGGCCTCTTCACGTGAAAATTTCAGCCAGGCCTGTTAGTGCATGTCTGTAACCCCAGCCGTTTGGAGACTAAGGAAGGAGCAATCAAAAGTTGAAGGCAAACTTTTGGTTGCCTCTCGCTTTGGCAATACCCTATCTCAGAATAAAATAAAATAAAATAAAAAGCTGGCAACATGATTATTTAGGGGGGAAAAAAGCAGTAGGTTTCTCACTAGAGCCCCTGATCAGGTTTCAGAACCAGATTGAGTTGGGAAGTACTTGGTTCCCCCCACCACAGCCATGCCGTTAATGCACTCGTCGGCACATGTTGCGTGGAGGGCGGGCAGGCGGGCCAGTATTGTGGCTTGCAGGTATTGCGGCTTGCCGAGGTCACAGCCGAGTAAGTCTGTTGATGGCTTTTCTCCCCCAGCAGCCTGCACAGCCCTGTCCAGGACTCAGAGGGCTAGCCAATGTGGAGGGAGCGTCTAGCTCAACTCCAGCCTGATTTCTCTAGAACCTGTGACTAAGGGGTGAGCTGTCTTCAGCAACAGGGTCTTACCATCAAATTCTGTTGGGCCACCAAGGGCAATGGAGACAGCCTGTGTTGTTTGGATGTGTACAAAAAAATAAAAAAAATTGAACCCAGGCTTAATTCCCAGCCCCCACATGACACAGCCATTTCATTCATAAACTCACTGCAGCTCTGGTTATCTGACGAGACTGGAACAAAATTGGACCTGTCAACATGTCATCAGGGATGGAGGAGGGGCCCAAGAGGTACCACCCTTCCCAGTATTATTATCTCCAACTGATGCTCATAGGAGGGAGACTTGTTGAGAAGAAGGAGGGGTCCCGGTGGGAGAGGGAAAGGGTGAAGGAGGGAATGGAGTTGAAAACGACTAAAATCCATCATACAAATGCATGAAATCAGCAAACAGGTTTTTGTTTTGTGGTTTTTTTTTTTTGGGGGGGGGGTTTGGTTTTTTGTTTTGTTTGTTTGTTTGGTTTTTTTCAAGACGGGGTTTCTTTGTGTAGTTTTTGGTGCCTGTCCTGGATCTTGCAGGCTGGCCTCCAATTCACAGAGATCTACCCGGCTCTGCCTCCTGAGTGCTGGAATTAAAGGCAGGCACCACCACTGCCTGGTCAGGTTTTATATATATATAAATATATATATATAATGCTTGCTTAGCATGCACAAGGTCTTAGGTTCATTCTCCAATTACACACACACACACACACACCTGCAACCAATGAATTGAAGCTGAGCTTGATTACATGGGCTCATTAGACTTTTCTCCCTACTTTCATGTTTGAAATCTTCATTCAATCCTGTGCCTGTAATCTCAGAATTTGGGAATTAGAGGCAGAAGGATTAGATCTTCACCACCAGTCTTTCTCAAATTTCTGACTCTACATGAGACTTAAAAAAAAAAAGTTTGCATCAAGCATGGCGGTGCATGCCTTTAGTCCCAGCACTCGGGAGGCAGAGGCAGGTGGATCTCTGTGAGTTCGAGGCTATCTTGGTCTACAGAGGAATTGTAGGCCAGCAGAGGCTACATTGTGAGGCTCTGCCTCTCCTCAAAAACAGTCCTGGGCCCAACTCACCACTGGTAATTCATACTGATCTCTTCACCCTCAGTCCCATGGCTCTCTTGTTTGTTCTAACGACTGGTAGTGGATTTATAAAATCCTGGTGATGCCACTGTTCCTGTCACTCACTCCTGGTGGAGCTTGGCCAAGTGACTGCCTGTCTCTGAGCCTTGGCAGATCGGCTGGAGATAGAGAAGGTGCTACTCCCTGTCCCACTGAGTCACTTGGAAGACTGAAGGACAAGAAGTATGGAAAGGTCTCGGCACACTGGCCAGCCCGTAAGAAGCACTCAATACCCGCTCTAACTGTGGAGCACAGGTTTGAGAGTCAGGCTGCCTTGGCCATGAGCCAGCCTGGCTCGGCTCTGCCGTTTGTGGCTGTGTGACTTCAGCCACGTCAGTTAACTCTCTGAACCTCATTTCCTGCTGGGAGGAGGAAAACACAGATCTCCTGAAGGACAGATGTGAGGATCGAATGACCAGGCATGTTTTGCTGCCCGGTACGGCCCACGTGGGGATTGCCACATCTCCTCCCTCGGCTTTGAGCGGCACTGGCTTACCAGTGTCCAGGCTGGAGGCCGTCCCACTGTCCGTCTGCTGGGGCTCAGCACCTGGCCTGCCCAGTGCAGCTGGGGAAAGTCAACAGGACCCTGTGACTGGCTCCTCCCAGGTGACAAGCATGTCCAGGACACAGACAGCAGCAAGCATCGACCACACTGCTGATCCCAAACCCTCTGCCACTGTGCATGCTGCCACCTCAGCCCCAGACGCTGGCCAACTCTTCTTTCCCTCCTGCTCCCAATACCCGGAATGGTCCCTGTCTTTCCCTCTCCCAGCCTGCACCTCAAAATCGAAATGCCCTCCGTCAGACGCAGTCCCATCTCTGTTTTCTCTTCACTGGTTGAACTGTCTTAGCTTTAAGTTTCTTTTTAAAATATAAATTCTTGTTACATGTGGGAGTCAGGATAACCTCTGGGAATCAGCTCTCTCCTCCCAGTGCAGACCCTGGGAGCAAACACGGTCTTTGTCCACAAGCCCCGTGTATCCCTTGAGCCCTCCCATTGGCGCTTAAGGATCTTTTCGTTTGTGCTCCGGTTAGCCTGGGATTCACTATGTAGACTAGACTAGCTTCAGACTCACAGAGATTCTCCTGCCTCTGCCTCCCGAGTTCTGGGATTACAGGCATGCGCCACCACAGCCTGGCCCCATTTTGCTTCTGAGACAGGAACTAATATAATCCATGTTAACCTTGGACTTACTATGTAGCTGAGAATGACCTTGAACTTCTTTTTTAAAATTATTTATTTTATTTCTAAAATTTAAGTTTTATGTAGACGGGTATTTTGCCTATATGGATGTCTGTAGCTGGAGTTTTCCTGCCTGGCCCACAGTCAGGGCAAATCTCTCTCACCCGCCAGTCCCAAGCCGCTCAAACCCGATCAAGTAAACACAGAGACTTATATTGGTTACAAACTGTATGGCCGTGGCAGGCTTCTTGCTAACTGTTCTTACAGCTTAAATTAATCCATTTCTATTAATCTATACCTTGCCACGTGGCTTGTGGCTTACCGGTACTTTACATCTTCCTTGTCCTCATGGCGGCTGGCAGTGTCTCTCCCCCCAGCTTCCTGTTCTCTCAATTTTCCTCTCTGTTAGTCCCGCCTATACTTCCTGCCTGGCCACTGCCAATCAGTGATTTATTCATTGACCAATCAGCAACACATTTGACATACAGACCATCCCACAGCAGATGTCTGTGCGCCACACGTGTGCCCAAAGAACCAAAAGAAGGTATAAGCTCCCTTGGGACTGGTGTTACAGATGGTTGGAGCCGCAATGTGGGTGCTGGGAATTGAACCCAGGTCCTCTGAAAGGGCAGCCAGTGCTCTTAATCACTGAGCTGTCAGCCCTCTCACACCTCTTAAGTCCCCGTTGGCACCAGGAACTTTTTATAGCTCCCCTGGGCATTTGTCCCCTCATTGCGGTAAAATGGCCGCCCACTCTCTCGTGGCCCCATTCCAAACAAGAATGAAGCTTTCATCCTGCACTCATGTTTTCAGCAGGAAGAAAGTCCCTAGTGTTGGCGAATGTTATTGCTAATAGTATTGACATCGGTAACGGCTGCATCATTAAACAGAAAGGAATGAGATTACCAGCATAGGTTTAAACCTCTTGTGACTTATCTCCTGTGACAGGAGAGAGAACCACTTTCCTGGGGCACCAGGCTGTGCATACCTGAGTGAACCCGAGGTCCTGTGAACCGGGAAGAACGCCTCTTCTGAGTTCTCATCATTTCCCCCTCAGATGGCCCAAAACTATCGACTTGTTCCAACACACTCCATATAGACACCAGAGGCTCACACTGGACTCTCAGAGCCCTGCTGCCGGCTGTGTGACTTCACACAGGTCACTTTGCCTCTCTGTGCCTGACTCGCCTGTGGCATTGAATGGGGACTTGACGGCTCTTGCACTGTAGACTGTCCAGGTGATGAAATGCAGAAGGCAAGAGGGGACTTAGCTCGGTGCCTGGAACGAGAGGAACCACCAGATCCACAAAACCTGTCTTCACACCACAGCCCAGGCTGACCAGAACTCACAGCAGTCCTCCTGCCTGAATCACCAGGACTGGTCCCTCCTCCTCATCTACCCTCTCCTGAGACTGGCCCCAGATTTTTATTTTTTGAGGGGGGAGGCTCTGATTTATGGAGAATGGAACCTAATCCTCATCCCACGTGCTAGGCAAGTGCTTTATCATTAAGTTCTCCTCTGCCCTCTTTTACCTTTAAAATTATTTATTTTTGTTCTGTGTGGTGTTTTGTCTGTGTGTATCACCTGCATCCAGAGGAAGACTCGGATTCCTTGAAACTGTGAGCTGCCGTGTGGGTGCTGGGATTTGGACCTGTGTCCCCTGGAAGAGTAACCAGTGCTCTTAGCTGCTGAGCTGTCTCTCCAGCCCCTATTTTTAAAGATTAATTTATTTTACTTTTATGTATATGAGTGTTTTGCCTGAATGTATGTATGTGCATCATAGGTATGCAATGCCCACGTGGGCCAGAAGAGGGAGCTAGGACCCCTGGAACTGGAATAACAGTTGTGAGCCACTGTGTGGATGCTGGAAACTGAACTCTGGTCTTCTGTTCCATCTTTTTACTGTTTTTATTTTATTTTTTATATTTATTTGTTTGTTTGTTTATTTATTTTGAGACAGGGTTTCTCTGTGTAGCTTTGGAGGCTGTCCTGGAACTTGCTCTGTGGAGCAGGCCAGCCTTGAACTCACAGATATTGGCCTGCTTCTGCCTCCTGAATGCTGGGATTAAAGGCATACACCATTACTGCTGGGCCTATATTTTTACTTTTAAAAACACATTTTTTTGCTTTTTCTTTTGGGGTGGTGTGGTTTGTGGTAAGGGGTCTTGGTGGTGACTGGGGGGGTGTGATGACAGTATTTGATTTTGAGATAGGGTTTCATATAGCACAGGCTGGTTTTTGTTTTTGTTTTTTTGTGTGTGTGTGGTTTTTTGAGACAGGGTTTCTCTGTGTAGCTTTGCACCTTTTTCCTGGATCTCGCTCTGTAGACCAGGCTGGCCTCGAACTCACAAAGATCCACCTGCCTCTGCCTCCCGAGTGCTGGGTGCTGGGATTAAAGGCGTGCGCCACCACCGCCCGGCCAGGCTGGTTTTTAAGCCCCCATTCTCCTGCCTCTGCCTTCTAGGTACTGGAGTTACAGACATGTACATGGACCCCCCACACCTTACCCCGCCCCCCCCCGCCCCCCCGCCCCCCCCCCCCCCCCATGCCCTGTTTTACCTTTTTTATTTTCCAGAAGGCAACTAGTTTGGACTACCTTTTTTTTTTTGGGGGGGGGGGTGTTCAAGACAGTGTTTCTCTGTGTAGCAGTGCTGCCCTGGCATCTGCTCTGTAGACCAGACTGGCCTCGAATTCACAGAAATCCACCTGCCTCTGCCTCTCAAGTGCTGGGGTTAAAGGTGTGTGCCACCACCTCCCGGCCCTTCTTTTATTCTGAGACCAGGATGGTCTTGAACTTCTGGTTCTTCTGCCTCAGCCTCCTGAGAAGCTGGGAATAGAGGCCTGCAGATCACTAGATCTTCCCTCAGGGCTCTGATCGTTCCTGTCTCCAGAGATCCATATATTCCACAGCCTCAGGTTCTTCCTGGGGCACAAGAACGACCATGTATGCAAAGCCCAGGGGAGCCTCTGGCAGACTTCCAAGTGTCAGGGCACAGGGTTCTGAGGCACAGGAAGAATGCTTGTCTGTCTCCTTTCTGGGCTGTGAGCATCTCAGTGTAGAGAAAACACGTAGACACGTGAACGCAGGTTGTCAGGGAGCACCTTTACCCACTGAACCACCCCACCAGCCCTCAAGAAAGCCCTTTTAGCATGAAGAGCAGTAAGTGGCTGAGGGATATCAGGGTGGCCTCCCCAGCACAGGACTCTCTACAGACAGGATCGAAATGCTTGGCTAGAGTCCGAGGCAGGAAGAAGGGCTCACAGAGGGGGTCACCCTAAGCCCATACTGTGCAGCTGCTCAAGGATCCAGAAGGAGAACTGACTGACTTAGGTTGGCACAGGAGAGTTGACTGTCAATCCCTTGAATGACAGGGACCCTTTCTCCAGGGCCCATTCCCTCACTCCCAGTTGACTGGAGGCAGGGTGGGGTGGGGGGTGGAGTGTGGGGTGGAGACCAGCTTCTGCAGGAAACTCAGGTACCTGCCCCCCCACCCCCGAACCTGAACAGTCTGTTCTTGTTTACGACCCCCATCCCAGGGGAACAGCGATTGCTCATCCCTGCATGTGATCTGAGAGGGCCAAATCTTTGGGGCCTGGAAGAAACTCAAGCCCCGCCAGCAGCCTGGCTTCGGAATGCTCAGCTGGTCCCCTCCATGTGACTGAGGTACAGCTATAAATATCAGAGGGGCCTCAGACCAAGACAGAAGTCGGACGCCAGGAGAAGACAAAAAGGATTCGATTGAGCTTGGGGACAAAGGCAAGCCCTCCAGTCCCACTCGGTGGGACACACGTGGAAGAGACAGCCCTCTCTCAAAGCAACATGGATTATAAATCCAGCCTGATTCCGGATGGGAACGCCATGGAGAACCTGGAGAAACAGCTGATCTGCCCCATCTGCCTGGAGATGTTTACCAAACCTGTGGTCATCCTGCCCTGCCAGCACAACCTCTGCCGGAAGTGTGCCAACGACATCTTCCAGGTCAGCACTAAGCAGGGCCAGGACCTGGAAGCCCCCCCCCCCCCCGCCCCGCCCCCCAGGACGCTGGCTTCTCAGATTCCTCTCCCTCTCAGCCCAGTGTGAAGCTATGCAGAGACCTCTGGGAAGGGCTAGGGGTGGGGGGCGGGGGGGCTAAGGGGGAAGGGGAGCTGCTCTGGTCCTTTTCCATGGATGCACTAAGAGTCCCCACGCTGCCCACAGCTCCCTGCTCTGCCTGGGTGGCTCACTGTTGATTCTCTAGTCAAGGTTCAAATGCCTAAGTGATAAGGGGGAAGGCTGGCAGAGAGGAGAGAGAAACCAGGCCCTGGGGCAGGAGCCAGCTTTAGGGTGGCAGGGGGCCTAGAGATTTGGAAGGAGGGTGCCAAGAGGCACATGGCCACAGCAACATCCTCAGAGGCTGTCTGCTCCTACACAGGGGCAGCGGGACGCCATCTTCCCGAGGTGGAAAGGGAATAGTTGTGACCGCACTCAAGGGTCCTGAGCCACTACAGAAAACGGTCTTTCAAAGTCAGATGTAGCTGCACATGCCAACAATCCCAGCATTCGGGAAGCTGAGGCAGGAGGATTGCTAAGAGTCTGAGGCCAGTCTGTGCTAACTAATGAGTTTGAGAAACAAGTCCCTGTCTCAAAAACAAAACCAAAAAGCCAAAAATGCCTTTTCACCAATTTCCTTAACAATCCTAGGAGCTGGCTCCAATTCTAAGGCCTGTGATATCAGTGGTAAACTGAGGCATAGAGAGAGATAGTTGCTTGCTTAAAGTCACATGACTTGAACTTACGTTGGCTGACACTGAACTTCTTGACTGTTTGAATACTCCAATCAAGACACTCCACCACATGGGTGGGCTGGTTCTAGGTCAAGACCAGGAGCCTGTGTCCTTTGGTTGGGCTGGTGTGTTTGGGGTAGTTAGGGAAAGAGGACCTGGAGACGAGAGAGGGAAGAAACTCCAGCCTCATCTTTGCCTTGGCTGTCTGCAGGCTGCGAATCCCTACTGGACCAACCGAGGTGGCTCAGTGTCCATGTCCGGAGGCCGTTTCCGCTGCCCCTCGTGCCGTCACGAGGTGATCATGGACCGGCACGGGGTGTATGGTCTGCAGAGGAATCTACTGGTGGAAAACATCATTGATATCTACAAGCAGGAGTGCTCCAGGTCAGTGTGCAGCTGAACAGCCCAGCCTCCTTCCCCAGCCACTCCTCCAGGAGATGACAGCCACATTCATCAGTACAGACAGCCCTCACCCTCTACCTCAGACAGAACCTCAGCTCTTGGTATACTGGGGGCATGAAAGAGAGTCCCGAGAACAGAGCATGAGTGTGGGTGTGTGCTTATGAGAGAGAAGGACTGGAGAGATGGCTCAGAGGTTAAGAGCACTGGCTGCTCTTCCAGAGGTCCTGAGTTCAATTCCCAGCAACCACATGGTGGCTCACAACCATCTATAATGAGATCTGGCGCCCTCTCCTGGCAGGCAGGGATACGTGCAGACAGAATACTGTATACATAATAAATAAATAAATCTTTAAGAGGGAGGGAGGGAGGGGAGAGAGGGAGAGAGAGAGAGAGAGAGAGAGAGAGAGAGAGAGAGAGAGAGAGAGAGAGAGAGAATGAATGAGAATCTATGGCTGAGAAAGCACCTGGGGAGAATGCGGCCAAGTGGTCCATATGACGGCAGGGGTCAGGCACCAAGAATGCTCCATCCTTCGCGATTATCCCTACATAGAGAAGGAAACAAGGAAATGAGGCTCCAAGAAGGGAAGTCAACTGTGGTGACTCATGTGTTCCCAGCTCTTGAGAGGCAGGGACAGGAGGATTACTGTGAGTTCCAGGCCAGCATAGCCTACAGAATGAGACCCTGTCTCACTCTTCCTCAATAATAATAGTAATAACAACAACAGTAATAACGGCTTTGGTCAGTTACCCAAGTTTACCAGTTAGGACAGGAATGATCTGGGCAGAATTTGCGGGTGGCAGGGGTGCGCAGTACTGGGCACCGACTGGAAAGAGACACAGCTACTGGTGATCCTGACTGGGGCTTGATGGTAGAACCTGCTGAGAACACAGGAAACCCTGGCCCTGGGCGCTGGAACCCACAGCACCAGCGAAGAACATCCCAACGAGACTCCTGGTCCACTGACCTCCTAGTGAAGATGGAGCACATCTGTAATCCCAGCACTAGGAGGGCTGAGGCAGGAGAACAGAGTTCAAGTCCAGCCCATGCAGCCAGACTCAGTCAAGGGGACAGTCAGATCTGAAATATTAGACATTCATGGAGCACCGACTGTATGTGGGTGCTGTCCTCAGCTCCTCCACGCATTTCCTGTCTAGTCTCACCGAGATATGACAAGGCCATCTCATCCCTGTGTTAGCACGAGAAAATGAAGGTTCGGGTTAGACTCGCGCGTGGTGAGGATGAGAGGGTGTAACTGACTCCGTGGTGAACATTCTTCCCCCTCCCTGCGTGCGTGCGTGCGTGCGTGCGTGCGTGCGTGTGTGTGTGTGTGTGTGTGGTGTCTGTGGAGGCCAAAAGAGGGTACTGGGTCCATATATTAGTCAGGGTTCTCTAAAGGAACAGAATTTACAGAATAAATATATACACAGGATTATTAGAATGGCTTACAGGCTGCGGTCCAGCTGGTCCAAGAATGACCGTCTACCAACAGAAGGTCCAAGAATCCAGTAGTGTTCAGCCCACAAGACTGATGTCTCACTTAGTCTTCAGTATATGCTGGAATCCCAAAGAAGTCGGCTCTGATGCCAGTGAAGGAATGGACTGGGTAGTGAGAACAAACAGGCAGAGAGAGAGAGCAAGCTTCCTTCCTCCATGTCTTTCATATTGGATGCCAGCAGAAGGTGTGGTCCAGATTAGCAGTGGATCTTCACACCCCAAAAAAGAACTGGATTAAAAGTGGGTCTTCCCACTTAAAATTATTTAATTAAGAAAAAATCCCTTATGGGTATACCCAGCCACTTGGACTTTAGATAATTCCAGATGTAGTCAAGTTGATAAGATATCGCCATCACAACCCCCGGGGAACTAAAGCTGGGGTTACAGATGGTTGTGAGCTGTCATGTGGGTGTTGAGAACCAAACCCAGGTCCCCTGCAAGAGCAATCAGCTCTCTTAATTGCCCACCTATCTCTCCAGTCTCCACAGTAAATACTCTAAACTTCTTTGTTATATTACATCTCCTGTAGCTAGAACCAACACTACAAATGACATTGTTGAGTCCCAGGCATGGTGGGTGGCATATGCCTGCGATCCCAGCTCCTTGGGAGTCTGAGGCAGGAGGATCTCCGTTTCAAGGCTCACCTAGGCTACATTGCAAATGCAGTGCCTGCCTGGACCACTCAGCAAGATCCTGATTGAAAGTAAAAATAAAATAATAAAAATAAGGGGCTGGAAATGTGGTAGAACTCTTTCTAACACAAGGCTCTGTCCAGTCTCTTCCCCAGATAAGACATGCATATACGTTTTAAAATTATTTTTATTATTTGTTATTAGTATGTGGTGTGGGTGTGAGTGCGCACACACACCATGGCCCATGTGTGGAGGTCAGAGGATGACTTTGTGGAACCCATTTTCTCCTTCTGCCTTTACATGAATTCAGGGATCAAATTCAGGTTGCTGGCCTCTGCTGCAATACAAGTACCCTTATCTGCTGAGCCATCTTGTCAGCCCACAAATGCCTGTTTCTGATGATAATAACGACAATGATGGTGGTGATGATGATGATAATAATAATAATAATAATGCAATTTATAGTATACCAATGACAGCCTACTGCTGTAGAGTCCTGAACTTGGGTCTGGACTCTTTGAGGCTTTTCCCTAACAGGCAAATGACAATGAGAGTTGCCCTTACCCAGGGTCTGCTCAGAGCTCTGCAGGTCACATTCTGACATGGTTGGCACACCTCTGAGGGACACTGAGGCTTGAAGAACTAAGATCACACAAAACAGCCAGTGTTTGACCCTGACACCTGGCCACCAGGGAGGGGGGAGGTGTTCTCAAGCAGCTGGCCCTCTCCACCTTGCTTCACACCCTGTACTGCTCCTGCCACCCTAGGGGACAGAGGCAAGTGGCACCAGGAAAACCCCCATCGCCACAGCCACAGTATGGGGCTCCTCATCCGCACAGCCACAGTGTGGACTCCCAGATGAAAACAAAATCCAGCCTGGAAAGGGGCCCCAGTAAAGTCTGGGGTGTGACAGCCATGCAGGGCTGCTGCGAGGTGAGAGGTTGACACTGATGGAGGACAGTCACTATCTGAGACTTATGAGATGCTTACGTGTTAGGGGCTGGGGGTCAGAGGTCATGTAGACACAGCTGCTTATCCTAAATGGATGTGAGTTCTGTCTAGCTTGGGGGGTAAGGCTTCGACTCTAAAACCCCAGTCTACGCTGGGGATGACTGATGCTGGAGAGGAGTGCACCAGGTACCCTAGGCAGAGATAGCAATCAAGGGAGAAAGGCGTCCTAGGACAGAGAAACTCTTGGGCTGGCAAGATGGCTCAATGAGTAAAGGTGCTTGCCGCCAAGCCTGACTACCTGAGTTCTAGCCCCAGGACCCACATGGTGGAAGAAGAGAACAAACTCCTTCAAGCTGTCCTCTGACCTCCACACATGTGCCGTCTCACACACACACACCGCCCAATATACACACATAATAAATAAAAGAAGTTTTTAAAACTAAAAAGGAGCCAGGTGGTAGTGGCGCATGCCTTTAATCCCAGCACTCAGGAGGTAAAGGCAGGTGGATCTCCGTGAGTTGAGGCCAGCCTGGTCTACAGAGCGAGATCCAGGACAGGCTCCAAAGATACACAGAGAAACCCTGTCTCAAAAAAAAAAAAAAAAAAAAAAAAAAATTAAAAAGGAGATTTTGGGGCCCCAAAGAGCCTTTCTATAGTGTAGGTCAAGGTTTGCACTAGGCTTCTGGACAGCCCTGCCCCGCACCATGTGTTGTTTGTATGGCTTAGGGTGTACATACTGTCCCCTTCTCTGAACTCTCAGGATGTGTTCACTCATGTATCCTCTCTGCTTGCGTTTCATTTCCAGTCTCCACGCCAGGTACTGTATGTTATAGACATGGGGAAGAAAACCAAGCAGGCTTCCCCGCCTGGTTGAAGGCCACTGTCTGATAGATTAAATATAGACATAAGGACTACCATCGGAATAAGTTGCCCAGGCCCCAGCAACTGAGAGCTATGGGGCTATAATTAGAGCAAGGCGTTCTAGCCTCCCCTGCCTGTGCTGCTGGGCGACCTTGGGCAAGTCCATTCATTTCTGGGGCTCTGTCGCCTCTCCCCTAAGGTTAGCACCTTCTGGCCTGACTCTGGAATTCTGGGGCCCTCCCCAGGCCCCCTGTACCAACTCAGGCCAGCTCCAACACTGCAGTCTGTTTGGGGGTTTGGGAACAGGTTTGATATCATTAGCTTCCTTGATCTTGGGCTCTCAGAAGATAAAATGGAGAATGTCTGGAGCAGCCAGGCACCCTGGGAGCAGACATGTGAATGTGGTGGCCTCCTGTGCTTGGAGATAGGAAGGGACAGGGAGAGGGGACATCCCTGACTTGTGATTCTTCTCCTCCTCAGTCGGCCCCTGCAGAAAGGCAGCCACCCGATGTGCAAGGAGCATGAAGATGAGAAAATCAACATCTACTGCCTCACATGTGAGGTGCCTACCTGCTCCTTGTGCAAGGTGTTCGGGGCCCACCAGGCCTGTGAGGTAGCCCCGCTGCAAAACGTCTTCCAGGGACAGAAGGTATTACCTACAGCCACTGTGTCCAGATGATTCCGAGGGTGGATTTGACCCTTGTGGATGTGCTGAGCCGGCCTTTCAGGAATAGTCCCTCTGGAGGGACTTCCCGGGCCACAGGGACAGCGGCCGGTGCCTCCCTGGGGGAGGTGACTGAGCTCATGGGTTATACTTAGAGTCACTTGAGAACACCTGGGTGTGGCCACAGGGAGAAGGCCAGACCCTAGGGTCAGGCCACCAGGCCCTTCCAGGCCATGGCTTCCTCTCCTGTGTGCTCTGGGGTCCCAGACCTCTCCACCTGAGCCTCTCATGAGCACAAGGCAGATTCGAGACTCTTTCCTGGGCCTTGGCAACCCCAGCTTCCTATCTCTGTAGTGAGCTGTGGCCCTTTCTAAACTCTCTGTTCCCCACATTTCATTTGGCTCTTGGACTCTTTTGTTCTAGAACTTTCCAATTCTATTCCTTTTCTCAGAAACTAGCAGCTGGGTATGACAGCACAGGCCTTTAAGCTTAGCACTCATGAGGCAGAGGCAGGTGGATCTCTGTGAATATGAGGCCAGCCTGGTCTACAGAGTAAGTATGCCAGAGCAGCATAGTAAGACCCTGTCTCAAAAAAGAAAAGGAAAGGAAAGTTTTTCCTTTGTCCTTTGCCAGTACTTTGTTGTATGTTTTGGGATGCTCCGTTCCTCTATGTGAGTCTCACCCATCCATAAAGGATACAGCATCTGTAGTAGTCTCTGCTTTAGGCCTGAACTGCTCCCCAAAAGGAGGGATGGAAACCCTACTTTTGACTCTCTGGGAAAGGGGGTACAGGAACATCACGGTGCTGTGATGCCGAGAAGCAGCAGCCGGCTCTGAGTCTATTTCTGTCTCTCCTCTCCCCCCTCCCATCCAGACTGAACTGAGTAACTGCATCTCCATGCTGGTTGCGGGGAATGACCGAGTGCAGACTATCATCTCTCAGCTGGAGGACTCCTGCCGAGTGACGAAGGTGAGCATGATGACTGGCCCTGTCAGCGGTGAGGCGGAAGCCTCCAGTGCAGCTGTCTCAGGGCACTTGAGTTGTGAGTATGGGTTGGGGTTTGGCGCCTTGGGTGCCCAGTAGAGATGGCAGAGAGGGGCACAGTCATTCCCCTGCTCGCTCGGCAGATGGTTCCTGAGCACAGCAACTGTGTCAGACCCTGCCCAAAGGACTGCACGGACCCACCAGTAACTCCCTGAATGTCTCCAGCATCAATCATTTTGCTGCAGAGCAAGGTTCCTGGACCTTGAAAAGCTCACACTTGACCCTGGAGCCTGTGGAAGCTCAGGTTCTGACTCAGTGGATCAGGAACGAAATAGGATTCTGCACTTCTTCATTTATTATATATATATATATATATATATATATATATATATATATATATATATATTTTTTTTTTTTTTTGGTTTTTTGAGACAGAGTTTCTCTGTGTAGTTTTGGTGCCTGTCCTGGATCTCACTCTGTAGACTAGGCTGGCCTCAAACTCACAGAGATCCGCCTGCCTCTGCCTCCCGAGTGCTGGGATTAAAGGCATGCGCCACCACCGCCCGGCCTCTCCAGCCCTCTTTCTGTCTGTCTTTCTTATTTTCTTTCATTTGATTTTTTGAGATAAGGTCTTCTGTGGAACAGGATGAACCTGCATTTACTATGTAGTCTGGATTGGCCTTGAACTCCTGATTCTCCTACCTCTATCTGCCGAGTGCTGGGATTACAGGCATGTACCTGGCTGAAATTTTGCATTTCTTTTTTCGAGACAGGGTTTCTCTGTGTAGCTTTGCGCCTCTCCTGGAACTCACTTGGTAGCCCAGGCTGGCCTCGAACTCACAGAGATCCGCCTGGCTCTGCCTCCCGAGTGCTGGGATTAAAGGCGTGCGCCACCACCGCCCGGCTGAAATTTTGCATTTCTAATGAGCTTTGGAAGGCTATTGGTTCCGCAGGCTGTAGAGGCAGAGGTAGTTCTGGCAGCCAGACGTGATGCCAACTCTGTAATATCAGCATTTGGGAGATGAATGCAAACAGAGAAATTCAAGATCCTCCTCCTACACATAATAAGTTTGAAGCTAGCCTGGGCTACATCAGACTGTCTCAAAAACAAACAAACAGAAGAAGAAGAGAAAGAAAAGAGAAAAAGAAAGAATGAAGCTTTCCCATTCGTGGAGGAGTATTCAAAATTCTGCTCTTCCTAGCCGCAGCGGCACACACCTCTAACCCCAGCACTCGGGAAGCAAAAGCAGGCGGATCTCTGTGAGTTTGAGGCCAGCCTGGTCTACAGAGTGAATTCCAGACAAGCCAGGGCTGCACAGTGAGACCCTTTCTCCAGCAAGAAAAATGATCTGGTCTCTTCTTGAGGCAGGGTTAGAGCTGGGGGGTGGGGGTGGGGAGCACCCTAACTGCAAGTGGACTCAACTGTAGGAAGGAGAGGAACATCGTGGTCCCCCGAGTGCTAGGTGTCCCATTCTGAAAGCTTCCACTGCCAAGTCCACTTTACTTTTCTGAGACAGAGTCTCGCTGAGTTACGCCATGTCAACCTTCCGCACAGGCGCGTACTTCCCATTAGCTTTGCCTCCTGCGGGATGAGGACTTGGCAGGCTCTCTTCCCTCTGCAGATGGCTGGTCCCTGGGCCCTTCTGTCTCAGAAAGTGGGTCGGGACCCCATGAGATGAGACCGTAGGGTTTCTGTCCTCAGGAAAACAGCCACCAGGTGAAGGAGGAGCTGAGCCAGAAGTTTGACGCCCTCTACGCCATCTTGGATGAGAAGAAGAGTGAGTTGCTGCAGCGGATCACACAGGAGCAGGAGGAGAAGCTGGGCTTCATCGAGGCCCTGATCCTCCAGTACCGAGAGCAGCTGGAAAAGTCCACCAAGCTTGTGGAAACAGCCATTCAGTCCCTGGACGAGCCTGGAGGGGCCACCTTCCTCTTGGTGAGTGGCACCTGGAGGGGTTGGGTGGATTTGAACTATACTCTTCCTTAACCCTTGACCAGGCCATTTAAATCTTGGTAAGACACTAGGCATGGAAGTTCATGCCTGGAATCCTAGTACTTGAGAGGCGGAGGCAGGAGGATTACAGGTTGAGGGGAAACCAAGACAATTTGGTTGAAATCTCAAAATAAGACATGCCAGGCTAGGCTCGGTGGCACACGACTTTGATCCCTGCACTTAGAAGATACAAGCAGAGGCAGAAGGATCGCTGTGAGTTTGAGGCTAGCCTGGTATATATAGGGAGCTCCAGGCCAGCCAAGACTGCACAGTGAGACTCTGTCTCAAAACAAACAAATAAGCAAACACAAAAACACATTAAAAAGTAGATGGCTCTGTGGTTAAGAACACTTTTTTTGTGTCGCACACCTTTAGTCCCAGCAATGGGGAAGCAGAGGCAGGTAGATCTCTGTGAGTTTGAGGCCAGCATGGTCTACAGAGCAAATTCCAGGATAGCCAGAGCTATATAATAGAGAGACCCTGTCTGAAAAAAACAAACAAACAAACAAAAAACCCACTTTTTGTTCTCACAACGGATCTGGATTCAGTTCCCAGCAGATACATGGTGGCTTACAACCATCCATAACTCCATTTCCAGGGGACCCAATGCCCACTTCTGACATCCAAGGGCACCAGGCACACATGTGGTGCACATACATATATGCAGGCACTCATACATACACATCAAACAAAAATAAATAAATCTTTTCAACAGCAGCAAAACCCAGAAGGTCTGGAGATGATGGCTCAGGGGTCAGAGAACTTGCTGATCTTTTAGAGGGCCTGAGTTAGGTTCCCAGCACTCATGTCGGGCAGCTCACAACCACCTCTAATTCCAGTTCCAGGGGAGTCTGATACCCTCTTATGGCCTCCAGGGGCTGCTGCACATGTGTGGTGCACATAAACTCACAGTCACACATACATACAAATAAAAATCTAAAAACACACAAAAAAACTACAGTACTCAAAACACATACATGCCTTTGGCTCTTCTCATGGGCCAGCTCTGTCCAGACCACAGGTCTGAAAAGTAGGTTTGGCTGACTCTCAACCAGGAGACTTCAGACATTGTGAGTGGCTGGGTCTGAGAACCCTGGCTTCCTGCCAGGACAGGGGAAGCATACTGGGGTGCATGCTGGCCAAGACCTGGGCTAACCAGAGGCAGAGAGGAAATGTCCCAAGTTCTGTCTAACTCAGGGCAGGAATCAAGTTACAACTGCACCATGGAATGGAGTCTACGCTCCATGCTGCACCATGGAGTCTACGCTCCAAGCTGCACCATGGAGTCTACGCTCAGGAGGTCATTATGTTATGTCCCCTGGGGACTTGCAATGCTAACCTTCCTATTCTTTCTCCCTACAGAGTGCCAAGCAACTCATCAAGAGGTTAGTGTCTCTGGGACTGTCACTCAAGTCCCTAGGTCCCCCCAGGGCTTTTGACACTTAGTGGGACCCTGTGCATTAGGGTTGGGGCTCACCCCTAGCTCATGCCCCCTACTTTCTTGGGTCATCCACTCTGCTTGACCCTGGAGAAGAAATGTTCTCTACCCCTGCATCCCCTCTCACTTCAGGGATGGATTGTGGGGCTGGGTCAGGACCCACTTAGAGCTGAGGCTAAGTTGTCCCTTCCCACATGAAGCCCTGAGACCTTACCCTGCCTTTCTGCCCACAGCATTGTGGAGGCTTCCAAGGGCTGCCAGCTTGGGAAGACAGAGCAGGGCTTTGAAAGCATGGACTACTTTACTCTGGATTTAGAACACATAGCAGAAGCCCTGAGGGCCATCGACTTTGGGACAGGTAAAGGACACGGTAACACTACTGGCTTGTATGCATGTTCGACCCTTGAAAGGCAGCATTCCCCTTGGAGCCCGTGGTAGGCAGATCCTCTAAAAACGTCGAATTTACACAGTCAACTCTGACAGGGTCTCTCTATGGAGCCCTGGCTGTCCTAGAATTCTCTAAGTAGACCAGGCTGGCCTGGAACTCAGATCTGCCTGTCTCTGCCTCCGAGCACTGGGGTTAAAGGTTACCCCACTGCACCCAGCCCTGGGCTCATTTATTTGTTGGACTTTTGATGCTCTGAGCACTGAGACCCTGACCTAAAGATGTGAATTCCATCAACTCCAGGATGGAGTTATGCCAACACCTCCGTTTTGTAGTTTAGGAAACTAAGTATAGACAGGGTAACCCCTTGTTCGAGGCCACGCAGCTAATAAGTAGCTGGTGCAAACCCCACCCGGGCCATTTGGCTCACAAGACTCTCTGAGGACACAGGAGACAATGTGAAGACATCGTGGCGCTGGCCCAGAGTGATTCTCTGGGGAAACTATTATGAGCAGTAACTACAGCGAGCCCTCTGGATTCCAGTTTACGCATGCACCCTGGGTGTTCGGCTGCAGTTTTTATTTGCCTTTTTTTCTTTTTTTTTTTTGAGACAGGGTGTCACTATGTAGCTCAGGCTGTCCTTGTGGCTAACCTCCTACCTCAGTTTCCTGAGTGCTGGGATTACAAACTTAAACCGTGGTGCTCTGGTTTGTAAACATCCATTGACAAATGCTGACTCTGTAATTCCCTGGGGCCTGGAAGGGAGTGGCGAGACCCTGTTAGGAAAGTTTGAAGGTCACATCCCAGGATGAGAAAGTGAGGAGCCAGGTTGCGCTTTGGGGGACACTGTCTTGAGCAGAACCTCCCAGGCTACCCCATGACTGCCTCTCTGTGAACTGAGGAATGAGGTAAACAGAATGAGATGCTGAGCAAGCTGGTTTGAAAGGCTGAGCAGATTCTTTAAGCCAAGGACTCTGATCTGGAAGGACAGGGAATGTTTGCCCAGCTTCCTCCTGGTGATGTGTCTGTTCCGCTGAGAGGCACAGAACCCCAAGTGTGCCTCCTGCGTCCCTGAGGCCAGACACATCAGTGATGAAGGATGTGGTATCTTGGGCCAAAAGGACTGATCTGGAGGTGGGGAACAGACACATGAAGGCTGGACTCTGAGCTGGGGTCCTCAAACCCAGTACCTCCTACATCCTTGCTGCTTCTAGGTGCCCAGTTGGGCCCAGAAATGGGGACAGATGTCCCCTCTAGGCCAATCTTCTAATAGTTGCTGTGAAAAGCCAATCCCATCTTAAAACAATTGGTCTTATGTCAGATGAGGACGAGGAGGAGTTTATTGACGATGAGGAAGATCAGGAAGAGGCCGTGTCCACAGAGGGGAAAGAAGGTAAGAACTCCCTTTCTCTGCCTTTGTGCCTTCAGCCTTAGGAGTGCTGCACTACACATTCCCAGGGTGTGCGTGTGTTTATTATTATTACTTTGGTCCCCCCTCTTTTGTACATCTGAGGTATGCATGCATATATGCATGTTTGCACATGTGTGTGTTTAGGGGGTGTCCAGGCAGAGGTCCAAGGCTGATGTCAAGGGTCTTCTTGATCACTCCCCACCAGATTCACTGAGGCAGGGGTCATGGATTTGCTAGTCTAGCTAGCCAAATTGCTCAGGGGTCCCCTTTCCCATCTTCTGAGCTCTGGAATCACAGGCTACCATGGTCATCGGCATTTCTTTGGGTAGGTGCTGGGACCTGAACTCTGGCCCTCATGTTCATGTAGGGACCACCCACCAAGCCAGTTCCCAGCTGCTGTTGCTTCCTCCTCCTGTGTGTGTGTGTGTGTGTGTGTGTGTGTGTGTGTGTGTGTGTGTGTGTGTGTGTGTGTGTGTATGTGTTAATGGCTGGCCTCTTTGAGCTGGGATTAAAGGCATGCTCCCCTACACCTAGTTAGTGTTCAAGCCCAGTTACTAGAGCCAAATTCCAATCCAGCTAAAGTGGCTAGCTCCGGGGCAGTGGTTCTCAGCCTGTGGGTCATGATCCCTGGGGGGGGCGGTGTCAAAGGACACTTTCACAGGGTTGGCCTAAAACCATCAGAAAACACAGATTATTTACATTACAATTCATAACAGTAGCAAACATAACAGTTATGAAGTAGCAACAAAAATAATTTAATGACTGGAGGTCACCACAACATGAGGAGGTGTATTAAAGGGTCACAGCATTAGGAAGGTTCAGAATCACTCCTCTAAGCCATGACTTCTGACAGCTAAATTCCAGTTTGGTTTTAGAGAGCCCAGATGGGAGGTGGTATGTTGTGACTTGTCACCACAGCTCTGGAGGTCCTGGGTCCTCTTGAGTCTGTATCTCACCATGAGCCTGTGTCTGATTTTTCTCTTCCAGGACACCAGTGAGGAGCTGGATGAGTAGACACCCTCTGAAAGCAAAGACTGGGGGGGGCGGGTGACAGGCCCGTCTGGGGAAGGGGTTGGGGCTCCTTGGGGGGGCGGGCACAATGAGGAAGTATGTCTTCTCTGCTCAGAGAGCAGGGGCTAGAGTAGGACCCCCCACCGCTGTGTCCAGCAGCTGCTGAAACACGATTGGAAAGGTATTCAAAACGTCACAGGACACTTTTCTACGTTGGTGCAAAATGAAATATTTTGTATGTTTTTAAAATGTGATTTTTGTATATACTTGTATATGTACGCCAATTTGGTGCTTTTTGTATGAGAACTTTTGTATGATCACAAAGAGGGAAGGAAGTCAAGATAATAGAGCTGCCCACTTTCCTTTCCTAGGTGGGAGGGCTGGGTCTCACTCAAAGGCCTAGAAAGGGCAATGTACTGTACTTCAGTGCCCATCCCCAAACAAGGGGAGAGGACTGAGTTTGTGTTATATGTTGTTTTAATAAATGCACAATGGGCTGGGCATGGGGGCGAATGCCCTTTCATCCCAGTACTCTAGAGGTAGAGCTATGAGTTCAAGGCCAGCCTGGTCTACATGGAGAGTTCCAGAGCAGCCAGGACTACATAGAGAGACTCTATCTCAAAAATAATAATGAAAAAGAATAAAAAATAAATGCACAGCGCTTTTTTCATGTAAGTAAAAAAGAGATGTGATTTCATTCAGTTTGAGTGTGTGTGTGTGTGTGTGTGTGTGTGTGTGTGTGTGTGTGTGTGTGTGTGGCTAGCAGTGGAACCAAGGACCATGAAAATACTAGATGGAAACTCTACCCTGATCTACAGGAGGCCCCAGCCCCCCTTTAGCCTGTTTTTGTTTGTTTTGTTTCGTTTCTAGGAGACAAGAATTCAGCGTCAGCCAGCCTTTAATCTCTTTAGTACACCTTGTCTAATCTCAGAGAGCAGTGTAGAGTCAGCTCAACTACAGGCAAGCGCAACACAGGCTGACACAAATACGGAACACAGGATGACACAAATACGGGAAGCAGTCTACCCAAAGAAAGCTGACATGGTGGCGCACGCCATTAATCCCAGCACTCCGGAGGCAGAGGCAGGCAGATCTCTGAGTTCAAGGATAACCAGGCCTATGTAGACAGACCCCGTGTCAAAATAAAATTAAAGTCAAAAAGCTGAGAGTTGGCGAAGGTGAAGCTTGGTGGCACACACCTATAATCCCATTTGGGAGGTAGAGGCAGGAAGATTTGATGTTCAAGGTCATCCTCAGCTATGCAGCAAGTCTGAGGCTAGCCTGAGACCCCGTCTCATATAACACTGATGAAGCTGGATGATGGGGTGCACGTCTGTAATCTCAGTATTCGGGAGGCTCAGCAGGAAGACTGCCAGAGTTCGAGACCACACTCGGCTACAAGTCAAGGGTCAGGCCTGACAGGGATACATGGATACATGGCAAGATTTGATGTTGACAGAAATAAGCCCAGAGACTACAGTTCGATTGATGGAATGTCTGTCTTTCATGAACTCTTGGGTTCAATCCCCAGCACAAACCAGTGTGGTGACACAAGCCTATAATGCCAGCACTTCTGGTGTCGAGGCAGGGGAATCAAGGCCAGTCTGAACTACAGAACTGTTTGTTGTTGTTTTTTTCTTTCCCTCTTTTCTTCTTATTTATCTGTCTTAGGATTTCTATTGCTTTGAAGAGACACAATTTTTTGTTTGTTTTTTTTCGAGACAGAGTTTCTCTGTGTATCTCTGGCTGTCCTGGAATTCTCTTTGTAGACCAGGCTGGCCTCGAACTCACAGAGATCCACCTGCCTTTGCCTCCTGAATGCTGGGATTAAAGGCGTGCGCCAGCACTATCCAGCAAGACACCACAACTCTTATAAAGGAAAACATTTAATTGGGTGGCTTACCTTTTCAGAGGTTCAGTCCATTATCAACATGGTGTGATGTGCAGGCAGACATGGAGCTGAGAGTCCTATATCTTAACACAAAGGCAACAGGAAGTGGTCTATCTCACTGGGTATGGCTTGAGCATATATGAGACCTCAGAGCCCACCTCCACAGTGACATACTTTCTCCAACAAGCCCACACCTAATCCAATAAGGTCACACCTTCTAAGAGTGCCACTCTCTTTGGGGGCCATTCTCTTTCAAACCACCACACTACCTATTTATTTATTTGAGACAGGGTCTTTCTACAGACAGGATCCTGCAGGTAGGAGCTGATGCAGAGGCCATGAAGACTGTTTACTGGCTTGCTCAGCCTGCTTTCTTTCTTTCTTTCTTCTTCTTCTTCTTCTTCTTCTTCTTTTTTTTTTTTTTTTTTTTGGTTTTTCGAGACAGGGTTTCTCTGTGTAGCTTTGTGCCTTTCCTGGAACTCGCTTTGTAGACCAGGCTGGCCTTGAACTCACAAAGATCCTCCTGGCTCTGCCTCCTGAGTGCTGGGATTAAAGGCGTGTGCCACCAATGCCCAGCTCAGCCTGCTTTCTTATAGAACCTAGGACCACCAGCCCAGGGATGGCTCCACCAACATTGGGCTGGCCCTTCCCCACTGATCATTAATTGAGAAAATGCCTTACAGCTGTTTTGTGTTGTTTTGTTTTGTGGTTTTTTTGTTTGTTTTGAGAAAGAGTTTCTCTGTGTAGCCTTGGCTGTCCTAGAACTCACTTTGTAGACTAGGCTGGCTTTGAACTCACAGATCCACCTGCCTCTGCCTCGAGTGCTGGGATTAAAGGGCATTAGCCATCATTGCCCAGCTTTGCAGCTGGATCTTATGGAGGCATTTCCTCAACTGAGGCTCTTTCCTGATGACTCTAGCTTGTGTCAAGTTAACACATAAAACCAGCCAGTACGGCTGGGCGGTGGTGGCGCACACCTTTAATCCCAGCACTCAGGAGGCAGAGCCAGGTGGATCTCTGTGAGTTCAAGGCCAGCCTGGTCTACAGATCGAGATCCAGAACAGGCACCAAAACTACAGAGAAACCCTGTCTCAAAAACAACAACAACAACAAAAAAAAACCAGCCAGTACACCTTGAAAACTTTCTGTGCCAATGCCAGCCCAGCTCTTCACTCTGCATGGGTCATTAACCTGTCATTTTTAATGTCACACACCTGTTCGGTTTGTTTTTTTTTTTTTAAGTATTTTTTGTGCGGGAGAAGACACCACAGTTCCACCTAATTAAGAAAGACAATTTGGGTCCAGGAAGACGACTCGGAAGCACTGGCTGCTATTGCAGGGGACCTGGCTTTGGTTCACAGCACCCACATGGTGGCTCACACTGTCTACAACTCCAGGGGAGGCAAAGCTCTCTTCTGACTCCAAGGCCACAAGGGCACATATATACACGCTGGCAGAACACACGTACACACAGAATAAAAATAAGCAAATCTTTAATAAAGAACAGAAAGATACTTTTACAACCGAGGCCTTTTGTTTTCTCCTCTCACACTGTGAATCAATCCACAGGGAACGGGCTCCTCTCTGCTGGCTCTCACAATGCCTGCTTCTCCGGGTAGAGCGGCCTGGTGCTTCAGCGGGACTCGGGTACCGTTCTCTTTGGTTTATGTCTTTCTTCCTGTTTTAGGAAGTCATATCAGACCATGCTCAGCATACACATTAATTCTCTCAGAATCTGGCCCCCAACTTGCTTGTTTACAGTGCCAATAGCACTTGCGGACTGTGTAGACAATAGCACCAATGCCATGGTGACATGTAGGGGGCGTTCCTCTTTGACCCATATTTGTTTCTTTGATGTCTGCAGTGTGACTCTTCATGTAAAATCATGTACATGTGACCAAAGGAATAACGTCTGTCATTTAAGAAGCTTAGTGAGCCACTGTTAGGTGCCTCCCCTCTCTCCCACTGGGAGAGATTTTGTCTGAGAAAAAATAAAAAGGACATGACTGCTTCTAGGTATGGTGGAGGAGAAAGTTTATTGTAGATAAAAGGGAGAGTGTAGTTAGTGGCAGGGACATCTGGGAGTGTCCACAGTGGACATGACCAGACTGAGCTGGGCCATGTAGGAGAGGGGGAGGGGAAGGGAGAGGGGAGAGAGGAGAACCAGGTGCAGCAGCCAGGAGGCCAATGGTCCAGAAAGCGTGGGTACCCAACATGGCTGGATTATATAGGGAAGAGCCTCAGGGGGAAGGGCGGCCAAGCCCCTGGGCTGCAGAGTGCCAACCATACCCTGTAACAGGTAGGGACTGGGGGGTGCTGGGAGAACCTGGCAGCTAGATCTGCTTTGATATGTAAAACGGTCACCTCAGTCACTTGTCCTGGGTTTGAAACTGAACATTGTCAAATTACTGGAAGACGGCAGCTCCGGCTGAAAGCTGTTAGCTTTCTTATAGTCTTTTTTATATTTTATTTACATTTATTTATTAAGTGGGGGCGAGGGGGCCCCGGGGCCCCCGCCACAGCACACCTGTGGAGGTCAGAGGAAAACTGACAAGGAATCCACTATCTCCTGTCACCACGTGCATGCCAGGGATGCAGCTCAGGTCATCAGGCTTGGTGAGGACCAGCTTATCTGTGGAGCCCGCTTTACAGCCTTAGTCTCAAGTATTCTCCCCCAGAAGACTTTGAGAGACAGGTGGGACATGGTGACCTTTGATCCCAGCACTGAAGACACTGAGGCAGGGGGACTGAGAGTTCAAGCCAGCCTGGGATACACAGGGAGACTGTGTCTCAGAAGTGGATAATTAAACAACAAAGACAGACGCTCCCACCTCCTCGAAATCACATCCTAACTGGTACGCATCTGGTTCCACAGCACCTCTCCATGTTCCTGACTAGAGAAGCAGGCATTACAGTCCCTAATCTTGCCAATCTGACGAAGCAACCAGTTTTATTGGGGTTACTTCCAGGAATGTGGGTGAAAGGTCACTTCCAGGTGCAGAAGTGATTGACAGCTGCGTCACTAAAATCCTACCTCAGCTGGGCGACAGACCAAAAGAGTTGGAAGCCCGGAACATACAGCACAGCATGCGGCCAGCTCAGCGGTTGGAGAGGGTCCTTTCCAGGCAGTTGAGTGGGATGAACTTCTTACTGGCAGCTCAGCTGGTCTCCTTTAGACAGATCACTCACCCAAGAGCATCTCTCTGAGGGCCCTCACTACTTAGATATGCTTGTGGGAGGGACCTAGAGAATCTGGTCAGTTTCAGGGACTTCCTGAAGCTACTGAGTTGTTTACTTCCTGCGATTAAGGAAGTAAACTTAGCTTTCCAGTAGAACATTTTGTTGTTTCACATCTCTATAAACATCCTGTTTTAAAATACCCTGTTTGTCTCCCTTTTAACATCCTTTATCTGAGGGAGCTTCCCTTCAAGACACATGGCTTTAATCTAGAAGGAAACTGCTACACAGCACACACTCGGCTCTCTTTTGTTTTCTTTTAGCAGGGGCTGGCCTTGAATCCACTATGTAGTTGATAATCATGATCTCCTAATCCTCTTGCCCTCACCTGCCAAGTGCTGCCAGTTTGTGAAGTTTTATTTTATCTATTGTTTATTTTTTTGAGGCAGTGTCTCTGTGTTGACCAGGCTGGCCTTTGACTCACAGGGATCCACCTGCCTTTGTCTTTCCGAGTGCTGGCTGGCTTATTTTATTTCATGCTGCATGTATGTAAGTGTAGTGAATGTGTGTTAGGTACCAGTGATGCCAGAAGAGAGTGCTGGATCCCCTGGAACAGCTGTTACAGACGGACGGGAGAGGTTTATATTCCCCTGTGGATGCTGGGAACTGAAGTTCTCTTTTTTCCCCACCTAGATAGAGTTTCTCTGTGTAACTCTGGCTGTCCTGGAATTCACTCTGTAGATCAGGCTGGCCTCTAACTCAGAGATCCACCCGCCTCTGCCTCCTGAGTGCTGAGATTAAAGACATGGGAGAGCAGTGAGTTCTTTTAACCACTGACCCATCTCTCCAGCTGCCTTGTTGAAGTTTTAAATGAAATTTTTGATTAGGTGAGTGTGTGTGTGTGTGTGTGTGTGTGTGTGTGTGTGACACTCGTGCACATGCACACATTTTGGAATTGAACCCAGGGCCCTAAAGAATGTTAGCCAAGCACTCTATCACTGAGCTACATCCTCAGCACAAACTCTTGCAAATCAATTAAAATCCTTTCTGAGGATACAGGGAAAGGCCGAACTTCAAATGCAATTCTCCCGATAAACTCTCAAGGCTGTGCTTCGGACACCAGATGCACACACCAGGAAAGAAATTAATTTTGCGGTGGACCACAGCAGGTTGTCCACAAATTCAATTCAATCCGTCTTCAGTGCTTGGTCTCCGAGACAATCCCCTTCTCTTTTGATGCCGAGCACAAGCCCCAGGTTTTACCTTCTCACAGCTTCTCTCCTTGGGTACCATCAAGTTGCTAAGAATCCTGGGAAATGCTAACTTAACATTTATTAATTCATCACAAAGTATGTAGCTAAGGGACAGAGGGCAGGGCTTATGGGAAGGGGTGGAGACACTCTATGCCCCCTCCAGGCACACCACTTCCAGAGGCCTTCCTGTGTTTGGCTTTCGGGACCTTCGGGAAACTTTTGTGGCTTTTTTTTTTTTTTAATTGGAGATGTCCTCGTGTAAACACAATTAAATCATAACCCTGAGGATTTTATTGAATGAAAAGAGTGAGAACTGATGTTAACAGCTGGGTGGGGACATCCAGCAGAGCCTGTCTATGCACTTTCCTCATCCCAGATACCAGGCAGGGCCCCTCTGATTGGTCAGGCCAGAGAACTCTAGATAGAAGGTGGGAAAGATCAGAATTTCTGTGGCTTCAGGTGGGAGGGTGAGGCAGAAGAATCCCTAGTTCAGGGTCACACTCAGCACACTCAAGTTCGGCCTGGGCTACCTTGATCTAGCCTTAAAAACAAAACTGTCTATGATCTGTCCTAAGACAGAGATTCTAGTTTCTGTTGCCTTCCTTGGGAAGGAATTAGTTGAGAGGGCTGGGAGGCACTAGCCTGCAATCCCAGCATTCAGGATGCTGAAGCTGGAGATCACAAGTTCCAAGCCAGCCTGGGTTACATAGGGAGACTGTCTCAAGCCAAACAAAACAAACCAGATTTTATATATATATATATAAATTATAAAAACACAAGCACCATCCGAAATATAGATTTAAAAGAAATCTTGCCAGGTGGTGGTGGTGGTGGTGGTGGCACGCCTTTAATCCCAGCACTCAAGAGGCAGAGCCAGGCAGATCTTTGTGAGTTCGAGGCCAGCCTGGACTACAGAGTGGGATCCAGGAAAGGCGCAAAGCTACACAGAGAAACCCTGTCTCGAAAAACCAAACCAAACCAAACCAAAACAAAACAAAATCTTCTGAGTTGGGTGTGGTAATATACACCGTTAACCCCAGTACTCGGGAGGCAGAGGTAGGCAGATCTCTGTGAGTTCGAGGCCAGCCTGGTCTACAGAGTGAGTTCCAGGACAGCCAGGGCTGTTACACAGGAAAACCCTGTCTCAAAAAAACAAAAACAAAACATTGAGAATGTATGATATGTTTTGCATTGAGGAGAAAAAGAGTGATCTAACACACTGTCATATCTTTTCCATCTTAAGATATGACAGGAATCTGTGATTACTGTAGAAATTCCATCAAACAGCACTCACCACCTCTCACCTAATTCATGTTTAAAGGACCAGAGCTTGAACTAAGGGTTTTGTACACAGTAGGAGAGTCCTCTACCACTCAGCTCACACCTCAGT
Organism: Peromyscus californicus insignis; assembly: GCF_007827085.1. NCBI lineage: Eukaryota > Metazoa > Chordata > Mammalia > Rodentia > Cricetidae > Peromyscus > Peromyscus californicus. The sequence goes on along the minus strand of NW_026294573.1, from coordinate 20,179,935 downwards.
TCTTTTTTACTTTGCGACTCGGTTCCAGTAAATTGCCCAGGCTAGCCTCAAATTCAAGATCCTTCTGCCCAAGGCTCCTTAATTCCTGGGATGATAGGCATGGGCCACCATGTCACGTTCTCCTACTTGTCCCAATCTAATTTCACATGTGTTTAAGCGCCCACCCACCTAGGTGCTGAGCACTAAACTGGGCAGACCACTGGGGGGCCCTGCTTCCCAGTCAGCTGACCTACAGGCCTCTGCACTATGCATAGAAGTAATAGTTCTTCTGTTACCCAATCCTCTGAGAGGATTTGGTGTGTGTTTATTGTTATTTTATTTTTTTGAGACAGGGCCTACAAGTCTGAAGTACCCCGGGCTAGCCTCAAGCTAGCTATATAGTCAAAGATAACCTTGAACTTCTGATCTTTTAGCCCTTCACCTCTGCAGAGGTGGGATTACAAGCATGTGTGGTGCTGTGGATGGAACTCAAGGTTTCCTGCGTGCTAGGCCATCACCTACCAGCTGAGCTACAGCCCTAGCCCTGTCCTGTCCTGTCCTGCCCCCATCGCCTTGAGGCAAAGCCTCTCAGTCTAGCCTGGGCTACATACATAGCCATAGTGACACCTCTCCTTCCTTTTCTTCCCCCCTGGGCACTGGGGGAAGGCTTTGTGCATGAACAGTCTATCAACGAGCTGCACCCCCAGATACACCTTCCAAGCTGTGACCCTGAGGACCCGAGCAGATGGAGTGACTGAGTAAGGAGGTCACCAACGGGAAGGAGATAACTATCAGAGGCCAGTACTGGGGGCCACAGGCCCCAAACCCCAGAAAAATGTGGACTATGGTCTAAACAGGAGACTGTTCAGAATGTATGGAGCATCGCTCTGGCAACCAGGTCTTCTCCTAAGATGGCCCTTCCGGCACCATCTCCCAGGAATTTGTTGGGCTTCTGGGGTGTAAAGAAAGGCCAGCTACAAGTGGCTGTTCTCCCCCAGATAGCTTCGGTTAATGAGACACTGGTTTTGTGTGTGTGTGTGTGTGTGTGTGTAGGTGGAGATAGAGCCAGCCACTCCAGATCCTAATCAGTACTCAAGGCAGGAGGAACTGGTGCCTGGTGCCTTTGCAAGGAAGCTTGGGTCTGTAACTCCAACACTACTCCGGTGGGGACTGCGCCCCACCCCCCACCCCGCAGAAGGAGGCAGACCAGCTGGCAGCCAGAGGTCCAGAGCACCCCAGCCCACCGCGGGAGGGGGGGGAGCACTCCCTAGAAAAGAAAAAGATCCCAGTCCCCCGCGGGAGGGTCTCTTTCTAGAAAAGAAAATAGATCAAGCTTCGGGGAAGTATGTCTTCCTAGCTGGAAGCTCGACCCTAGCCTCAGGAGTCCCCACGTTTTTTGCCAGTAGTCACATCCCTGCCCTAAGGCAACCTTTTTCTGTCTCTGTCTGTCTCTGTCTCTCTCTCTCTCCTCTCTCTCTCCTCTCTCTCTCTCTCTCTCTCTCTCCCTCCCTCCCCTTCTTCCCTCCCTCCCTCCCTCTCTCCTTCCCCTCCCTCCCTCCCCTTCCTCCCTCCCTCCCTCCCTCTTTCCTTCCCCTCCCTCCCTCCCCTTCCTCCCTCCCTCCCTCCCTCCATCTCTCTCTCTGTCGTGTTTATTGAAACAGGTTTTCTCTGTGTAACAAAACCTTAGCTGTCCTGGAACTCACGCTGTAGAACAGGCTGCCTCAAACTCACAGAGATCCGCCTGCCTCTGGCTCCTTGGCTGAGTACTAGAATTAAAGGCGTGAGCCACCATGCCTTGCCGATTTTCTAGGAACCCAGATCCCAAGATTTATCTATGGGATGCCATTAAGAGTGGGTGTTTTGGTCACCCAGTCCTAACTTAGCAACTCTGGGCAACTCTTAGCAAGTGCTTTGCTCCGGGCAAGGGCCCTTAAGCTTTCGGTCGCTGGCCGATCAGCTCCTTCAGGCTCGGGGACGCAGGAGATCAGTGCGGGGGGCAGAGCCGCGATTCCCTTTGCAGCCGGTCACCCTTCCCCCTCCCCGCGGGCTTTTGCACACGACGCGCCGCGGGCGGCTTCACACGGAGTGGCGAGGGCCGGGGATAAAGCGGGCGGGCGCGGGGCGCAGCGGCGGGACCCGAGCGGAAGGTGAGTGCGCTCTGCCGTCGCCCGGCGCGCAACTTCGAGGGCGCACTGGGAGAGGCGGCATGCCGACCATGGACAAACAGAACCTCCTGGAGAGCACCAGCAGAACCTGGTAAGTTCAAGCCCCAAGGGGCGGGAATCCCGGCGGCATCACAGGCACCTCCTCTTTGGCCCTCCTGGCTGTCGTTGGTCCGGGCGGGGGCTTGAACCTGGGATCCCGCCAGAGGGATGGGGTGAGGCAAGGGAAAGAGGAAACTGGCGGTGGCCTCGTAGCCCCGGGGATCACCTGGCCAAGCACACAGATCCTGAACGCTGCTTGCGGGTGCGCCCGAGTGGGACACAGTCGGGTGCCGGGAACCCCGCCTTCGCTCCAGCACTTTGATCCCAGGCAGCCCTGAGGTGGGGAGGCCCTGTGCCCTCGGGTGCGCTGCGCTACGGTCCACGCTGCTCTCTCCAGCCAGAACTCTGCTCTTTCTTTGCGCTCTACTGGACAGCCTGCCCTTTGGCTAGACTCTCCTGTAGGCCTGGGAAGGGGTGGAGGAGGAGGGAACGGCTTAGAACAAGGTTCCAAGACTCGTTTCCCCAGCATCCCCCTGTAACACTGGCTTCTTACCTCTGATCCCACGCCAGGCACTGTTCTTTTTTGTTTGTTTGTTTTGTTTTGTTTTTTCGAGACAGGGCTACTCTGTGTAGTTTTGGTGCCTGTCCTGGCTCTCGCTATGTAGACCAGGCTGGCCTCGAACTCACAGAGATCCGCCTGGCTCTGCCTCCTGCGTGCTGAGATTAAAGGCGTATGTCACCACTGCCCGACCAGGCAGTTTTTACTTGCTCTGGAAACACCGGGCCAGCAACACTCCCCGAAACTGGCTCAACCTCCCGGCTGAGCGTTTTCTCTCCTTCTTCTCACCTCCAGGTCATACTTAGGGTCTCTGTGGAAGAGTGAGACTGGTCCGACCCCTCCTGTGGACCTGCCCACTGTTGAGCTGGCTATCCAGAGCAACCATTGTTGCCACGCCCAGAGGGATTCTGGTAGCCACTCTGACCCCAAGAAGCAGAAGGCCCGGCGCAAGCTCTATGTGGCCTCTGCCATCTGCCTGGTGTTCATGATTGGAGAAATCATTGGTAAAGCCCATCTATGTAAATTAAGAAAAGCTGGTTGAGGGATAGGCTGAATGCTCCCATTAGTGCTAATGGCACTGATGGCTATCCCTGTTTTATTAATCAGTTTGTTTGTTTGTTTTAAGATAAGGTCTCACTAAGTAGCCTTAGCTGGCCTGGAACTCATATTCACTTTGCCTCTGCTTCCAGTGTGTTGAGATTAAAGATGTGTGACACCACATCCATCAATTTATTTATTTATTTATTCGTTCATTTATTCATTCATTCATTTATTGTTTTTCGAGTCAGGGTTTTCTCTGTAGCTTTGGAGCCTGTCCTGGACTAGCTCTGTAGACCAGGCTAGCCTTGAACTCACAGAGATTCGCCTGCCTCTGCCTCCCAAGTGCTGGGATTAAAGGCGTGCGCCACTGCCACCCGGTGCTATTTATGCTATTTATTTGTTTATTTATTGGCTTTTCAAGATTGGGTTTCTCTGTGTAACTCTGGCTGTTATAACTCCCGCTGTAGACCAGGCTGGTCTAGAACTCAGAGATCTGTCTGCCTCTGCTTCTCAAGTGCTGGTATTAAAGGCATGTGCCACCACCACCAGGCTAATTTTTTTTCTTTAAGGCAATCACTTGGTTAGAGCCATGGCTCTGCAGCTAAGAGGCTGTTCTTCCAGAGGACCTGGGCTTGATTCCCGGCACCTACATGGTGGCTCACAGTGATCTATTACTCTAGTCCCAGGGAATCAGACGCCCTCTTGTGGCTTCTGTGCATTTGGTGCACATACATACATGTAGGCGAAACACATGCACTTAATTAATAATAAAAATAAGAGGAGCACTTACTGAGTCCCTACTTAGTCTCCTGTCTCTAATATGAACGTGATGATCTTCCTCCCCCTCCTCCTCCTCCTCCTTTTTCTTTTTTCAAGACAGGTTTCTCTGTGTATCCCTGACTGTCCTGGAACTCACTCTATAGACCAGGCTGGCCTCAGACTCAGAGATCTGCCTGTCTCTGCCTCCCGAGTGCTGGGATTAAAGGTGTGCACCACCACTGCCTGAATTTGATTTTCACACTCACCCTGTAAGAAGATGTTACCTCCTTGGGGGGAAATTGAGGCTCAGAGTGGAGGTCACATGGTCATGTTGAACAACTGATAGGTGCAGAGACGACCCAGGTGTCTTCCAGGGCTGAGGTCTCCCCGCTGCACAGAACGGGGGAGCTAACTCTTTGGGAGAACTTCACCCCCGGCTCTCACTTCTGCAGGCGGGTACCTGGCACACAGCCTGGCCATCATGACCGACGCAGCCCATTTGCTCACCGATTTTGCCAGCATGCTCATTAGCCTCTTCTCCCTGTGGGTGTCTTCCCGACCGGCTACCAAGACCATGAACTTCGGCTGGCAACGAGCTGGTAAGGATCCTTGTGGGCCACAGATGGGGTCGATCGGGTCAGAATAGGGCTTGTTTTTTTTTTTTTTTGGTTTTTTGAGACGGTTTCTCTGTAGCTTTGGAGCCTTTCCTAGATCTCGTGCTGTAGACCAGGCTGGCCTCGAACTCACAGAGATCCACCTGCCTCTGCCTCCCAAGTGCTGGGATTACAGGTGTGCGCCACCACCGCCCGGCAGAACAGCGTTTTTGTTTGGAATTGAAAATGTTTGGAGAAAGCATTTCTAGTAGTCCAAGCTGGCTTTGAATTTACTAAGTAACCAAGACTGCCCTTAAAATTCCTGATCCTCATGTCTCTACCTCCCAAGACCTGGAATTCCAGGGATGTGCCACACCCAACCAATTTTTGTTGTTGTTGTTTGTTTTTTTCCTGGAGCTAAGGACCGAACCCAGGGTCTTGCACTTGCTAGGCAAGCGCTCTACCACTGAGCTAAATCCCCAACCCCTAAAATCTTTTTTTTTTCTTTTTGGTTTTTCGAGACAGAGTTTCTCTGTGTAGCTTTGCGCCTTTCCTGGAACTCACTTGGTAGCCCAGGCTGGCCTCGAACTCACAGAGATCTCCCTGGCTCTGTCTCCCGAGTGCTGGGATTAAAGGCGTGCGCCACCACCGCTCAGCTTTGTTTGTTTTTTTTTTTTAAACGGTTTTGATAGGTGGTCCAGGCTGGCCTCTAACTCCCTGTATAGCCCAGGCTGGCTTCAAACTCAGTGACTGTACTGTCACAGCCTCCCAAGGACTGGAATTAAGGCCCATGCTATCCCAGGAATGCCAGGAGTTAGGCCAAAAAAGCAGCCTTTATGGGGAAGGGGGTGTCTGCCTTGGCCTCTGTCCTCTGGGAACTCCCAATCTGATGGGACAGACATGGTGCCAGTTATCTGGGAGCTATTAGTTAATGGAGAAACAAAGTTCACCTCGCTTAGAAAATAGTGGCTGGGAACAAATGACAATAGCATTGTCCTTGCCTGTCACTGTGGGTCCGCTGTGGGATAGGGAAAGGTCAGTCAACACTGCCTTAGGCTGGCAGTTCCCTTCTGGGTGCCACTGTCGCTTTCCTCAGGGAGAGATGGCCCAATGTCCTCAGCCCCCATTTATCAGCTGAGTAAAACAAGGAGCTTGAGATGGCTCAGGAGCCGGCGCCTGCTACCATGGGCTGTAACCGTCACTCCAGCTCTGGGGACTCCGGGCCCTCTTCTGTTACCTTAATTAAAGTAGGTAGTGGTGACCTTACCTTTATTTGGGTGGGAAAATTAGGCACACGCCCTTAATCCCAGCACAAGGGAGGCAGAGGCAGGTGTATCTCTTGAATTCAAGGCTAGCCTGATCTACATAGTGCAACCACAAAAATCATGTAAGTATCAAACTCAGGCAGCCCCCTTGCCTTAGCGGCCCACATGCTAGGAGTAGAGATGTGCACCATCATGCTGGCTAGAACGTATATATTATGTCAGTTTCTTCCCACACACAGCAAACAAGGCTGAGCTAGGTGATTCTTTCTGGATACGAGTTCTCATATGTGAGTTGGCGGGATGAGGCACGTCTTCAGGAAAAAATACCACAGACACCCAGGCCCTGGCTTTACAGCGGGGAAGCGCTACATGGAGGGAGTAGGCCTTCCCACCCTCAGGGCCCAGGCTAAGGTTGGTCTCGTGGTTGGGCTCTTATCTAGAGATCCTTGGAGCCTTGGTGTCTGTTCTGTCCATCTGGGTGGTGACTGGGGTGCTGGTGTACCTGGCTGTGCAGCGCTTGATTTCTGGAGATTATGAGATCAAAGGGGCCACCATGTTGATCACGTCAGGCTGCGCTGTGGCTGTGAACATCATGTGAGTATGGCCCCAGGTCCCTATAATTTTTTATATATATATATATAGACTCCGAATCTCCCCATACGCAAACCTCTGTCAGCTCCCCTGCCAGCACAGAATTTCCCTCATGACCTGAGCGCTGGCACCTGGTATACACGGTCCTCCTTTAAATGTTAGGCCAAGGTCATGGGAGGTTATAGATATGCACCCCCACATCACCACCCCCCCACCACTCCCACCCCCACCCCCCGGAACACACACACACATATATTAGGTGTCAGAGAATAAACTTCAAGGCTACCCAAAGCAAAGGGGATGCATCTGGCTCATGCTGGAACAAAGGCCAAGTCAGGCTGACGTGGCTAAAACTGGTCTCAGTAAAGGAGAGAGGGTAGAACATGGGTTTGGGCCCTCCGCCTCCATTGCTCACTTGTCTCAGGCTCCCTACCTGTAACATGATGAGATGAACCACACGACTTCCTCACTGCCCCGTGCTCTGAAATTCAGCTTTGGGGTACTGTGCCCAGTCAGCCGCCCACTGTGGGCAGAGCTCTTTGCCCTGTGGCTATGAGCTAAGGCTGTAGAGCTAGGTTCCTAAGCCTAAGAGGGTCACTGAGTTCTGGGGGCTTCACCTTTTCACCCTCAGGGAGGCCAGGCCTAATGGGTGGACTTTGCCTGGCAGACTTGAAACCTTGGTTACCTTACCGAGCTTTGTCTGCTTCCATAGAATGGGCCTGGCTCTTCACCAGTCTGGACATGGGCACAGCCATGGACGTGGGCACAGCCATGGCAACCAAAGCCATGAAGACAGTCAACGGCAGGAGGAGAACCCCAGTGTCCGAGCAGCCTTTATCCATGTGATTGGGGACCTTCTGCAGAGTCTGGGTGTCTTGGTGGCTGCCTACATTATATACTTCAAGGTCAGAGCTGGGTCCAGGGAGGGAGGTGGGCAATACCTGGGGCTCCTCTGCACAGGGCTTTCCCCCATGCTAGGCCCCCTCCAGCTTGGGGTGAGAGGGTGGAGAAAAGGAAGGAATATGTGAGCTGGGAAGCTGGATTTAAGCCCATGGCTATGTTGCCGAAGCCCGGGCATTGCCTATCACACAGAGACGTGAGATGTAAAATGAGCCGCGTGCGGCCAAGGCTGTGTGATGAGTGAATTGCTTGGTCTCATCGAAGCTCAGTTTCCTATCTATTAAGTGGGAATGGTGGGGAGGCTGGAGAGATGGCTCAGAGGTTAAGAGCACTGGCTGTTCTTCCAGAGGTCCTGAGTTCAATTCCCAGAAACCACACGGTGGCTCAGAACCATCTGTAATGAGATCTGGTGCCCTCTTCAGGCACACGGGCAGAACACTGTATATGTAATAAATAAGTCTTGCCGGGCTGTGGTGGCGCACGCCTTTAATCCCAGCACTCGGGAGGCAGAGGCAGGCGGATCTCTCTGAGTTCAAGGCCAGCCTGGACTACCAAGTGAGTTCCAGGAAAGGCACAAAGCTACACGGAGAAACCCTGTCTCGAATAAACCAAAATAAATAAATAAATAAATAAGTCTTAAACAAAAAATGGGAACAGTGAGCCAAATGCTGACATCCCTTTTTAGCTCCGCCTGTGTCTTAGCTCTTTAGGAAGAGCTGTGTCCTGAGGTGGTCTAGATGGAGATTAGAGCAGGAAACTGAGGGACAAGGCCAGAGTGAGTTCCGCGTTCACCCTGAAAAGAGACCCTCCCTGTTACTGTGCCGGGCGGAGGGAAACAGGGAGATGCTGCTGAGCCCATATCTGTCTCCTTTTCCTGTAGCCTGAGTACAAGTACGTGGACCCCATCTGCACCTTCCTGTTCTCCATCCTGGTCTTGGGGACAACGTTAACCATCCTGAGAGATGTCCTCTTGGTGCTCATGGAAGGTAACTGGGTCATAGAGCTTTGGGGGCTTGGGGGTAGGGTGTATGCAGATGTCTGTGCTCATCTGTTAAGTTGTGTGTAGAAACCAGAGGTTGCCCGTGGGGTGTCACCCTCACCCTAATTTTTGTTGTTGTTTTGTTTGGAGATAAGGTCTCACTATGTAGCCCTGGCTGTCCTGGAACTTACTATGTAGACCAGGCAGGCCTCAAACTCGCAGAGATCCACCTGCCTCTGCCTCCCAAGTGCTGGGATTAAAGGTGTGTGTCCCTCTGCCTAGCTCTTACCTTAGTTTTTAAGACAGGGTCTCACTGAGTAGACTAAGCTAGCCTTGAACCCACAGAGATTCATCTGCCTCTGCTTCTGAAGTGCACTACCTTTCCAGGCTCACCTGATTTTTTGTTTGTTTTTTAGACTTATTTATTATGCATAAATAAATGTATGCCTACATGACAAAAGAGGGCACCAGATCTCATTACAGATGGTTGTGAGCCACCATGTGGGTGCTGGGAATTGAACTCAGCACCTCTGGAAGAACATCCAGTGCTCTTATCACAGAGCCATCTCTCTAGCGTTACCAGACCGGTTTTTTCTGTGTTTCCCTGGCTATCCTGAAACTCGCTCTGTAGACCAGGCTGGACTTTGCTGGGATTAAAGGCATGCATGTGCTACTACCACCCGGCTAGCCCTTATTTTAATAACTTACTAAGGTCTCTCACTGGACCTAGAGCTGCCTAGTTTCTCAAAGCTGGCTGGCCAGCAAACCACCTGGGTCTATGTGTCCTCTACCTTCCCCCGACCCCACACCAGCTCTAGGGTTACTGGCGAGGACAGCCACACCTGTCTGTTTTTGTTTTTGCTTTTTTTGTGGGTGCTGGGCACCTGAACTTGGGTCCTTACTTTACCCACTAAGCCCTCTCCCCAGATCTAGGACTAGACCAAGCTGGCTGGTCCATCAGTCCCAAGGAATCTGCCCGTCTCTGCCTTCCCTGTCTGGGATTACAAGCGTGTGCTGCCATGCCCGCGTGTGTGTTTAGTGTGAGTTCTGGGGGGCGGGGTGGGGAATCTAACATGCCTCTAGCACTGGTAGCAGCTGAAGTATCTCCCAGCCTGGCTTTGATGGGGGGGGTCTCTCAGCGTGTGGCTCACAAAGTCTAATCCACCTCAGACAGTGTGGATGTTTGGAGAGCCCCTGCAGGGTGGGAGCCAGGGTTTGGAACCTTAACGTGGTCCTCAGAGCTCTGAGCTGATCAGGTGTGCCAGTTCCCAGACAGGTCCCAGACCATGCTTACCCTCCCCCGCGCCTCCTTGGAGTGTGTCTTCCCTGGCTGGTCACGTGGCTGGGCGACCTTGGTAACACCTGGAGCTCCAGCCCCATCCCCAGTCATCAGGTGCCTTTTCCCAGGAAGACAGGGCTTTGATTCAGGGGTTTGGGGTTGTTTTTGTTTTTGTTTGGAGGAGGGGACAGGGTTTGAAATAGGGTCTCTCTGTGTAGCCCTGGCTGGCCCAGAACTCAAGACCAGGTTAGCCTCAAAAGTCTGCCTTCCCAAGTGCTGGCTTAAAAGCATGCCCCACCACACCCAGCAACTTTTTAAAATTTTATTTTGAGACAGGGTCCCACTATGTAGACCAGACTGACATCAAATTCACAGAGCCCGGCCTGTGTCTACCTTCCTAGTGCTAGGATCAAAGGGTGCTGGGAACTGAACCTTGATCCTCTGGAAGAGCAGCAAGTGCTTCCAACTGCTGAGCCCTCTCTCTAGTCCCTTGTTTTTGAGACATGGTCTCTATCTGCAGCTCAGAGGGAACTGCCTTGGCCTCCCAAGTGTTGGAAACAGAGGCATGCACCACCTTAGCTCCTCAGTTCTTTCCCACAGGTCTCAGGGCGCCCACACCCTGTTCCTGCCTCAACTGTAAAGTGATGAATGGTGTGCCTGGAACTACCGCTCTAATACACAGGGCTGTCCACACTTTAGGCCTTGGGGCTTAGGCCCAAGCCATGGCTTTCTGGAGGGTCGGGGAGAGTTGGAAGAGAGTAGGGTGCAGGCCTGGGGTTGTCGGGAATGTTTCGCTTCAAGGCTGTCTTCAACAAGATGACTGGCCTCACCGGGCCTGCTGGGGCCACACCTGTAATCCCAGCACCCAAGACGTTGAAGCAGAATTTTGGGTGCAAGACCAGCTTGGGGTACATAGCAAGACTGTCCTAAAAACAAAGAGACACTGACCATATTGATGTGAGCAGAACAGACTCATGCTCTCAGAGTTTCCATTCCAGTTGATGTGACAGGACAGAGTGAGGGATGGGAACCATAGGAACCTGCTGCCCGAGGGGGCCTTCTCAATAGATGGCCCTGGAGGAATGGTGTGGCGTGGGAGGGTAGTGTTCTTCACCACTGTGCGTGCTGTTCCAGGGACTCCCAAAGGTGTGGACTTCACAGCTGTGAAGAACCTTCTGCTGTCCGTGGACGGGGTGGAAGCCTTGCATAGTCTGCATATCTGGGCGCTGACCGTGGCCCAGCCGGTGCTCTCGGTCCACATAGCTATCGGTGAGTGAGGCTGAAGAGAGAAGCAGCCAGAAGCCTGGGGCCATGCCGAGGGTTTGCCGAGGGTTTGTCGAGGGTTTGTCGAGGGTTTGCCGGCCTCTGGCCACATGCTGAGCATTTAAATGCCCTTTGATCCCCTCCACTGCATTTATGGAGAAAGATGACTGAGGGCTTGGGGTTGGTCAGGTCATGTGCGCAGCAGCAAGGGAGTGAGTGGCTGGGGAGACAAGCGGTAAGGCCAGAGCTTTTCTTGCTCTCTCGGGCCCGCCTAGCGCAGGATAGCCCCTGGCATCTCTTGTCCCTAGTCTGTTCCCCAGGGGTAGACGTGAGGTCAAACATCCCATGTTTTTCTCTTCCCAGCTCAGAATGCTGACGCCCAAGCTGTGCTGAAGGTGGCGAGGGACCGCCTCCAGGGCAAGTTCAATTTCCACATGATGACCATCCAGATTGAGAGCTACTCTGAGGAGATGAAGGACTGCCAGGAATGCCAGGGCCCCTCAGACTGACTGACTGGCCAGACACCACGGGAGGCACGGCCAGGACCTGTGGGTGGCGCATCGAGGGTCCAACCAGGACTCAGGTTCAAGACACAGCCTGGTCCACGCCCACGCCTAACATCGCAGCTGGAAAGGCACTGAGGCACAGAAGGGGACTCTGGCGTGTCCCCTTCTATCCAGGGTCTTTGTGTCTAGAACAAAAAAATGGAACAAGACACACGTTACTGGAAAGTCGGGCTTCCTTTTGCAGGGTCAGTCTCATTGATAAAAGAATTTTGAAACGGACTCAGAAGGATGCTTTGAAGACCGTTTTATTAGAATTTGGGAGAACACCACACAGGCCTAGCAAGCTGTGAATATCAGCGGCTGCTGGAAGGAGGAGAGAGAAGGGAGAAAGCAAGCCACGCCTTTTGAGTTAGGGTCAGCCGTGGAGTTCTGTAAAGGGCTGAGCGGCTGTGTTGGGGGGAGGGGCTAGGGAAACAGTGAGAAAACTGAGCGTGTTGGGGCAAGCATGCTTAGGGCTTTGGTCAGTATCCAAAGACGAACTAGAGAGCTGGGGAGACTCTGGGTAGAGGGCTGCCACAGAACCAGGGAGACCTGGGTTTGGACGGTCCGCACTTTGTACTTAGTGGGAGGTGGAGGTAGGATCCGTGGGGCTTGCTGGGCGCCTAGTCTAACCACGTCTCTGCCGTCTAGGTTCAGTGAGAGACTCTACTTCAAAAAAAGAAGTTGGAGAGCAATGGAGGATACCTGCTGTGGCCTCCACGAACACCCCTCCCTCTCTCTCTCTCTCTCTCTCTCTCTCTCTCTCTCTCTCACACACACACACACACACACACACACACACACACACACACACACAATTTAAAGATGAAAAATGAGATAAAAACAGGCCAACCTAGCAGTTAAGGTACATAAGCAACTGTCTTGTATGTGGGGGATGGGCAGAGAACCGTAAGTGCCCTGATTAAGGGGCTGGCTGATCGTGCCTTTCAGTCCCTTAGCACATCTTTGGGTGACTGGCAGGCCCGGTTGAGTGAACTCTCTAAAAAGAATGTGTGTGGTGGTCAGAGGACAATTTTGTGGAGCTGCTTCTCGCCACCGTTATGTGAATTCCTGGGATCAATGACGGGTTGTCGGGCCTGAGCCACCCTTGAGGGAGGGGACAGTGGTATGTAATGTTCTAATCTTTGGAGCAGGTTAGACTGTCCTAGCTTCACCCTGGGCCAGGGTAGAACTTGGTTTCCATTCTTTGGACCGGGAGGAATTTCTTTCTAGGAGACTGGCCTCAAGGATGCCCTCCTGACTTGCTCTTCCCCAGTCGGTCCCCACCAGCTGCCTCATGAACCTGCAGCCATCGGGAGCCCCTGCCTCCGCCCATAATGGCTTACTAAGGCCATCACCCTGAGATGTGGGGCCAAAGGGCACCTGAGGCTTCTCTGTGTCTTGATCACTTTGGCTGTGGGCCCCACGTGACTTCCTGGAGGAGGAGGCCTCTTACTAGGGAAGAACCTGGCTGGTTTCTTCCTTCCTGGTACCCCAGCCCAGGAAGCTGTCAGTGTAGCCATGGCCTTGACACAGGTGACGGGGACAGATTCCAGTTGGGACCATGCCCTCAACAGTCCCGGAGCAAGGCCACCTCCCTTGACCTGATACTATCCCAGGAGATTGTAGGCTCTGTTGCCTGGATGCAAGAGGAGAGACCTGTCCCGTCTCATAGAGGTGACAGGCCTAGCCCTGGGCCAATGTGTACATCTGAAGTAGGCCAGTCCTTAAGGCTGTCACTTCTCAGTGCTTGTGACTTATATGGAGACCAGGAACTTCGGGACACCTTCCCCCCAGGACTGAAGACAGCCGAGCCTGTCACACACCTGCTGGTTGTGTCTTGGTCACTTTGATCAGGGTTCTAGAAAAGGGACTCTGCAGTTGAGGCTGTTGTGAAGGGCCAGGCCAGCTTCCCAGCCTTCTGTCTTTATTTTGTTCTGGCAGGTAAGAGGAGAGGCAGTGTTTGCCTCCACCAACACGACCCCATTTTTAAAATAAATGGCAAGCGTCGGGCGGCGTTGGCGGTGGTGGCCCACGCCTTTAATCCAGCACTCGGGAGGCAGAGGCAGATGGATCTCTGAGTTCGAGGCCAGCCTGGTCCACAGGACAGGACAGGCACCAAAACTACACAGAGAAACCCTGTCTTCAAAACAAACAAATAAATAAATGGCAAGCATTTGCTTTCTATTTTTGGAGTTTGTCTTTAGGGATTTTAAATTTATGTGTATGAGTGTAGCTTGAGTTTTCTTGCCTGGCCCACAGTCAGGACAAATCTCTCTCACCTGCCAGTCCCACAGCCACTCAGACCCAACCAAGTAAACACAGAGACTTATATTGGTTACAAACTGTATGGCTGTGGCAGGCTTCTTGCTAACTGTTCTTACAGCTTAAATTAATCCATTTCCATTAATCTATACCTTGCCACATGTCTCATGGCTTACCGTCATCTTTACATGCTGTTTCTCATCATGGCGGCTGGCAGTGTCTCTCTGACTCAGCCTTCCACTTCCCAGCTTTATTCTCCTCCTTGTCCCGCCTATACTTCCTGCCTGGCCACGGGCCAATCAGTGATTTATTTATTGACCAATCAGCAACACATTTGACATACAGACCATCTTGAGTGTTTTGCCTTGCAGATATGAATGAGCACCACATACATACCTGGTACCATTGGAGGCCGGAAGAAGGCATCAGATCCCCTGGAACTCAAATTAGAGGTGGTGTGAGCCACTATGTGGGTGCCTGGACTGAACCCAGAGTCTCTTAACCCTGAGCCATCTCTCCAGCATTTTAGTTTCTGTTTTGTTTTGTTTTGAAGACGGGCTACTTAGGTAGCCCAAGATAATCTTGAACTCCTGATCATCTTAAATTTTTTACATCGTTTATTTTATGACCATTGGTACTTTTTGTCTGCACATGTCTGTGTGAGGGTGTCAAAAGCCCTGGAACTGGAGTCAAACAGTTGTGAGCTGCCATGTGGGTGCTGGGAATTGAACCTGGATCCTCTGGAAGAACAGCCAGTGCTCTTAACTGCTGAGCCATCTCTCCAGCCCCTTAACTTTTTTAATTGATTATTATTGTGTATCCGTGCACAATGTGGGGAGTTCGTGTGGAGGTCAGAGGACAACTTTTGGGAACTGGTTCTCTTTCCACCATGGGTCTAGGGATGGAATTCAGGTCACCAGTCTAGTATTCTCACCCACAACCCACAGAGCGGTCTCAATGGCCTAGTTTCTGATCCTCTTGCCTCTGCCTCCTAAATGCTGGAATTACAGGTATATAGCAGATACATCTGGCTTTTCAGTTTTTAATTTTAGATAGTCCATGCTAGCCTGTAGTTCCAATCCTCCTGCCTCAGCCTCCTGGGTACTGGATTACAGCATGTACCATGCACCACCCTTGACCTCTCATTCGACTCTCTCCATCTGTTAAAAACAACTTCCTGCCTTTTAGCACTGTCACTGGTCTCCTGTGACTTAGGCTCAGGGGTCCTTCAGCTCTTCAAGGTTTGTGTGGAATCAGTGTGACCCTGGAATGGGGAAGATGCTGGCAGCTATGCACTCCTCTAGTTTCAAGTAACCAAGTGCCCACCCCTCAGCCTCCACCACCCCCCAGATTCTGGATACTGGGCATCTCTGTGTGCCACGTCTTTATACCTCTCAAAAGATGGTCATTGCTGTGCTTTTTGTGGTTGCTGATATGTTGAGATAAGTCTCTCTGTGCCTGTGGTCCAGGATGGCCAGGGACTTTCAGAGGGTCTCCTGCCCCTCCTGAGTGCTGAGACCATAGACACGAGCTCCTGGACCGTCTTCTTCCTCTTCCTTTTAAGTAGTGTGGTGTGTGCGCATGCGTGCGTGCGTGCGTGTACACTTACCTGTATGTGAACCACGTGTTTGGGTGCCCTTCCTCTGGAAGGGGAGTTATAGGTGTTTGTGAACCATTTAATGTGAGTGCTGGGAACTCAGGCAAGGTCCTTTGCAGGGTTATTTGTAAGCACCTAGGGAGCGATCTCTCTAGCCCTCACAGCTTTCATTTTTATAGATGAGATAACAAGGTTCAGAGAGGCAAAGTCACAGAGCGGATGTGAGACAGACATCCGCATGACTTGGCTAATCTGTTACAGCAGGGGTTGAGACCTAACCTGAGCAGAATCCAACAGTGCCTTCCACACAGGCACAGCCAGCCGAAGGCAGCCGTTGTCCTGGGTGTCTGAGCCACAACTGCAAAGGTGCCTCCTGTCCCCTGACTGGCCCTGGCACTGGGTGCCCTCCATCCTTGGCGGGGTGCCTAGACTGCAGCTGTGTGGGTTCCTCACTCTCAACTGCTCTTGACCGTGGGCCAAGCCACCTCCCCACACTTTAATCTCCAGGCCCCGCTTGCACCCAAGCATCTGACAGCTCCCGGCTTCCAATAAACGGCCCACTTTCCACACCCAGCTGTGACAGGCTCCAGGAAGGACCTGAGTCACACAGGGGCCAGGAGAGAAGTTGGAGAAAGGGGGTGTGAGGCCTCAAGGGACAGACTGTTCCGGCCAACAACCTAGTCACGGGAGTTTCCACAGTGGCCGAAGCCATCAAAGAAGGAAAACACCTGATACCTTGGACCTGGGTTGGACCCCCACCCCCACCGTCTGGAGTCACCACAGTCCCCCACCACGCTCCCCCTTGACCCTGAGCGCCCGCCACATCGTGCAGCTGCTGTACGGGTATTTATAGCCTGAGCGTGAGTGGGCAAGGACACGTGCTTTATTTCGGAAGCGATAATTCCAGTTCCAGGTGATGAACCTATGAAAAGCACCGTCCCCACCCCCACTCCACTCTCACCTACAGGACGCTGGAGACAGCCCTCTCCTCGCAACCAGCCCATCTGCGAACCGCCCAAGCTCCAGTGTGCAGGGCAAAGTGGGGTTCTGTCATACTTCTCCCGAGTCCTCAGACTGGGGCTGCACACACCAGTGCCCCTCCACTTCCCTTCAACTCTCCCTCTCATCCGTACTCTTTAACTCCATCCATGGCCTGGCATTATGGCTCACGCCTGTAACTCTAACACTTGGGAAGCTGAGGCAGGAAGCCTGGGTTACAGAGTCAGACGTTGTCTCAATCCCTCACGGCCACCCTCCACCACCACCACCCCAAAAAAAGAAAATAAAATTCAAGAAAGAGCCGGGCCGTGGTGGCACACGCCTTTGATCCCAGCTCTCTGCAAAGCAGAGGCAAGTAGATCTCTGTGAGTTCGAGGCTAGCCTGGTCTACAAAATGAGTTCCAGGACAGCCAAGACCGTACAAAGAAACCCTGTCTTGAAAAACGAAAAATGAAAGAGAAAAAAAAATTTCAAGAAAGCAAAACCAGATTCCTTTGAAGGGAGAGCGGTACAGCAGCTGACCTCTAGTGGTGAAGATTGGTAGTGCAGTGCTGCTAGTCTTGATTCAGCCCAGCAACCCTGGTGTCTATCGATGACTGCTTTTTTGTGAACTAGGAACACCAGAGCAGGGGATGGAATTTTGCCTCGTGCACACTCTGCCCATGTTCCACCACGCTGGCATCCAGCTAATACTCTTGCAGCTATAGGTCAAATATTTACCATGCACCTGCCAGACCGAAGAAAGGAGGGGCAGGATTCGCCCTCTGGAGCTCCTAGGCCCGTCCTGGGACCGGGCGGTGTGCCCAAGCACTCAGGGTGAATCGTGCAAGGACTTCGAGACCACCAAGGAGGTGAGTGGGCATGCGGGTCAGTAATGGAACAGGCAGAGATGCAGAGAAAGGCATTTCAGGGACCGGGATCAGCCTATGTCCCGGCCTTTGCCAAACCAAACGCTGTCCCGCCGCAGCCAAGGGGAGACCCCGCCCCTCAGGGCGCCCTGTCGTGATTGGCCAACCGGGACATGACTTATGCGTTCTCTCCTGTCCAGCCGGCAGGGGCAGCGCTCTGCCTAGGGCTTCTCTAGACTGCGGTACTTCTTGCGTTGCACAGACACCGGGTCCTTGAACAGTACCGGGTCCAGACGCACTCGAGAGGACACCAGAGGCATGTGGCCGAACCCCGCTGCCACACGGTTGATGCAGTCCTGAGCCAGAGGCTGAGGCTCTGGTCCCGGTCCAGGTCCCTCAGCGGCCTAAGAGGTGGAAGGGAAAAGTATCCATGAAGCTTGTTTTTTTGAGCCCCTACCCCTGCCGCAGCAAGAAAGATTTGGATTAGATGGCAAGAGAGAATCCACGCGTTTCCTTCCCCAATCCGTGCTTTCCTAGTGAGGACCAGTTCCCGGAGGGCTCTCACCAGTGGGGCAGCCTCCTGGTGCTGCCTGCCGTAAGGCACCTTGATAGGGGGCAGCTTGGTGACAGTTGCCACCAGGAAGTTCATCAGGACGTCCACACAGGTGGGAGTGTCATCTGCCATGGTCCTCAGGGTCTTAGGCAGGGAGTGGGTGAAGAGGGTGTGGTAATACCTGTAAGGTATAAGGTAAGCCTTAGGCAGCGGGGAGAGACAGGGAACGGCTGCAGGCAGGATCCATTCTTCCTTTGACCCAGACCTCAAGCCGTTTTCCAAGACCTGTACCCCACCCCCTAACTCCTCCCAGGGAGCTCCTGTCCTGGGCATGACCAGCTCTCCAAGGGCCCTGTTGCTTAGGGGATGGGCAATGATGTGTTGTTCTCTATCCTTCCAACCCCTCCTTGGGGCCCATTTTCTGGGCTCCCAAGTCTGAACCCTGACAGAGTTAGACTTGGTGGTAGAGGGAGTACTAGATGGTTCCAAAGCCATCAAACCTGGCTACCCAAAGATCAGCTTCAGGGAGACTGTAAAAGCTGGGCCCGCTCTGCACACATGAGGATTACCCTTCTCCACCCTGAGAGCGCCATGCAGAGCTCCTTGGAAAAATCTATAAAAAGTTCCACGATACATGGATGAGGTTTAAGCAGATTACAGAATCACTTTCAGGAGGCCCCAGAAATCAAGCCTGCTGGGGAAACCGCACCTGTAATCTCAACACCCAGGAAGACAGGAAGTTCTCATACTTGAGGTCAGCTCGCACACCTGAGCTCAGCTTGGGCTGCACAGGGGGGCCCTGTCTCTGAGTCAGGGTTTCACACATGAGGCTGACTTCAAACTCATTACCCAGCTGAGTGTGATCTTGAACTCCTGATCCCCCTGCTTCCACTACCAGGGCTGGGATTGCAGATGTGTGCCATCATGCCCACTTTTACTCAGAATTGGGGATGGAACCCAGGCCACGCACACGCTAGACAAGCTCATTTACCAACTGAGCTAGCTTCCCACCCCAGCTCAGAAACAAGTAAGGAGATGCCCCCCCCCCCCAAATCACATTACTGGGAACAGGTTTATCTAGGCCTTGAACCTTGACTCCAGACAGCAGGAACCCACCCACCCACTCCCAGGTCGGGCCCGGAGCCTCTGGCCCTTTGTCCCTGTGCTGGGGCCAACATCTGCACCTGTGGTAGAAGGCAGCCGTAGTGAGGACCATGGAGAATTCATTGGCCATCTTAGTACTGTAGCCCCATCCACCCCGGGCCTCATCCCAGAAGTGGTTCCAAGTCAGAAAGCCCACCATCCGCTCAGGAAAGCTCTGCCACACCACAAAGGCAAAGTCCACCTGCAGAGGGATTTAAGCGAGCTATGAGGAGGGACTTCCTGACCAAAATCCTTATAGCCTATGGTGGGGGTGGGGGTGGGGGTGGGGGAAACAACCTGCCTGAGGGGTTAGGGGACAGGGGATGGGAGCCATCGCTGCGAGTTTTACTGGAAGTTTAACATGAGTGTTTCTGGGGAACTCGGGGGAACTTGCCCAGCCAGAGGCACAGGGCTGGATTTCAGGGCTTGGGAACCTGAGGAAGCTGAAGCGCCCGCACCTCACTGGTAGAAAGAGTGTTTCGGCTTCGGGCATCAAGGCTGAGGATGACGTTGGTGCTGATGTCGCTGTACGGGAAGAATCGGTCACTGGCCTGTAGTGGGGCAGAGGGAGTTGACTCAGCCACGCGAAGTACCCCTCAACCCCGACCCAGTAAGAGTGAGCCCGTCAGATAGGGTGTAGAAGCCAGGACTACAGAAGCCTGCCCACAAGCCTAGACTGCAGTTCCCCTTCACCTCTAAGGGCGCTGTAGTTTGGCATTTAGGGTTCTCGCTATCATATCATTCACTCTTACCAACCCTGGGTCAATTATTTGAAAGCATCGGACTTGGCGAGATGAAAGTGTCTTGCGTACAAGCACCGGACCGGCACAGGGTGCGTGTGATGTGGTGTTGTGCAGGTTCCCAGCTCCCACCTGTTGCAGCCCACCATGCCGCTCTCTGTAGTATTTCTCCATGGACCCACGTTCCTCATCCGAGACCCTACCCCTTCCTTATTCAAGACATCCATGCAGTCTCTTGCCCCCCATATTACGGGAATCTCAGGGCTCTAGAAGTGTATTTCCCAGGGCTGGAAATGGAACCCAGGACCCTGCACATAGCAGGCAAATGTGTACCACTGAGACCCACACTAGTGTAAGAGAATCATTCCCATTAGACCTGCAGCTAGAACCCATGGCCTGACTCCTTCAGACCCACAGAGAAGCCCAGCTTGGCTCAAAACATCCCGATGTCAGTCCTCCCTGGTCCCCAGTAGGAGTCTTCCCCCATCACCTTCCTGTGCCCCTCAATGACTGTCAAGGGCACCGTTGTCTCGGGCCACCTGTCAGGGGGTGGCTTCTCACTGCTCCAGAGGATCAGGATCTAGGAAGAAAGGGGATGTATCTGAAGTCTGGGATCAGGATTAGAAGGGGAGTCCGGGTGATGGATGGAGCACGGAGAGCAGCTACTTATGCACACATGAGACGGAGGTGCTCAGTGGACATATGCTCCTTCATTGCCACCTTTAGACTTGCCTCTGGTCTTCTGGAAGGCAAGAATTCTGGTTGAGGCCAGGCGGTAGTGGCGCACGCCTTTAATCCCAGCACTTGGGAGGCAGAGCCAGGTGGATTTCTGTGAGTTTGAGGCCAGCCTGGTCTACAGAGTGAGATCCAGGACAGGCACCAAAACTACACAGAGAAACCCTGTCTTGAAAAAAACAAAAACAAAAACAACAAAAAAAAATTCTGGTTGAGACGGGGTGGTGGTGAATGCCTGTAATACCAGCATTTGGGAGGCAGAGGGAAGCAGATCTCTGAGTCTAGCCAGGGCTAACCAATGCTAAACAGTAAAACTGTCAAAAAAAAAATTAGTGTTGTCTCCTTAGACGGGGTCTCTTTCTGTAGCCCTGGCTGTCTTCGAACTCACTATGTGGACCTGACTTGAATTCACAGTCTGCCTCTGCCTCCCAAACGCTGTTAGTAAAGTCACGTGTCACTCTTTACATGCAACCCCACTGTCCCTCCAGAACTTGCATTCTCCTCTGCGTCATCCCTGCTCCGTCCCAGGGCCCATCTATAGAGGCTCCCCCGGTACCCCGGCCTCGCTACTCCCTTCCTCTGAGAATCAACCTGGATTCTTTGGTGGGTTTTTGTTGTTGTCTAGATCGATTTATTATTTTATGTGCACAAAGGTTCTGCCTGCATGTCTGTGAGCCAGGTGCCTGCCTGCCTGGTGCCTACAGAGGTAAGAAGAGAGGCCAGATCCCCTGGAATGGAAGTATTGAAGTCACCAACGGCTGTGAGCCAGCATGTGGGCGCTGGGAGCTGAACCTGGACTCTCTGAAAGAACAAGAGCTCCTAACCAATGAGCCACTTCTCCAGCCCTGTTGGGTTTTTGTTTGTTTGTCTTATGGCTTTCCAGCCGGAATCTTGTTACATAGTCTCAGCTGGCCTTAGACTCAGTGTGTGGCCCAGGCTAGCCTGCCTCCAACTCTCAGCATCCCTCCTGCCTCAGCTCGAGTGCTGGGAATCTTGTTACATAGTCTCAGCTGGCCTTATACTCAGTGTGTGGCCCAGGCTAGCCTGCCTCCAACTCTCAGCATCCCTCCTGCCTCAGCTCGAGTGCTGGGATTACAGGCATGAGCCGGTGAGACTGGACGGTCTGGGCACCAAGAACTGCTATCATTACAAATGATGGGAAGGAGAGTCCTCTCCTGCTTCTTCTTAGGTCCTCAGCACTAATGCCCCGGGGTCTGGTCTCAAGGTGAGAGAATGAATGAATGAATGAATGAATGAATGAATGCATGCATGCTTCCTTCCAGCCTCACCAAGAAGCGCCAGCTCTTCTAGGACTTCACCTAGAAGTTGAAGACGGAGTTCAGGGAAAGAACAAGAAGCTTGAGACTTAAAGTCAGCAAGACTCTTTGGAAATCCTCCCTGTGCCTTCCCCACAGATGTGTGCTCATCTAGGGCCTTGCTCTGTTCCTTGCGTCCTCCCTGGACCCCAGGGCTCCAGCTGTGGGGGCGGGGTGGGGGCAGACCTGGGCACAGTGCCGGGAACCTGCCACCGCCTGGATAAGCTTCAGCAGGGGCTCGCCAGAGACCCCTACCCAGATCAGGGCGCTGAAACGGCTCTCAGGGCTGGAGCCTGGAGGAAGGGACACAGGCAGTTAGTTAGGAGGAAGAAGGCGGGGTCCCTTGGAGAGTGACCTGAGTTGGGGGACCCCAAAGAACCAGGGGAGATGTTAGAGTTTGAAGCTAGAGCAAACCTGGGGAGAGCTGAGGTCACCTCAAGTTGTCCCACCCCCAGGACATACCCTGTTGCTGGTGATAAAAGGGGAAGTCCTTCAGGCTCGTGGAAAAAGTGGGGAGAGCCAGGAGTGCCCCTGGGGGGCTGTTCCACATCAGAGAGGGGTGAGCTGAGGCCCCCCAGATCCGGTCCTGAATGATCTGTGGAAAGAGGAGGCGGCTGTGCAGGGGGAGTGGCTAATATCGGGGGTTCAGACAGCAAGTTGTGGGTGGGGCCGGAGGAGGGGCAGAGTCTGCAAGAGGCGGGGCCTGAGGGGTGGGGGAATGGGAACCCCACACTTTTCTGGTGCAGAACAGCGGAGAAGCCAGAAGCCAGAGGAGCTTTCTGCTGTAGTGGGAATGTACAGGTGACAGATGGTGACATGCCCTTCCCTCCTTTCCTCACTCCCACAGACACAAGTGTGGGGTCATGCCATTCTTTCAGGACTCAAAATTCTGAAAGAAGCAGACTCTTTCCCACCCCAGCACTCCAGACTGCTTCTGCCGTCAGTTAGAGAGAGGGAGCCTATGTTTGAAATCCACGGGCCACAGTGGTGTCCTCTGACAAGGGCAAGCTCAGGACTGGGGGAGAACGTGTGTCCAGGATCCCACAGCCACAACTGGGTCTTCCCAGAAGCACCAAGGGAGGACCCACAACACAGGCAGAGAAGGATGGAGAGAAGGATGGAGGGGAAGAGCTGAGGGGAGCCCAGGGTCAGGGGCGCCTGCAGACGAGTCTCCCCCACCTCTAGTGTGGTATGGATGACTTTTTCCACTGAGGAGAAGTAAGCGGTCCACAGAAACTGGGTCTGCTGCCGCAGGGAGAGAATCCTCGAAGGCGGCATTTCACGGAGAGCAGCCAGGACCTGGAGGTGCAGAGAGAGAGAAAGGAGGCCCGGAGTTGGGCCCTGACTAACCCCAGAAAGGCGAAAGCTGATGTCAGAGCTCTGGGAATTGGGAGCTTCCAGTGATGTGCACCCCGTGTTCAGGGTCACACAGAGCTGATTTTAAGTGACACTTAATGTTAGGCGAGGTGGCATATACCTGTAAATCCTGGCACCTAGCAGGCAGAGGCAGGAGGGTCTTGAGTTCAAGGCCAGCTTGGACTAAGAGACCTTGTCTTAGAAACGAAACAAAAACAAAGGGTAGGAGTGGCTGGGGGTGTGTGGGGAAAACAGAGGGACTCGGTTGACAAAATGCCTGCAGAGCATGGGCAAAGCCCTGGGTTCGATCCTCAGCACCACACAAACTGTTACCATCAACACATGCCTGTAATCCTAGCACTCCGGAGCTGGAGGCAGGAGGATCGGAAGTTCAAGATCATTCTAGACTGCACAGGGGGTTTAAGGCCAGCCTGGGCTACATGAGACTCTATTCAAAATACCAAAGTGGAGAGGGGGAGACGGTAACTGTCACAACACCTCCAGTCTCACTTTCCCTATCTGTGGAATGGGTACATTAAACGCCTCCCTCATAGGTGGTTGTAAAGACTCAACTAGAAAATGCCCATTTAGTGCTTAGGTCATGTGGAGACTGTGTGTGTGTGTGTGTGTGTGTGTGTGTGTGTGTGTGTGTGTGTCCGTGTCCAAGCATGTTTGCGTATGTTTCTTTTTGAGACTATCCCAGGCTACCCTCCAACTTGCTATGTAGTAGAAGATGACCTTGAACTCCTGATCTCCCTGCCTTACACTCCCTAGTGTTGGGATTCTGTGTGTGGCCACCATGCCCAGTTAAAGGATAGTCACTGCTCACTTTCACACTTCCTCCTCCTCGGACCTAACTCCTAACCACCTAACTCCTGGGACTCCTCCAGGCAGCTCCCACGTATTCTTCAGACCCAGACAAAATTAATTTCATCAGATGGAAAAGATACTGGGTCTTACTCATTTTCTTTCAGCTGAGCCCCAGAGATCACCGGATCTAACTTATCCCATTGTAGAGATGGGGAAACTGAGGCTGAAAGTGGCTCAGAACTTGCTCTCAGCACCCTCCAGCGTCTCCACCTTCATCTATGTCTATGGGGGCTCCGGAGGCAATGACGACAGGAATGACTAGAAGGGGGGCAAGTTCCTGGGGTCCCTCCCCTGAAGTGCCCCCCACCGTGGGACAGACCCTGACCTACCTGCAACGGGAGCCTCTCATCAGCAAGGATGGCTGCCTTGGTCCAGTCGATGACTTCAGAGAACGGCAGCTCCCAGCGAGGGCTGAGGAGCACAGGGATGCAGCCGGCCTGGGGGGCAGGGCAGTCATTGGGGAGCCCAGCCCCTCCCTGAACACACTCACCACCACCCCAGTCCAAAGTAGCAGCCCCTGCTGTTAGCGGGAAGGATAAAGAGGAGAATATATTTTTCTTTTTGCGGGGGGTGGGGGAAGGAGACAGGGAACCCCCTTCCCATGTGCATGGGCCCAGCATTCCTGCTAGCTCGAGGGTGGAGGTGCAGAGGCTGGGGATACTCAGGTTGGGGTGTACCTGAAGGGCTTGGAGGAAGCAGGAGGCGGCAGATCGGTGGCCAGGAATGAGGCAGAAGGTGGCCTTGGGTAGTGTTTCTCCTGGGTGGGTCCTGAGAAGGTGCAGGAAGGTCTCTGGACACCGGAGCCTGAGCACGGCCGCCCCAGTGGCCTGCAGTGACACTTCCTAGTCCCAAGATGTTGACTCCCACCGTGTCCTCAGACACATAGCCACACTGATAGGAACGGAATCAGGAGCAGTGGCCTGGCATCTCCTCTGCTCACTGCTCTGTGGGGATTCGGAAACCCTGCGTGCCCTTGGTGGCCTCAGACATCTCCCTCCTCCTCGTCCTTGTACCTCAGTTCCCTCATTTGCAAAGTAGGAGGTGCCTGAATGTTATGTCCTTCCTTTCACTTCCGCTCTGGCCCAGCCCTCCTCATCACCTGAATGACCACATCTATCCCTCCCCATCACCTGAGTGACCTCCACACCCAGCCCTCCCATCACCTGAGTGACCTCCACACCCAGCCCTCCCCATCACCTGAGTGACCTCCACACCCAGCCCTCCCCATCACCTGAGTGACCTCCACACCCAGCCCTCCCCATCACCTGAGTGACCTCCACACCCAGCCCTCCCCATCACCTGAGTGACCACCACATCTGTCCCTCCCCATCACCTGAGTCCACACCCAGCCCTCCCCATCACCTGAATGACCTCCACCTCTATCCCTCCTCATCACCTGAGTTCACATCCAGCCCTCCCCATCACCTGAATGACCTCCACCTCTATCCCTCCTCATCACCTGAGTTCACATCCAGCCCTCCCCATCACCTGAGTGACCTCCACATCTATCCCTCCCCATCACCTGAGTGACCTCCACACCCAGCCCTCCCATCACCTGAGTGACCTCCACACCCAGCCCTCCCATCACCTGAGTGACCTCCACACCCAGCCCTCCCATCACCTGAGTGACCTCCACACCCAGCCCTCCCCATCACCTGAGTGACCTCCACACCCAGCCCTCCCATCACCTGAGTGACCTCCACACCCAGCATTCCTGCACTGGTGGCCCAGCCATGAAAGGCTTCTCTGTACTGAGGTGGGCTGGGCCTCCAGCCTGGAACCACACAGGAAACTCTTGCCCACAGGCCTGTCTTGGAGGACAGGCCTCCTCTGTTCCCCCTCCTCCTCCCTCAGCCCCAGGGCCGTGACCACTTGTGCAGTGAGTCTGAGGGAGCCTCAGCCACAGCCTCTTCAGTACCAGCTCTCTGGGTCTGCCAGCCCAGGGAACTAAAGCCTACAGTCCAGCTAGGGAAGAAAGGGCCAGAGGGGACCCATGGGTGCGCACAATGCTCAGTGAGGTGCGTGAAGGGGGCCACCCAGGAGCCCCTTCAGCTGCTCTCTGCTCTGAGCCTGCCCTCCAGCAGTATCAGGCAGTTTCGGTATGAGCACCTCTGATCACTGAGGGGGACTGAGTCTCAAGAAGAGGGACTGGGCTGTGGTGAGAACCAAGATGTGCCAATTCCAATTCCCAGTTATTTCAGCCATCATGAGGGATAAGTTCAGGGGTGCACCAGGAGCCTCTGGAAGGCTTCACCACAAAACGAACATCACCTCCTTATCACTAAGCCAGGCAGGCCCAACTCCCCTCCAGTAAGCTGTACGGAACTAAAAGGAGCCCACAGAGAAAAGGGGCCCACTGCACTGACTGCACCCCTTGGCTTTTAGGTCCTCTCCATCTCACCTTTGTGCCTCTACATGCCCTCTCCCCTCATCCCGAGGCCCTCTCTGCCTCGCATGGGCAGTTCCTTCTGTTCTGCAGCAAAGACCTGGCTCAGTGACACCTTCTCCAGGAAGCCCTCCTTGATATCCCAGCCAACCACCACTCCTGGCACAGTTTTAAGAGCTTTCCCTGTACAAAGATCATTCTCACAGCAGCTCTCTGAGACGGAAAACACTGATATCCTAGCCTATCTGACAGGTGAGGAAACTGAGGCCTGAAGACATACTTAGCTCTGAAGCAGAGCAGACTCCAGAGCAGTGGTTCTCAACCTTCCAAACACTGCGACCCTTTTACACAGTTCCTCACGTTGTGGTGACCCCCACCCCCCCACCACAGAAACATTTTTGTTGCTACTTCATAACTGTAATTTTGCTACTGTTGTGAATCATAATGTAAATTCCAATGGTCTTAGGTGACCCCTGCGAAAGGGTAATTCGACCTGAGGGGTCACGACCCACAGGTTGAGAACTCCTGCTCTACAGCCTCCCTCTGCTTAACACTGTACCACTGATCCACCTGCCTCCCTGCTAGGGCTGAGTTAACCGACAGGAGTCCAACGCCCTCTTCTGCTCTCTCTCTTTCTCTTTGTTTTGTTTTCGTTTTTTTTTTTTTTTTTTTTGTTTTTTTAGACAGGTTCTCACTATGTAGCTCTGGCTGTCCTGGAACTCATAGAGATCTGTCTGCCTCTGCCTCCTGAGTGCTGGGGTTAAAGGTGTGAGCCACCACCACTGCCGCCTGGCCTCTTCTGGTCTCCCAAGGTATCTTGCGATTTGAGATCCCCCAATGCCCAGTGAAATGCTGAGTGGGCATGGCAGTCCACTTGTAATGTGAACATGAGGTGTATGGAGATGGGATCCTGTGAGCAAGCTGGCTGGCTAGACTAGGTGAACGGGCAAGCTCTGTATGAGGTAAAGAGGAAGACAGTCATCAACTTGGGGCCTCCATGTGCATGTGCACACTTGTATACATGGACCCCCACACATACGTGACCACATGTGAGCTAGCATGCATGTATGCACACCACAGGCATGTACAGACTTTAAAAAGTGGAGGAGAGACCGGGCGTGGTGGCACACATCTATAATCTCAGGGTGGCGGAGGCAGGAAGATCCAGCGTTCAAAGCCATCCTCATCCACACAGTGAGTTGAAAGGCAGCCTGGGTTATAGGAGACCCTGTCTCAGAAAACCCAAACAATCAAACAAACAGAAGAAGAGGTATATGGGAGCACACACATATACCCTGGATGCACAGGGCTCCCCAGAAAAGAAAGACACACAAGATGAAGGAACCAGTGCTCAGCTCTGGACAGGAAACCTGGGTGGTCGAGCCAGGTGGGAGGGGGATTTTTGAATGTGTACCCCTTTGTACCACTGGAATTCTTCATCCTGTGAATGAATCACCTATTCATAAAAATAAAGAAATTACAATTTCAGTGGGCGGGCCCTTATTCCGAAGCAACAGGAGACTATTCAAGCAGCGTGGAAAAACACTGGCATGGGAACAAAAAGCACAGTTCTGAGTCCCAACCCCCCTGAGCGCTTGGTCAGAAAAGTGAGGGGACCTGGGGAGCAAAGAGCCCCCGACACTCCCCACACACAGCTCCCTGAGTCTGTTTCCTGTGCCCCGAGACAGATGGGGACTAATATCTCCGGTGGAGGATGCTGGGAGAATCAGCAATAATGGAGGAGAGCGGGGAGAGCGCAGTCCCCCGGGTAGCCTCCACCACCACCACCTGCCTGCCAGCCAGGGAATGTGGGACAGTGGCAGGGACTGAAGTGCCTCTTTCTTTGGCCGGTGCCTATTTATTGACTGTCTTCTGGGGCTGGCCTCCCTCCCTCACTCTGTCCCTATGCTGTCTGGCCTAGGCAGCTGCCAGGTACTTCCGAGAAACTGTGGACAATGAATGACCGCCACACAGCAGATCTTGAAAATAAACGCATCATGGGAAATGCTGCCCGGAGCAGGATGGAGTGACACACACCTGTAGTCCCTATCCCCACACTCAGGAAGCAAAGGCAGCAGAATTATTGCATGCTCAAGGCCATCAGGGTCTACCCTGAACCTTCCAAGTAGGTTGGAAGCAGAAAGAAAACAGCTACCCAAGTGTCTACAGGTGGCCTATGCTACGCCGAACAGTTTTCCCTCAGCACACAAAGTAATAACTAAAGCTAGCCAAAAGAGGGACTTCCAGGGAGCAAGCAGAGCCAGTGAGTGGACAGTGGGAAAAGAGAGGGCACGGTGACCCTGACACGGGAGCCTTGTCACCAGAGGAGAGTTCCTGTTAGGCTCTGGGCCTGAGGAGCCCCAAGTTCTCCAGAAGTCTCCAGAAGGGCTGGCCATGGGAACGACAGGGCAGGCTCCCAGGAGGTCTTCCAAGTGCCCCCAGGAGGGTAAGGATTCCGTTCCCTTCAGAGCCCAGAGGCAGAACTGGAGTTTGGCCATGGGAAGGAGTCCTGGGGGAAGCTGAGTTCAGAATAGCCCAGCTGGAGGACAGGGAGGGAGACCACAGGAGGAGGCAAAAGACAGACACACCTAAGGACTGTAAACTCAGGTCTGCCCTGGGGTGATGGAGAGGGAGCCCTGGGCCCCACAGCCTGGACAACCTTAGAAGCTGGAGTTGATGGCCTTCTGGAGACATACGGGTTCAGTAATTAGGAGTCACAAGCTTAGGTCACTTAAGAATTAAAAGTGTGCCCTGCAGAGCAGCACACAGGTGGAGGGCTGTCTCTGTACAAGCTCTCCATGCCCTCATGTCTATGCAGGCGTTCTCTCTGGTAGGAAGTTCTTTCAATCTGACCTAAGTCATCTTTCTAAAATCAAAGGCTGTTATTTCCTTGAGAGATTAATCTCCAAAATTAGACACAAGAGCAGTTTCCAGCTGGGACCAGTTACCAGTCTCTGTGGTTCCCTTGAGGCCTTCGACAGGATTGATCATAACTCTTGCTTAAAACGCAGAACCGTCATACTGAAGGCTTTGGAGACAGACGGTTCTGGATTAAAATACTGGCTGTGCTCACTCTGGCCCGGTGGCCACAGGTTAAGTTACCTAACCTATATCGTCTTTAGAACACAGATACTTTAGTGACAGTGGTTAGAACTATTTTATTATATACAATGTGTGTGTGTGTGTGTGTGTGTGTGTGTGTGTGTGTGTGTGTGTGTAGGTCAGAGATTGAGGTTGGGTGTCTTTTTCAGTCACTTTCCACTTTATTTTATTTTTTCACATTTATCTATTTATTTGTGTGCATGGGTGCCTATGTGCCCTGGAGAGTGTGTGGACGTCAGAGGGCAATTCCCAGGAATGTGTTCTCTCTTTCTAGCTTGTGGGCGTGGGGACTGAACTCAGGACATCAGGCTTGCGGGCAAGCACCTTTGCCCACCGAGCCATTTTATTTATTTATTTTTTTTTCTCTACTTTATTTTTTAAGGCAGGGAACCTGAAAGTCACTCTTTTCAGCTCTAGGGATCTTCTGTCTCTACCTCCTCAGCACTGGGCTTTTGCATGGGGTGGGGGTGGGGTGGGGCTTGAACGCCTGTCTTTCTGTTCACAAGGCAAACGCCATATGACTGATCTCCCTCCCCCGGCTGTCACCATTGTTTATGGAAGTGCTTACACCAAGTGAGTGATACCTAAATGTCTGTTACATAAAATGTTAGGAGTAGGAGGGACTAGGGTAACAGGAATCGGGGAGGGGGGAGCAGGAGCGAGCCATGTTGTGTTTCTAAGATTCCTCAGGGGAGAATTCCAAAAACTGCCTTTCACACCCTTTGAGACAATCATCTTGGGGGAAGTCCACTCTGCTGTCTTAACTCTCTCTCTCGCCTACTGCGGCTGAGACTGATTTTGTCAGGACCAGCTCGCACGGACCGGATGTCACTGTTGCCCTATACTCCATCCTCTGGACTTGCTCCTTTCGCAGCCCCTCCCATTCAGCTCCCCAAGGGTAGATTTACTTACTGATGGGGTCCGGGGTCTTGCTCACAGTGCCTGCCCCAAGGGCAGGTGGAGGCATGGGTGCTTACGGTGCGCCACCTGCCCCTCTCCTCTGCAACGGCCAGTAAGGTGGCTCCAGGCTGGGGACTATGCTGCTGCAGCTGGCCCGGAGCCCCACCTTGCAATGGGTGAGCTTCAGGAAGATATGGGAGCGCGACATCGAAGCCTGGTCGGAAGATGTCCGAGGAGGGGCTGGCCTCAGCTACCATCGCCTGTCCCAGCCTGGTGCAGGGGGCTGGGTACAGACTGAGAACCAGATGGTTCCGGCCCCCATTCCAGTATGGAGGCAGGGGCCCGCATGCTCCTCTGTGGTCCTGGCTGGGGAGAAAGAGGTGGAGGCAAGCTTCTGCTGGGCTAAGTGCATAGTATCGGGAGCCTTCCAAGAAGTCCAGGATCCCGCGATGAGCCTCAGTGGTTGGACCAGCTGGGAGGTGCACAAAGATGCTGAGGACATTTCCCTTACATTTGGAGGTGTCGAAGCAGGCTCCCCAGGTGCAGCTGCTCCCCCGAGGGGCTTGAGGAAGCTGTGGGGCATCTTCTGGGAGTGTCTCAGACTGGGAGAAACTCTGTAGGAAGGCAGCATCCGACCAGCGGGGCCAGCTTTGGGAGCTCCCCGGTAGAGGTCCAGGTGGTACTGCCAGGTGAAAAGGGAAGACCCCCAGGAGGATGAGGAGGAGCCAGGAGACTGACAGTACCAGCCAGAAGGACTTCCTTTTCCACAGGGGCATGTGGCCACCCGCAGCCAGGGCCAGAAGGAAGTCAGGAACTTCTGTAGCAAATGGGGAAGGTGGGGAGCCCAGGGCAGGAGAGAGGATCTGGGAATCCGGATCCAGCACTCTCACTGCACAGAAGGGGAGACTGAGGCTCACTGAAGGCAGGCTCCCTGCCTATGTTCAAACAGCATTATTGGCCACCTGTGGGACTGACCCCTTGGGGGAGGCCCTGACTTTCTGAACATGCCTTCCCACAACCTGGTCAGCCTTTGCCCTCTCATCTGGGGCCCTCTGCCCTGGGCCACTGCTTGGGCTGATGCAACCCTTGCCCAGACCACAAGACCGTGTCCATCTGCCCTCGTGGCTGCACCCCCTGACCTTGCCCTTGGCCCAGAGGCAGGCTGTCTGCCAGAGCATGGAGAACTAGTCTGGGCTCATGGGGATGGGTGGCTGGGGGATGGCCAAGGGTGATGTGGAAGGAAGCAGGGCTGGTCTCTCTCACTCCTGCCTCTGCCCCAACAGCCCTTGAGAAACCCTGACTACCACTGTAGCTTGGTGGTTAGCTTTCTGTGGCAGAGCTAAAAATAGACCTTATGCCCATGTGGGCCACCAGGGCCAGCTGAAGTTAAGAGTCCGGGTGCAGCCCATGCCTGCTGTCTGGGGGATGAGAGGATTCGGGCTCCTGTTCTTTTTCCCTTCTGCTCTGGCCCCTAGCCCGGGCAGCTCCCCTGCACCCTCTAGCTGGGAGCTGTCACAGGGCAGAGGCCAAGACCTACGCTCCGATCCTGCTCCTGCCCCACCAGCGCAACCGGCAGCTCCAGGTCCCACGCCAGTAAGCATCTGGTCGGTCCAGATCGCTTTCCTAGCTGCAGCCTGGCTCCGCCCCCGCCAGCCCTGATTGGCTCCTGGCTAGGAGGCAGGGTCTCCACTTAACCCCTTGCAACCCCCTTTCCTAGCGTGCTGTTTTGTTTCGTTTTGAGACAGGGTCCCCAGGTTGGTTTCAAACTCACCTTGCAGCCAGGGACCTCGAGTTTCAGATCCTGCGAGTGCTCGGATTCCAGCTATGTGCCATCACTCCTGGCTCTGGAAGACTAATAATGGCCAGCAGGGCACTACACCTCACTGGTGGTCATATACTGACAGCATGTTCCTCTACAGGTCTTTACCAATGATCCAAAGAACACATTTATCTGTGGTTTCCCCCTATTATTATTATTATAATATATTATTATTATTACCATATGTATTTTAAATATATTTTGTGGTGCTGGGAACGGAACCCAGGGCTTTGTGCGTGCTAGACAAGTGGTCTACCACTGAGTTACATCACCTTGTCATTTTTTTTTTTTAACTGTTGAGAAAAGTGAAGCTCAGAGAGGGGATAGATTCTCCCTAAGGTGACCTGTTGGCAGCAGTAAATTTGCTGCCTTACTCTTAAATGCCCTTTTTTGTCCTGTCCCAGTTAAGTTGTTTGTGTGAAAAATGTGCAGTTGGGTTCCGGAGGGTGCTGGGGATCAGTTCCCCTGTGGTTTTTCCTGTTTGGAAAACAGTGTCCGGCTTGCCTCCGGATACAGAGTAACCATTCCTTGACGCCTGCTGTTAGAGGGGTATATAAACCCATGTTGGTACGAATAAAGAGAGCTGCTTCCCTGACGAACTGAAACTGGGTGTCTAGAGTGCTGTTTAACCTCGGCGTCCCTCGCCAGATTTCGTGCTCCAGCTGCGCCGGCCGCAGCAGTGACCCAGCTAGAAGTGTCCAGGAGAAGATTTGAACCCAGAGCATGACCTCATGGGGCTTCTGCTTGTCTCCCTGGCCACTGGATGGAGCTGGGCAGTGGCTACCTGCATCTATAGAATGGGTGAACAGCATCCTCCTTGGAGGGTTGCCAAGGTAGAGCCACGGGTGGTGGTGGTGGGGTCCATCCACAAGGAGGTACCGTTCCCCTGGTCTGGGGGGGCCGCTGACTTGATGGGGAAGCCACTAGGTGCACATCCTATCCTCATTGAGCAGCCAGCTGAGGGCAGGGCACAGCCGTGTGCCCAGGAACATCCGCAAATGGAATCGAGGGGAAACGGCCTCTTGGCACTCAGAGATCTGTCGCTCAGGGACAGACAGCCTCCCAGGCAAACACCAGGCTGTTTCACACAGAAGACAGGTGTGGCCTTCCGCCGTGGCCATCTTACCGGGCTAACTTCCTCATTTGCCTGGAGTCGGTGGAAGGTTCCCTTCCGGCAGGAAGCTGCCCCCACTCTCCTCAGCCAGAGCCAGGTCGCTCCTCTAAGTCCTCAGCCATCCCTTCTCTCCACCGAGCTCTCTCTACATCCACAATCATTATCTAACAGCTCCTTAGCAGCACTCACTTGGACCAAGTTCCCCGGGGAGGCCCTGAATAAGGGTAGCAGTGTACGTGACTATGTCCTGAGTGTGTTGGGAAGGACTAGAAAAGACATATGATTGTCATCCCCACCTTACCCAAACGAAAGCTTGGGGAACTTGAACTGGGCTCAGGGAACCTGCGTAACCTTGCCTGTATCCCCATGGCTGAGCTATCTATTCCTCTTTTCTTTCATTCTGAGGCAGGGTCTCTATGTAGCTCTGGCTGTCCTAGAGCTATGTAGACCAGGCTAGCCTTGAACTTGCAAAGATCTGCCTGTCTCTGCCTCCCAAGTGCTGGGCTTAAAAATATATGCCACATTACCCAGCCATTCCTTCTGTTTTGTTTTGTTTGTTCGTTTTGTTTTGAGACAGGGTTTCTCTGTGTAGCCCTGTAGACCAAGCTGACCTCGAACTCACAAAGATCCACCTGCCTCTGCCTCCCGAGCGCTGAGATGAAAGGTGTGTCCCACCACCACCCAGTCACCTACCCCTTTAAAAAATGATATTTATTTTTATTTGGTGTTTATGAGTGTTTGCCTAACATGTATATATGTGCACCATGTGCATGCCTGGTGCCTGTGGGGGCCAGAAGAGGGCGTCAGATTCACCGGAACTGGAGTTACAAATAATTGTGAGCTGCCATGTGGGTTCTGGGAACCAAACCTGAGTCATCTGCAAGAAAAAGTGCTCTTAACCGCTGAGCTAGCCCCACCATCCGTTCCTTTAACCACTAAACAAGGCAGTCTGCTGACTGAGATGGACCCTCCTCCACCCCGGTGCTGCTGTTAGAGGAAATACCAGTATTTGGGTGGGGGACCTGGCAGCGCACAGAGGGACTGATGAACCCAGGGGCACAGAAGCCCTCTGAGGAGGAACATTGACCTTAAGGCTGGAAAGGAAGCAATGTTGTTTCTGACACACACACACACACACACACACACACACACACACACACACACACACCCCAGCCTTGGGCTGCACTAGAATGGAACCTTGGGGCTTCCATAGAGTAACTGCTCTCCCACTGAGCTACCTCCCAGCCTCATAGCAATCTTGGTTTGGTTTGGAGGCTGGTCTTGAACCAGCCATGTAGTCAATAATGAACTTGAACTTCTACTCCTTGCCTTGACCTCTTGAGTGCTGGGTTTACAGACGTGCACCGCCGCACCTGGTTTATGTGGTGTCACACCTAACTCAGGGCCTCATGTGTGTGACGCCAGCACGCTACCAACTGAGCCACCTTCCCAGCTTCCGTCACTGAGGGAGTAAGAGGAAATGGTCACCTCCTCATTCCACAGTTATTTAGTTAGCTTCATCCTATGGGCCAGGCAGGCCCTCGGGGGAGTAGGTAACTGATAACGTCTTGGCCTCCTGGGGGCTTCTTTCCAGGAAGGAAGCATAAGACATAAATGAAAATCTTCCACAGTGTTGGGAAAGGGGAAGAGCCGCCTTGTCAAGGGGCCCCCCTTGGAGCTTCTAGGGGAAAACGGCTCTAGACTCAGGGCCAGACAGAGCACAGATTCAGAGGCAGGGGAATGGATATAGGACCTGCTTTCCCAGCACCACACAGACTCTGGGCTAGATGGTGAGACCTGCTGGGCTAAGCTTAGAGCAGGTGAGCTGGAAAGGTGGCCTGGACCTGGGTGGCAAGGTTAGAAGAAAGGGGAGAGTCTGTTGATTCTGGAGATGGTTTGGCCACCGGAT
This sequence comes from Peromyscus californicus insignis, assembly GCF_007827085.1. Lineage (NCBI taxonomy): Eukaryota > Metazoa > Chordata > Mammalia > Rodentia > Cricetidae > Peromyscus > Peromyscus californicus. Next base: position 20,144,827 of record NW_026294573.1, on the reverse strand, counting down.
AGAAGAGGTTTGCTGATGAGTGACGCGTGCCTATTGGCTGCAGCCCCAGCACCCTCCATTGAATCAGGAAAGCCTGCCGGCTGGGGGCTGTGTAAGGGCAGAACAGCAGCTGGGGTCTGAGGCCAGCGGTTGGGTCTGGTGCGCCCCCTTACGGCAGCGCTGAGACAGTGAACAAAGGCTGCTGTACAGGGAAGGAGAAAGATGGTGACCAAAGCCAGCAGGCTAGAGGACTCCCAGATCGTGTAACAGTTCCCTCTGAGATTGAACATTCATGGTGAGGGGAATCTCCTTAAGCAGGAATATAAACAACTCAAACTAGGTCCAGGAAGCTCCTGAAACTGACCACTCACTAGACCCTTCTCTCCCAGAGTAGCTAAAAGAAGCTGAGAGTCACTCTCAAATAAGTCAACCTGGAAAGACGGCTCTGAGACCAGACCAGCTACCTGGAAGAGGTTTACAACAACGGAGTCGCTTGGAAGGGACACTCTTCAACCTGTAACCTGTTGAGCTGCCTGTAGGTCGTGCGGCGTGTTGAGGTTCCCAGCTTCTGTGAGCTGTCAGGTACACTTTGAGTCATTTCTGCTCCGAGTAATCCCTCACCCATATTCCTGTGCGTAACCTTAATAAAGCTCATTGGTTCATCAAATTGGACTTTGGTGGTATCTGTACTTTGGTCTGTTTGGGGCTCCCTATCCCCAGGAAACATTCGGTCACACAACAGGGATATCCCATCATGCTCTGACTGCCACCCTACCCCCATCCCTGGGCTCATGATGGAAGCATGTTCCCTTTGCATTGCAACACACACACGCTCTTCACCTTCATTCCTGCAGGAGAGGTTCTCAGGCCAGCTGGGCCTGGGCTTGTCTGAACCAATTCCCAAGCTTGCTTGCGGGCTTGGGTGGAGGCAGAGAAGAGGGATTGTTCTGAGCTCATCCTGAAAACAAACTTCTGGGCTGTACCAAGGGCTCCCGGGGCATCGGTAGGGCTCTTTAACGCCCATCAAAGCTACTAGGAGACCCACATGCTGCAGCTGGATGTTGCTCTATGGGGCGGAAGCCATTATCCTGAGGAGCAGGGAGTGGCCAGGGCACGGAGGTGAGGGCACAGTGAGGTGGCATGCAAGGCCTTGGTCAGTGGGGGGGAGGTTCCTTTTTTCTGTTATCTTGTTAATTAGCCAGCGCTCCTGGACCTCTAAGCACAGTGGTTTGCCTCACAGCCAAGGTGGTTCCACTTCCCAGCCTGGGGCCAGGCATTGCTTCCTGCTTGAGGCACTGGGGCACAGAGAATGGGAGCTAAGGCCACCTCCGTGGAGTTTGGTCTGAAGCATTCCTTTCCTTCCTCCTTTTCTTTTTCTCAGGCTGGGTCTGCAACCTTCAGAAAGACTGGCTATATCCTTCTGAGAGGAAGGCCCCAAACGTGAATGGATACTGTGGTTGACAGTATGGCCCAAGTGTCCCCAACAAACACTGCCTTCCTGGGCAAGTGACTGTCACCTGCCTCTCTGTGCTTCTGTTTTCTCATCTACTTAATGGGAATGCTCTGAATCGCTGCTTCCCAAAGGTGGGTGAGATATGGAGCTGGCAACAGGCCGAAAACATTTCCTGGCAGGCATCATACAAAGAGCATCCCCGGGGCCGGGAGTGTGGCTCCGTGATAGAGCACTTGCCTCCTCTGCCCAAGGACATGGATTCCATCTCTAGCAGTGCAGGTCAAGTCCCCTAGCCCCCATCTGACACAAGCTAGAGCAGGGGTTCTCAACCTTCCTAACGCTATAACCCTTTAACACAGTTCCTCGTGCTGTGGTGACCCCCAGTCTTAACATTATTTTTGTTGCTACTTCATAACTGTAAATTTTTTCTACTGTTATTAATCATAATTTAAATATTTGATATGCAGGATATCTGATATGTGACCCCTATGAAGGGGTCATCCAACCCACAAAATTGAGAACCACTGATAGAGTGTTCTCGAAAGAGGGGACCTCATTTGAAAAAGCATCTCTAGCCAGGTGGTGGCCTATGCCTTTAATCCCAGCACTCAGTAGGCAGAGGAGGCAGATCTCTGTGAGTTCGAAGCCAGACTGGTCTATTGAGCTAGTTCCAGGACAGCCAGGGGTACATAGTGAGATTGTGTCTTGAGAAACCAAAAACCCAACAAATAGAGACCAAAACCAGCATCTCTATATGACTAGGCTGTAGGCAAGTCTGTGGGGGCATTTTCTTAGCTAGTGAATAGTGTAGTCCTGAGCTGTATAAAAAACTAAATAGCCAGGCAGTGGGGGCACATGCCTTTAATCCCAGCACTCTGAAGGCAGAGCCAGGCGGATCTCTGTGAGTTCGAGGCCAGCCTGGTCTACAGAGTGAGATCCAGGACAGGCACCAAAAACTACATAGAGAAACCTTGTCTTGAAATCCCCCCCCCAAATAAATAAAAATAAAACAAAACCAGCTGAGGACCCTGAAGAACAAGCCAGGAAGCAGCCCTCCTCCCTGGCCTCTGTTTCAGTTCCTAGCTCCAGGTTCCTCCCTTGAGTGCCTGCCATGACTTTCTTGAGTGATGGACTATCAGCTAATAAGATGAAATCAACCCTTTCCTCCCCAGGTCGCTTTGGTCTTGGTGTTCATCACAGCAACCAAAAGCAAACTAAGACATCAGCTCACACTGATGAACTCACCCAAGGACATCCAGCCAGCCGTCGGAGCAGACCAGGACCTGCAGTCGGGATTTCCCAGTTGCCTAAGGCTCCTTTCTATGCTGTGATAGACCATGACCCAAAGCAACTTGGGGAGGAAAGGGCTGATTTCCTCTTATAATGCTCAGGTCACACACTCCATCACTGAGGTGGAGGCAGGAGGATTGACAGTTGGAGGTCAGTTAGGGGCGGAGGTAGCTCATTTGGTGGAGTGATTGCCTACCATGCCCAAAGTCCCGAGTTCTATCCCCAGCAGCACATAAACCAGGCATCGTGGTGAATATCTGTAATTCCAGAACTTGGGAGGCAGAAGCAGTGGGATGTTCATTCTCAAATTCAAGGTCCTCTCAGTTCATAGGTAGTTTGGGGTCAGCCTGGTCTACACGAGAACCTGTCTCAAAACAACAAAACTACTACTACTACTATGAACTTGATTTCACTCAAGGCTACCTTCTAGTAGCCAAACCTGGACACTGCCCAAGGTCTTGGCTTCTCCTCATCCCTGTGTAGGTCTCTGCCTCCCGTAGGATGAGCTTCTATTGTTCAGAGACAGCTCCAGCTTCATGTGGTGGAGCAGAGTTGTAATCCTAGCACCCAGGAGCCAGGAGGATTGCTATGAGTCCAAAGCTGTCCTGAGCCATATATACATAGTTCTAAGCCAGCCTGATGTTCATAGACCTGCCTCTAAATGTATTAATTAAAACAATTAAAGCCAAAAGCCATGGAGGCGAGCAGGATCCTACACAAGTCAGCATCATGCCTCAGGCTGCAGGCTGAATTTTGAGGCCCGGCCATTCCCACGGGACAGAGTTCTTTGAAATGGCAAGATTGGCCAAACCAAGTAAGTGAATTTCAAAGCTGGATCTTGAAGTTATTCTCCTGAATGTTTCCTCTGAAATAGACTCTCTGGAGATTTCTGAAGCTGGGACTCCCTCAAGGGAATACGTGGACCTTCTCAGAGCCCAAACCCAGACATTGCCATGTCAGCCCTGACCACCTAGGGATTAATCAGCAGAGCCATGCTGTTACCCAGCAAGCAGGGTGCTTCAAACCCAGGTGATTAACCGGCTGCCTTCCAAAGCAGAGGCAAGACAATTTATTTCTCCATCTCTCCCTCCCCAGGGATGGCTGCCTGGCATCGTGAACTCCGGCAGCTTTCTGTAGCTGTGGCCGCCTTGAGGAGAAAGCCTGCAGAGAGCTGGGGTGGGGGATGGGGGAAGAAGCAGGTCCAGAGGTGGGCTCTGAGGAGGAGACAGAGGGGCCTCAGACCCATTTCTCCCTGAGTCTCATCTCTGCAGCCTGGCTGCGTTATATTCGAGATTGTTGCTGTTGTAACTGACGGAGACCGTGCAAGGGCTGGTCCCCGTCAGACGCAGGCTCATTGAATTCTCATAACTACCAGGCTTTCTATCAGGGCTTCCAGATGAGGAGAAGTAAGATTGCCCTTCAGGGTTGCCTAGCTAGTGGGGAGTAGAGCTGGTAGCCAGAGCCTCAGCTCTACCAACCTTTCTCCTTTCTTAGTGGATGTGGCAGCCCCTGTTTACAGAGTCCCTGTGATGGGCCGGCCATTGTATTGAACCCTTTCTGTCTGCCATGAATCCTGGAGGTATCCTTTCCTCAAAGCCCTTTACCAAGAAGTCACCACCATCAGAAGTGTGATTGTGGGGCAGTGCCGTACCCAACAGGGTCTGGGCTAGGGGAAGAAATACACATGGGAATTCCAGACTAAGAACAGGATGGGCCTCCTTTAATGTACATGACACCCTCTCTGGCTGCTCGTCAAGTTCCTCCATGGCACTTCTAGACACACCCTGAAGCCTAGCTCTCATCTCCCCACCCCTACCCTCGTTCAGCTGCCACCATTTGGCAGCAAGATCATGGCATTGGGCATTAGCCTCTGGTCTCTGTTTCCCTCCCTTCTCTCCTCAGTAGCCCTGACCCCAGCTTTGCCAGGATCCTTACCAAGGCTCTCTTTGTTAAGGGAGGGTAAGAAGCTGGCCCTGGAGTGGCATAGACTTTTCAAAGGCTCAAAGGCCACCCCCACCACCTCCTCAGTTGGCTCACTTACAAGGCCACTGTTCTGCTTAACCACCAGGACCAGCTACCAACTAGGGACAGCCCCTAGCCTCCCCCCCCCCCCCCCCACCGCCCCTGGCTGCTGAAATGCTGCAAATAGGCCAGGCCTTCCCTGCCTGCCGCACCTCCCTCCTGTTCCCAAGGAGATCACACTAGAGAAGCCTGCCTCCTGACTGTTCAGGCAGTTCCCTGGGTGCCTTCCCAGGACATGATGTCCATCCTCCTCTTGAGATCTGTAAGAAAAGTCTTTTAATGGAAGATGCCTTGATTCATGGCCTCTGTGATGTTTAAGCAATAGTGCAGCCAATATTTATATCTTTCCTGTGTATGTGGGTATAAGCATAGTCACACGTGTGTGGGCACTCCTGTGTCTGCATGTATGTGGAGACCCAAGGCTGACATTGGACATCTTCCTCAATCACTCTGCACTTCATTCACTGAGGCCAGGCCGCTCAATCAAACCCAGAGCTCACCTGTGTGGCTAGTCTAGCTATCCAGCTTGCTCTGGGTTCCTCTGTCTCCTCCTGGAATTGCAGGTGGGCTGCCACTCCCAGCCAGTATTTACATACTTGTGCAACAAGCACTTTATCCACCGAACCATCTCCCCAGCAGCCCCTGTAGCCAATATTTATAAGCCAATCCCCAGTAGCTTCCATCAGAGTTAGAATAAAACCCACACAAGCTGGGTATGATGACACATGCCTATGATCTGCACGCAGGTTGCTGAGGCAGGTGGATTGCTATGAATTCAAGGATAGCCTGGGCTACCAACGAGAGTATTGTAGGTTATTCTTCTCATCCCTGTGACAAAATAGCGGACTAAAGAGACTTATGGAAGGAGGGCTTTGATTTGGCTCACACAGGGAGGAGGTCACTGCATCATTGTGTGCACCGCCACGGGATAGTCCTAGCAGGGGAACACAGTGGCGCACGATGCGGGGCGGGGCAGCAGCAGGGGAGGAGGTCCAGGAGAGACATCTCTACTGGACTTGAGAGAGGATGCTGAAGCTATGAGAGCAGCATGAAACTGTAAGAAAACAGAGAGGTGGCCAGGTGTGTGCCCGCCAGGGACTGGCAGTTGCTCGGCACACGGAAGAGGAACGAATCTGGCAGGACACTGGTCTGCATATGGGAAGCGTTCAGGGCTGTTGACAAGGGCTGCTACCTTTGTGTCAGGGCTGTGGGAGGCCCCAGAAGGGTAAACAGAGGCTGATAGCTTGGTTGGTAACTTCTCTACTCCCAACCTGTTCGGCATCTCTCCCCATCCCTAAACACATGAGAGTTTCGTACCTCCAGGCCGCCTTACGCTTGGCAGGAAGGCAAGCCTCTGCCAGGCTTTTGATGGAGTCCGTGATAACAGGGCTGGGAGCCAGAAGAGAAGACAGGGAGTGGGAACTGGGCCCTGCCTTGGCCTCCGGCATCTCTGAACTGGCCTTGTCTCACCAATCATTTCTGGTGAGAGATTCTGGGAAGCGGGATGTTGCTGAGGCCAAGGAAACTCTCAAAGGCCTGGAAGGAACCAGAAAGCAAAATGCAGAATGCCCTGCCCAGCTTCCCACTGGGCCATAAAAGGCTTCTGTCTGCTCTTCTCCTGGGCTCTGTGGTTCCTGCCACTCCCAGCCAGGGCTCTGGTGATCGGGAAATCCCATCCAGGCCTGGAGTCAGGCCTGAGAGAGGAAGACTATGGGCATTCTAGAGATTCCTCTTCCAGTCCTTTCTGTAGCCTGGAGTCAAGATGTCACAGCAGAAGAGGTAGATGGGAGTTTTGATCCTGGCTCTGCCAGTCATTGAGTAGAAAACCATGACAAGCCCCATAGCCTCTGTCTCCTTCTGTTTCCTGCCTTCAAAATGGAGCTGGTATGACTGGAGATGGCATAACTGACCTTATAAATCTATTACACCAGTTGGGTGAGCTGGGGAATGCTGAGCACTGGGCACAGACACGGTCCTTCCTGATGATGGACAGGTAGAGGGTACAGGGATGGAGTGAAGATGAATGTTATGGTTTGGGTGTGACATGCCTGTCCCCTCCACCTAAAACAGGCTATGTGTCCAACAAAGCCTAGTGCCCAGCTGGTGGCACAATTTTTTTTTTTTTTTTTAAGATAGGGTCTTGTATATCCCAAGTTAGCCTCAAACTCATTCTGTAGCCAAAAATGACTTGAACTTCTGATCCTTCTGTCTATACCTGAGATTATGGGCCTATGCCACCACGTTATAATGGTGCTAGGAATCGAACCCAGGGCTTTGTGCACGCTAGGCAATCACTCTACCCACTGAGCCACATCGCCAGCTGAAGGCACTAATGAGAAGCGACTTTTGCTCTTTAAGGTGCTGACTTTACCGGTGAGTTAATCCACGGAGTTCAGGCTATTAGGAGGCGATTAGGTTAACGGGCTATTAAGAGGCGGGGCCTGGCTGGAGAAAGTAGGTTACTGGGCATGTGCCTTAGGGGGATGTCCTTCTCCCCTGCCCCTTCCCGAAGTTTCTGCCTTCTCTCCAACACTAGATGAGACACTTCGCTCCATTATGGACTTGCCGGAGGCAAGGAAGCATCTGGACAGAAACCAGATCCTGCCGGAAGGGGCTCTTGGCAGGCTGGAAATGACCGAGGGGACACGGGAGAGACGAAGGCCGGCACTGACAGCGTCTGTCGTTACCTTTTCACACCTGTGTTTTCTTGTTTGAAAAATGGGAAGGCTGTTTTCTCTTCTGGAAACGGAAGGCACATTCCACTGGAGGATTAAATGAGAAAAAACAGTAAGAAGACCCAACGACACAGGAGACACATGGCAAATCACTGACTGATAGGTATGGTTCTAGTACGGACTTCTTGAATGGAGGGCCAGGTGGCCACGCACTCCATTGATCACCAAGGTTGGTTCATTGATCCGGCTGGTGTCACCTTCCTCCACCACTGCTCCGTGTGGGTCCCTCCCTACGCTGCAAGCTCCACATCCCCAGTATATAGCACGAATCTTAAAAGGATCTTATTAATAAAATCGAACCTGAGGCCAGTTATTGGGGTGAATGCTGGAAGATCAGAGAAGCAGAACAAGTCACAGCTTCCTCACCTCGCCAGTTCCTCAGCTGATCCTGTTTTCTCAGACTGGAAGCCTCTGAGTCCTCATCCAGAATGGGTCTCAACTGAACTGTGCTGCTCAAAGCCTAAAAGCTTAACCAGCCAAATGCTTCTAGTTTCCGGTCCTCACGCCTTATATACCTTTCTGCTTTCTACCACCACTCCCTGGGATTAAAGGCTCACTTTCTGGGATTAAAGGCATGTGTCACCATGCCCGGGCCATTTCCAATGTGGCCTTGAACTCACAGAGATCCAGAGGGATTTCTGCCTCTGGAATGCTAGGATTAAAGGTGTGAGTGCCACCATTTTCTAGCCTCTGTATCTAGTGGCTGTTCTGTGCCCTGACCTCAGATAAGTTTATTAGGGTGCACAATATTTTGGGGAACACAATACCACCACACCAGTATAAGACCATTCTTTGGTCAAGGGTGCATGGGTGGGGCTGGAGAGACGGCTCATTGGTTAAAAGCACTGGCTGCTCCTCCAGAGAACCTGGGCACCCAGCACCCAAATGATGGCTTTTCTTCAACTTATTGCTACTTCTCTAAATTTTGAAAGTATATTTATTTACTCGTGTGTGTGTGTGTGTGTGTGTGTGTGTGTGTGTGTGTGTGTGTGTGTGTGTGTGTTGGTTATCTCCTTTCATCAAGTGGGCCCTGAGATTAAGCCCAGATTGTCAGGCTTGGTGACAATTGTCTTTACCTACTGAGGCAACTCTCTGGCCCTGATACTTCTTGGAAGCCTCCACCTCAAAGCAAAGCCCTGTTTCTTTTAGTACTCACCCAGAATAATCTAACAGAAACCTAGACTTAATGAGGAGTCCTTTGCCAGCACCCTTTTACTGAACTGGTCCTCTGTGTCCCCGTCACCTTCTTTACCCTTCACTGCTACAAGGATAACTGCAGCTTGCTTACTGACCAACGTGTCCCCGTGACCTTGGACTAGAATGGCATTGGCATGGGTATTGTTCAAGGGGCACAAAATAGCCTTGTCAAAATTTACGATGTTGTTTGCCCTGAACCCTGGGACAATGAGAGAAGGAAGAACAGCAGTTCTCTCTCTAGAGGTCAGGAGGAGATTGGTTTTAAGTTGCAGCCTTTCTGGGTATTGGAAATGTTCTACAAACAGAGGCTTTAACAACAGCGGGTGGGGAGGGGCACAGGGATGCTCTGGAAGATGGCTCCTCAGTTAAGAGCACTCAACTGCTCTAAGGGAGCCTACAACAGATCACAAAGGCCTCTAACTCCAGTTTCAGGGGATCTGACTCCCTCTTCCGGCCTCTTTTAGTACAAGGCACACTCGTGGTGCACTGACAGACCTGCCCCCCAAACACCCCGTGCATGTAAAAGAAATCTTTTTAAAAACCAAGGGGACTAGAGAGATGACTCAGAGGGGAAGCCTACTTGCTATAGAAGCATGAGAACCTGTGTTTGAATCCCCAGCACTCACATAAAAAGCTGGGCATGGCTGTATGTTACTAAAACCTCAACATAGGCGGGCAGAGACAGGTGAATCCCAGGAGTTCACTGTCAAGTCAGCTGAGCCCGAAGAGCGAGCTTCTAGTTTAGTAAGAGACCTTGTCTCAAGGCAATTAGGTGGGGAGTGGTAGAGTAAGACATCCAGGATACCGCCCTGGTCTCCATAGGCACACCCACTGGTACAGGAGCCCATGCATCCACAAGCATGTACTGTATACACACACACACACACACACACACACACACACACACACACACACACACACTCATACACATGCTCGTACACACAGTTTGGAGTTACACATTTAAGATTAGATGTTTAGTAGACTGGAGAGATGGCTCAGAGATTAAGAGAACTGTTTTCCAGAGGACCTAGGTTCAACTTCCAGCACCCACATGGTAGCTTACAACCATTTTTAATTCCAGTTCCAGGGGATCTAGCACTCTATTCTGGCCTCCATAAGCACCAGATATATATGCACATATATACATGCAGTTCACATACATGCAGTTCACATACATATATGCACTGAAAACACTCAGATAAAAGTAAATCTTACAATTTTTTTTTAAAATTAGAATGTTTAGGCTGGTTGTAGTATCATGTATCCTTGGGAGATGGAGGGAAGAGGAATGCAAGTTTGAGGCTAGCCTGGGCTACATAGTAAAACCCCCCTCTCAAAAAAAAATTAATGGTGTTTATTACATACTAATTTCTTGATCTTAGAAGGTAGCGTCCTACTTCAGCAGGGAGGAGGAATAGGGAATCCAAAGTTGTACATCCAAGCACCAGCTAAGTGTGTTGTGAATGATGAACGCCGACAAGACCATGGACACCAAAATGAAGATGGCAAAGATCTCGGCTTATCCGGGAAGCAGAGAGCAGAGTCTTTATTCTTAGACATACTACACTGTTACATCTCTGGTCACAAAATACATAGTGGGTAAGATACCATTCTGCTAATGCTTGCCTTTTTTCTTACTGGACAAAGAGCACTTTTTTATATGTTACTGACCAAATCTCCTTCAACCTGGCTTAGGCCCAAGGGAAGGCCGGCATGGTAGCTGACTTGAAATCTTACAGCATTGGAGGTCAGCATGCCTGCTGGGGAGTCGATGATGGAAATACAGCCCCTCCTCTCATGACCAGGGGACCCTGTGTTGTCACGAGTGTTCTGGGCCAGCTGCACAGCTGGATTAATTAACCAAGAGAGCCTTCTCCAGTCTACACTAAAATTTTTATGTTCTGTGTCCACCAACAACAACCACGGCATTAATTGAATCTATGGCTTAATATATTGCTGCTATCTCTCTTCTGATGGCCTTATCATGGCTCCTGGAAGGATGGTGGTGGTGATATGTTTCAGGAGGAGAAATGAGCCTGGAGAAACCTGAAGCAGGATTCCAAACACTGGTGACTCAATGGGACACGCACATCACAGATGTAGGACCATTGACCTCCAAGAGTTTAGTTTGTTGGTGCACGCTTTTAATCCCAGCACTCGGGAGGCAGAGACAGACCTCTGAGTTCAAGGCTAGCCTGGTCTACAGAGTGAGTTCCAGGACAGCCAGGGCTACACAGAGAAGCGCTGTCTTGAAAAACAAAACAAAACAAACAAAAAAGACCTTCATCCTGCTTGATGCCATAAAGTGAAGGTAAAGACTCCCAGCAAGAAGTCTGTAAATGTTCCATTGACTGAGAAGAAGCCAAGGTCCACTGGGACAGTGGGAGTCATGAAAGTGTCTTGGAGAGTGAACCTCAGAAGCAGGATAAGAGGAGAGGGCAGCAGGCAGGGCAGAGCACTTCAGGACACCAGAATACCTGGTCAAGCTAGAGAGTGGAGGGAGCAAGGGGAACTCAGCATCCTTAGGTGGCTGAGGCGTTCACCGCATACAGCTGGGGTTGGGTGGAGGACCGGGACTTCTGTCAGACGACAGGATGGGGATTCCTGTCAGAGAACGGGGACTCCTGTCAGAGGATGGGGACTCTTGTCAGAGGACCAGGACTTCTGTCAGAGGACGGAGACTCTTGTCAGGAGGACGCTGACTCCTGCCAGGGTGGAATGAACAACACAGAGGTGGACTCAGAGAGTGCTTAAACGCCAGGGTAAGAAATTGGGACCTCATTCAGTAAATTGTAAAGAACTGTTGAATATTTTTAGTGGGGTGTGTGTGTGTGTGTGTGTGTGTGTGTGTGTGTGTGTGTGTGTGTGGTGGGATTTTGACAGTCTCGCTATATGAAATAGGCCTCTGTGTCCTAAACACTGGGGTTACAGACATGTACCCCAACACCCACGATTTTTGAGTGTCATGGATTGTGTTGACATTTTTGGACTTTGCATTCCAGCCCTCACATCCTGTGGCTCCGTAAGACTGAACTCGACTCTGTCTCCTCTGAAATCTCCACACTCCCGTACTAAGTCCTTTCTGTCCTTGTCCTTTGAGCATCTTGAGACAGGGTTCCCTTTCCTCTAGCGTGGGCGGGTGCTTTCCAAGTCTCCCACTCTCGCTGTGGTTCTCCCATCCCTCTTTGAATTCTGCTAGAGAGTGAATTCTCTTGACCCTCGGGACAGTATCTTGTTCATCAATGTGTCCCCCAAAACCCAGCACGGGGCACTAAACGGAGGTGCATACAGGAAGGAAGGTTGAGATGTAGCACCTCTCTGGTTCCTCCCTGTTCTCCGCTTAAGAGAGTCTCCTGAGAACAATGGAAAATCCTAGGTGTCAACAGGGGCGATTGACGGCAAGAGATGTGCCCTCAGCTTAAACCATCAGTCTCTTACAGGAAACAACGTCTACAGGAACAAAAACAACCTTCCATTCCCACATCTTCCTGAGAAGAAAATGAAGCCAGGTATATTTCCAGGCACGCCTGGGAACTATGTGAGTACCAGTAAGGCGGAGGGTTACTTTTCAGTGCTATAACCCTCCGCCTGAGGCGTGTCACCTCGGCTGCTGCTCCTCAGACCATCAGGGGGAGCAATCTCACCGCATCCCTGGCCTCGGCTGGTTTTACTCCACCAAGAGTGTAGTCAGGAACTCTGGGAATTGTAGTCCTGGGATGTCAAGGCGGTGTCTCTCGCTTTGCGCCTCGGGACTTGTAGTTTAACAACCAGAGTCCGAACATAAGGTTTAAGCTCGCAAGTGGAAAGGAACTACTACTCCCAGAGGGCCACGGGCTCCGGGGCGGTGTCGGGTTTCCGTCGAGCAATTCTTCTGAGATTGCTTCTGAGTGATCAGCGCGACTGGGTAAGTTTGATTGGCGAAAGCTCCAGTTCTCAACTGAGCTATCCAAAGACCTTTTTATATTCCAGCGTGGGCCTTCTTGTCTTTCAGTCTCAGAATCTGCACGCTAATGTTTGCTCTTCATTGTCTCTATTTTCTATTCAGACAAATCCCGTCAGAATCCACCCCGCCCCTAAGCCCTCCCAGGGTCACCACGGACTGTCACTCCCACGCCCCGAGATTCCCGTCTTGACCCTCACCCCCCGCCTCACGTCCCTGAGTCCCGGCTACTTTGTGTCCTCCACGCTGCGCCCCACTCGTCTTTGTCCTGTTTGTCTTGCTGGTGGAGGAAGACCGCCAAATCCTTCCTCCCAGTGTTGTGAACTTGGAAGTGCAGCGAAGAACTGTGCCTCACTCCCTGCGACCCTGGGCAAATCGCGCAGGCTGTCTGGGACTCTCTTCTCCTATATTACCGGGTGTGGAAGTGCTTTGTAAACTGCAGGCCCCCACAAGCAACACAGGCGCTCTTTTGTTGGTGCCCTAGAACATTCTTATCAGGGCAACCTTTCTGGTTCTGCCGCCTCGTTGCTCAATCCCGTCCCTCGAGCTCTTGATGTCTTCATCTAAGACCAGGTTGTTGCTTCACTTCCTCCAGAGACCAAAGATCAGACAGTCACCCGGGCCATAGCCTCCAGAGAGCTTTGTCAGAAAGGAGGCCCAAGAGGGGTGCTTGTCTTGGACTCTGGCCTGAAATAGCCGGTGATGAAAAAGTCCACAGGGCTGGCAGAGAGACAGAGCTGCTCGCTAGAAGCAGGACTCCAGCAGGACAGCGCTGCAATGAAAGGCCCGTCCTTTGCCTTTGGGCTCTTCTGGGCCTCTTTAGTGGACTTTGGTAGGTGTGTCTCAAGTGTGAGAAGCCTGGGAGAGAAAGATTCATTTTGCCAAAGGACTCTATGCCGGGAAAAATGGAAGACCTCAGCTGGGTATTTTGAAAGAGAGACACAGCATTGCTGATTAGTTGCTGGCGTTTTAGGAGTAATTACAATGTTCCAGGCCTTAGGCAGTATTAATTTTCTCCTTAAAACCTCACTTGTGAGGTGTCCCTGTTTTCACATATAAGAAAGCTAAACTTGGAGCAGGCATGTAGTTAGAATAATTAGTTATAGCTGCCTCACGAAGTCACAGTGTCTTCAATATGCCAGACACTTTACACACGTAATCTTTGACCTCATGAGTAGCTGTAGATGACAGGTTTAGAGTTTAAGGCATTTGTTGAAGGTTTCACAGCTGTGGCTGGCTAGATTGCTCAGTGGGGTAAAGGCACTGTCATGCCTGATGACTAAAGTTCTATTCCAGAAACCCGAAAGGTGGAAGGAGAGAACCAACTCCTGCAGGTGTCCTCTGACCTCCACATGGGGTGCCATGGCACCCCTCCAATAAATAAATAAACGTTTTTATATATTTAAATACACACACACACACACACACACACACACACACACACACGTAGATCTCATCCAGCTGGTAAGTAGCAGAGATGGAATTCAAAGTCACCAAAACTTTTCTTTTCCCTCTGTCGCATAGAACTTTTTTTGATAAACATGATAGATTAAAAACTAATTAAGGCCGGGCTGCAGTGGTGTACACCTTTAATCCCAGCACTGGTCTACAGTGAGATCCAGGACAGGCATCAGAACTACACAGAGAAACCCTGTCTCAAAAAACCAAAACAAAACAAAAACCAAACAAGCAAACAACAACAACAAAATGAATTAAGCTGGATATAGTGGTACTCACCTATTGTTCTAGCACTTGGGAGGTGAACAGGGAACTCTTGAATTTGGGGCCAGCTTGGGCTACCCAGAGAGACCCTGTCTCAGAACAGCTGAGGAGAAGAATTGAAAGATTTTAAAGCCAAAAGAAGACACAGTAAGTTCTCACTGCCTGTGGAAAGCATGTGATAGATAGTGTCCTACAGAAAGAAAGCATGACTTTTTTTTTTCTTTCTCGAGACAGGGTTTCTCTGTGTAGCCTTGGCTGTCCTGGAACTTTCTCTGTAGACCAGGTTGGCCTTGAACTCACAGAGATCCACCTGCCTCTGCCTCCCGAATGCTGGGATTAAAGGTGTGGCCACCACTGCCCGGCTAAAGCATGGTCTTTACTCCATGGAGTTCACATGAAGAGAAAAGGCATTGTGTGTGAAAAATTATACAGCTCTTATTAGAGAAAGTAATTTTTTAACATTTATTTATTCGTGTGTGACTGGGTATCTGTGTACTGTGGTGAGCGTGTGGAGGTCAGAGGTGGACCTGGGGTGGATCTCCTCTCCTTTCACAATGTGAATCTGGGAACTGAACACAGGATATCAGGCTTAGAGGCAAGCTCCTTTGCCTGCTGAGCCATCTTGCCTGTATTAACCTGTGTGTTTCTGAGTGGCCGTGGCGATTTGCCCAGTGAGATGATAGTCAAGTCCATAGGGTACGTTCAGTGTTGGTTGCATGCATGTGACCATGCGTGTCTGAATGAAAGAAAAGACCCTCCCCTTCCCCCGCCCCCAGAGATCCTCAAATCCTAATGGCCAGAAACACCTAGGATTTAAAAACATTAATTTGGGGGGGTGGGTGGCGCACGCCTTTAATCCCAGCACTCGGGAGGCAGAGACAGGCAGATCTCTGTGAGTTCAAGGCCAGCCTGCAGAGTGAGATCCAGGAAAGGTGCAAAGCTACACAGAGAAACCCTGTCTCGAAAAACCAAAAAAAGAAAAAAAAAAAAAAAAAAAACCACATTAACTTGGAGTTGGGAGTGTAGCTTGTAAAGTGCTTGCCTTGAAAGGCCCTGGGTTCCGGCTCTAGGCCCTCAAAAAAAAAAAAAAAAAAGACATTGCTTTTTCTGCAAATGGAGGAAATACAGTGTTAGAGATTGCAGGGAGATTGGGTAGTGGGTTCAGAAACCTCTGACATAGATTCCACATGGATACTGTGGGAAGCGAGTCACTGAGACTCAGACTGTCAGCCTAGACACCGCACCTTGCAGCCTGTGCGGGGGAGTCCAGGTGAGGGAGGGGGACCCTGCTCAGAGCTGAGAAGAGGGAAGGCTGGAGTCTAGGAAATCCCAGTGGACTAGGAGGTCTCAGTGGGTCTGGATGATGGAGAGGCTCCAGACAGGCACTGCTATGAATTGCGGAGCCAAGGTCAGCAATGGAACCCACCTGACCAACTCCCCTGGACAAAAATCCCATGCCATTTATGAGAAATAAGGCTGGGCATCTCTTCGTTGTAATTTGCCAATGAGATTGACTTTTATCCTGAGATTGGCTTTTATCCTGAGATTGGCTTTTATCCTGCGATTGGCTTTTATCCCGTCTTGTCCTTCTTGGTCATCAGTCCATGTGGGCCTGGGGAACTCAGGCTGTTTCAGGTTAGCCTCAGTCTGGTCATTTGTCTTCCTTGGTTTTTATTTATTTCCAAGCAGAATTTAGCTGATGGGTCCTCCCAGAAGCCTGCCAGGATCACCAGGGTTCTGTACTTCCCCACCTCCATGACTGCTTTCAAATATACTTTCCTGATGCCTGACCCAAAGACTGATCTCAGATGAGACAAAATCCCTTTCCACAAAATCCTGGCCACACAGCCCTCAACCCCACCCCATCTTTGCCTCTCCCTTTTCCCTCTGGTTCCCAAATCTACACAGTTGCCAAACTCTATTGTTTCTGCTTTTCTTGCAATCAACAAATACGGGTGCGACGAATCTTGCTCATGCCGGATACTATGAAAGGTGTTTTAATTGCATGGTTTCATTTATCTCCATAGCAACCACAGACTGATAGAAATCCCCTTATGCAGATGCAGAATGAGGCTTAGAGAGAGCAGGTTAAGGTGCCCAAGCTAGATGGCAGAGGAGCTGGGTCTCAGGCTTGGGTCTTTCATGGGGGGCTGCTTAGTTGTTAATGCACAGATATGAGGATCTGAGTTCAGATCCTTAGAGCTCACATTAAAAAAAAAAAAAAAAGAAAGCTGGGTGTGAAAAGGCTGGGTATGGTAGCACATGGCTTTAACACCTGCACTCAGGAGACAGAGGCAGTGGATCTCTGAGTTCAAGGCTAGCTTGTGTACATAGCAAGATCCAGGACAGCCTGGGCTACAGAGAGAGACTCCATCATTAAAAAAGAAGCCAGAGTCCAGTGAGGTGGATAGAGACACTTGCTGCTAAACATGACTGGGTTTGATCTCTGGGACCCTCGAGTTAGGAGAGAAGCGACTCCCTCAAGTTGTCCTGACACCCACAAGCATACTGTCACACATGCATTTCCACACATTAAACAAATAAATGTAATTTTAAAAATTAAAAAAAAAAAACCTGATTGATGGTGATGGTATGCTGTAATCTCAGTGATGGTGAAATGAGGGGCAGCCAGGTAGATCCGGGAAGGCTGTGTGGTCAAATTCTAGCTAATAAGAGACCCTGCTTCAAACAACAGGGTGTCAGGGAAACACGAGATCCAACATGTGAGTGAGGTTGGCCTCCACATGCATCACACACCGCCCTTTCTCCCCTGGAAGCCAGCACTGGCTGCCCCCCCTCCCCCCACCCCTCCCCGCGTCTCACAGGTCCCTTCCTAACACTTTCTTCTTTTCCCAGCCTTCACCGGCTCTGTGCTCCCACGCTCAAGGGACACACTCCCTCCTCAGAACTCCAGTGGCATTTTCTCTCTCCCGTATGACAGGATCTGCAGCTGCTTCACTGTCATGTGATCCACATGTGTCCTGCAGCTGCAGCCTTCGACCGCCAGCGGGTGCCCTCAGCCACTGGGTGAACCTTTGGAGACTCCTCCTCTTTACCTCTGGCTGAGTAGTCACCGCGTGCGCGGTCCGCCACAGAGCTTAGCTCCTCCTCTGCCTCCTCTTTGTAATTGCGGGTATCTTCAAGTGTGCATTGGAAAAACAAAAGGGAAAAATGAATAGTAGAAGGAAAATCATCACCTCCAACATTATTTAATGAGTGACTCTTTGGGGTTCTTTGAGGTTTTCTTCGGGACCAGATGATTGGCAGTCAGGAGGTCTGTGTGTAGTAACAGTTGTGCTGTGACCTTGAGCAGCTCTCCGAGTCTCTCAGGAGCTTGACTTACTCAGTGATGCGCATGTGTGTACAGAGGTGGGGCCAGGGGAGATTGCAGGGAGCATTGGCAGCAGCCACCCCTAAGGTCTCTTCTTGCTCAGGCATGCTCTGACCTGCACACTCATCCTCCCAGAGGAGGAATCAGAATAATGTCAAAACAAACCACGTGGGCCCAGGACCCTGCCCATATAGTTGGTTTGGGCTGTAAGGAATAGGAATCTAAATTTTGTTGCTTTAAACAGGGTGGGTTATGGGTTAGGACACACACACACACACACACACACACACACACACACACACACACACACCATAGCCAAGATAGCTCTCTCTTGCCTTGGTGTGCCCATCTGTAAAACTGGTCCTGATACCTCCTTTCTCAGAGTGTTAGATGAAGCAATGTCTGGGTTGTGCTCACTACAGCAGTTACTGCTGGATGGACACATGGTAGGTGCAGTGTCAGTATGTGTTAATCCTGAGGCAGGGTCTCTTCAACTCACGATGTAGCTGAGTGATGCCCTGAGTTCCTAACCCTGCATCCACCACCTTCCCAATGCTGGGGTTACAGGTGTTATCATAACCGTGTTATACAGGGCTAGGGATTGAACCCAGGGCTTCTTGAATGCCAGGCAAGCTCTCTGGGAACTGAGGATTAGCTCATCACTACCATCTCCTCACCCCACCAAAGAAAATGAAGACTATGGTCCCTAGGGCTGGGAATGGAACACTTGCTAGCATGTGCAAGGCCCTGGGTTCGATCCCACCACCACAAAAACTACAACCAAAAAGCCGGCCTGTAAACGTTGGCAAATAGCAAGCGTAAATGATGCATGTGGTTTATTGAGTAGCTGGCAGGAAGGCCGGGGTGATAAGGATGTCAGGAAATGGGCAGGGTTAACACATGACCTAGAGAAGCACCAGGCAGAGAAGAGACCAGCAAGAGGCTGTTCTGTGCTCTCCTTCCAGCCCGCAAGTTCAGGACACCCAGGCTGTAGTCCAGCTGATGAGATGGGGAGCAGCCAGTCCATGTGCTTTCCACCCATCTCGGGACCCCACCATGTTGGCTGCACAGATGTGATGGAGGGTCAGAGTCTTGAGGTAGGTGTCCCAAGCTCTGCCCCTGCACTGTTCCACGACTTCTGCCCACGTGGGGACTTTGCCACTGTAGGTCCAAGTGTGCAGTTCTGGGGAGCTGGGCTGGATTTGGTTATCAGCCCTTAGGCCTGTCTACCTGCCTTTTTAAAAAAAAAAAAAAAAAATCCTCTTTCAAAACATTAGAACCTTTCCAATTGACAGAGAAACTCAGTTCTTTCACCAGCAAGGAGAAGGTGCCTGGCTTCAAAGGCAGCTCGCAGACCCTTCCTCCTGTCTTGAGTATGGGCATCTGCTCCCAGAAAGGTTTTTGATCTCATCCTGGTGTAGGTGAGTGGGTGTAGGCACAGGGGGCCACGCACACCGTCATGACTGCTGCGCCTTGGGTGGGAGGGTGGTGTCTTCATCTCCTGCTTCTGTTTGTTTCCCACCTTCGGAACCTTCTGGCAGTTTCTAGGCTTTTCTTTTTCTTTGTTTCCTCCTCCTCCTCCTTTTTAAACATTTTTTGAGACAGGTTTCTCATGTAGCTCAGGCTGGCCTCCAAATAGAAATGTAGCCAAGGATAACCATAAATGAGCCCCCGATCCTCCCATCTCCAGGACCCCAGGCATGTGCCACCATGGCCCTGCAGGTTCTTAGGTTTTTGTTCCTAATGGTTGGACTCACCTCTGTCCTGTGAGAGACACCCACTTCCTGGTAACCCCTCTCCTGCTCCCTTGTGACCAAGCATCCTGCTGCCTCCTGAGAGGCAACCTGGAAGA
Organism: Peromyscus californicus insignis; assembly: GCF_007827085.1. Taxonomy (NCBI): domain Eukaryota; kingdom Metazoa; phylum Chordata; class Mammalia; order Rodentia; family Cricetidae; genus Peromyscus; species Peromyscus californicus. The sequence goes on along the minus strand of NW_026294573.1, from coordinate 20,125,306 downwards.
GTGGCTTGGATGATCCGCCACTGCCACCCTGTTCAACCTAAGAGCAAATTCAGTTCCCCTGTTCGCACCAAGCCTGGGCCCACGAACTCGCCATGTTCTGGTGCGGTGCTGTCCCAGGATGTAATTCAAAATGCAGCTTGATGACTGGAAGAACAAAAGCTATATGTTCTATATGCCAACAACAAAGTTGTTTCTGGATTTGAGGAAGCCTTTGATTCCCTTCGCTGTGACCAGCCTGGCTGGTGCCCCGACTCCTGCTGACTCACAGTGCCTAGGCTTCTTGGCCCAGCAGCTGCTCTCTGCTTTTCCCCAGGGTAGCCTCTTCCGACTCTTCTACCCCTGCCAAGCATCAGAGACGTGTGAGCAGCCCCTGTGGATTCCCCGCTATGAGTACTGCTTGGGCCTGGCTGACTACCTGCAGTATAACAAGCGATGGGTGGGGTCGCTCTTCAACCTGGGGTTGGGTAAGTATGGCCTGGCCTGGCCTGGGTGTCTTCCCAGTGGCCTGTTTATGTCCCCAGGAGAAACCCAGGCAGACACAGTAACTTTTAACTTGTACAGTCCAGTCCTTGGTATGGAGAGATGGGAGAGAATTGAGTGTGTGAAAATTTGGGTCATCGCTTCAAATCCAGGCTTTGTAATTTACTGGGACTTAGGCAAGTCACTTACCCTGCTCGCCTGCCAGCTTTTGTAGAGCTGTGGTGCCAGATAGTGCAATGTTTGGACATGAGATGGGGGCATGGCTGTGATTCCTAAATCCAGCATGCATTCTCACCCAGTCTATAGATCATTGCCCCCCTTTTCAGTACTGGGGATCAAACCAGGGCCAGCACCCTACCACTTATCACTGAACCACATCCCACTAGCCATATGCTCTACCACCACCCCAGCAGCTGTATCGGACATTCTTGGTTCTCAGGGAGCACCCATAATCCTGCAGCTTGCCCTCTGGGGCTGTTTTCCCTCCCCAATCCCAAGTCCCCACTCCAGGTGTTCCCCATGGCCTTGGCACCTCACATATCTGCTCCAGATTTCTTCAGTACTGCTTTTTTGGAAATTTTTTTTCTTGGTGGTTCTGGAGAGGGGAGGACCCCAAATGCCCACCCCTGCCTGTACCCAGGCTGCCCTTGGGATCACAGTTCAGGGCAGCCAGAGATGCTACAGCCTGTGTCTCTGCCAGGATCTTGTCGCTTGCCTGTTAGCTGGAATGGCCCCTTTAAGACAAAGGAATCTGGATACCCCTTGATCATCTTGTCCCATGGCCTGGGAGGCTTCAGGTAAGAGCTCTGTCCCTGGACTTTGCCTAGCCCTTGTATTGTGAGAGCTTGTGTCTCAATGTAGTCTCAGAGGGTGGAATAGCAGATGTTTCACCTACTTCCATTTTACTCCCATCTGTCCCCTGGCGTGGCACTGGGCCCTCCTCCCCGAGACCAGGGCTTCGTAAGGTTTTCCACTTGTGACTTGCCCACTCTCAAATTATATAAAATAGGCATACAAGTCAAGCATTTGCTGTTGAGAAACCATAAAGAGATTGATTTTAAAGTAATGATTTGGTATGCAATATCATTTTACCACTCATTAGAAGCAAAAGCAAATTCGCATACTAGTGAGATGGATGAACTTGTTTATTTTTGTATAAGGGATTGACTCTAGACTGAATGTTGAGGCCGTAAGACCTAAAGTGTCTTCAGTGTTTTTCACAATTCACTGAGCTTTGGTTTTATGAACATTGATGCTGAGAATGCTGCATTGTATAAATACATAGTACAAAATGGCGGAAGTTATGTTTAGGGCCATTTCAGAAATTGGAAACTCTGTCTTAATCCCAAGCCAAGATCCATTTAACACGTGTGTGTGTGTGTGTGTGTGTGTGAAACTCAAGTTAGCAACCCAGACACCAGTCTTTTTTTTAAGATGTATTTTTATTCTTTTTAATTATGTGTATGGATTGTGTGTCTGCTCATGTGAGTGCAGGTGCTCATGGAGGCCAAAGGTGTCAGATCTTGTGGAGCTGAAGTTACAGACAGCTGTGAGGCACCTGATGTGGGTGCTGGGAATCAAACTCGGGTCTTCTATAAGAGCAGCCAGTGCTCTCAACCACTGAGCCATCTCTCCAGCCACCTCAGGTGCCAATCTTTAAAAATCCAACATTCTAATACAATACAATAAAAAAAAAAATAGAAGAACTTGATACTTACACGTGGAGGAGTGACAGTGGGGAACATGAATAGTCTTTGTTTTCTGTAACTAAGCCATGAAGAGCAGGGATCTTTGTACAGTAAAAGCACTACAGTTTGCAACATGCAGTCGTGTCCGATCTGTGTCCAGGTGACTAAGCACGGTGGCATGGCGTAGTGCACGGTACACGTGTGCGTGCAGAACCCAAGATGGCAGAGAAGTTTCCAGTTGCAGCTTGGGCAAAGCACTGTCAGAAACACCTTGGACTCATCCCGCCTTTGAGCTTCAATTAATTTGGGGTCATTTGGGGATATGCTAGCCTGCGGAGCCTAACCTGCAAACCCTGCCCATGGCACTTGTGTCCCATGTGGGCTAGGGAAAGTTGTAACTCTCTGAGCCTAGATTTTAACATCTGCCAACTGAGGATGTGGCTCCCACGTGGTGGTTTATGAGGTTTCAGTTGGACTGGTGCCTACTAGGCGCACAGTCCTGCCATTCTCTCCCTTGAGTTGTGTGGAGGGATGTGGTGATGATAAATTTCATAATCTCTAACTCCAGACATTGGGCTTTGAAACATGATCCTAATTAGTCTTAGCAATCAAAACCTGGAGTCAGGAGTCAGATATTGAGGGTGAAAGCTGAAAGATCAGAGAAGCAGAGTAGCAGCCACTAGAAACTAACTACTTACCTCTACAAATCTATAAATCCTCAGACCGAATGAGGGGTGGGGTGGGAACCTGGCTCTACAACTCTTCAGACTGAATGGAGCCGAGATCCTATCTCTGCCCACCTTATATTCCTGTCTCCACCTCCTGATGCTGGGATTAAAGGTATGAGCCTCCTAAATGCTGGAATTAAAGGCTTGATCCTCCCAAGTGCTGGGATTAAAGGCATGATCCTACCTAGTGCTGGGATTAAAGGCATGCACCACTACCGGGCTCTGTTTCTCTTTTAGACTGGATCAATCTCATGTAGCCCAGGGTAGCCTTGAACTCCTGATCTTCCTGTTTCCTCCTCCCAAGTGCTGGGATTAAAGATGTGTGCCACCACTGCCTGGCCTCTATGATTAACTAGTAGGTAGCTTCACCCTCTGATCTCCAGGCAAGCTTTATGTGTCAGAACACAAACAAAATATAATAAAACATTTCCCCCTTTTTGTCTAAACAAAAGTGAAGGTTTTAACTAACATAGAAAAACTATATATAATTAAGTATAATAACTATATACAAATATATACAGGCAATAATTACATTAGCAATGTCTAGCCCATTAGCATATGATACATTCATAGAAAATACTCCATTATCTATCCCATCTTGGTGAGTCCAAAGTTTTGTACCTAATTCACCTTCTATCCTAACTTGCATTACCAACTCAAACTATCATTTTATGTCTCTCAACCTTATACACTTTACACCTCTTTAGTGAGTTTCTTTTCTGAGTCTGGTAACAAAGAAAACTAGATAACTATCTAGTCTTCAACTCCATCAGAGACCTGAGAAGGATATAATATTATCTGAGTAAACAGGAAGTGTAGAGCAAACAACTTCTAAAAATAAAAAGTGATAGAAACAGCTGGCTGCCTGGACAGTTACTCAAGGTTCCTCTGTAACGTTGGGGTATCCATCTTTGGCATACAGGCCTAGAATATCTGACAGACTTTTCTGTGAAGCAGAATTTTTGAAGGACTGTCCTGCCTTGTCTTGGCAAAGTTCAGTAGTCACTTTCTTTTGTCTCCTGCTTGTGTAGCTAGAGTTTTCCTGCCTGGCCCACAGTCAGGACAAATCTCTCTCACCCGCCAGTCCCACAGCCGCTCAGACATAACCAAGTAAACACAGAGACTTATATTGCTTACAAACTGTATGGCCATGCCAGGCTTCTTGCTAACTGTTCTTATATCTTCAATTAATCCATTTCTATAAATCTATACCTTGCCACATGGCTCGTGGCTTACCAGCATCTTCACATGCTGTTTCTCATCATGGCGGCTGGCAGTGTCTCTCCGACTCAGCCTTCCACTTCCCAGCTTTATTCTCCTCCTTGTCCTGCCTATACTTCCTCCTGCCTGACTACTGGCCAATCAGTGTTTTATTTACTAACAAATCAGAACAAAACATTTGCCATACAGAACATCCCACAGCATGCTTGTCCAATTTGGACAGCATTCTGTCATCAGTTGAAGCAAGGGCAGTCTATTGCCCAGTAGCTAACTTTTGTCACAAAGAAAATAAACTCCATATGAACTTTCTTTGATGCCCCTCTTCTCTGAGGTCAATTGGTGCTGCCAGGAGCAGACATGTCTCATTGTCACAGGGCTTCAACTTCATAATTCAGTATCCAGTCAGGATTGCTCCCATGGTTTATTCTGTCTACACCATGGCGTGTTATATATCTTGTGATGTAGCCTGCTTGCTCTCACTTAAGTTTGTTAGTGCCATCTCTGTCTGTTCATACATGAAATATATATATCTGGTTTATATCCCAGAGTGCCACATATCTCAGAAGCTGCCAACCCTCCACCTCTTGTCCACATGATAACAAGGAGATCTGTTTTCAAGCTAGTAGTGTGTAGTGACTAACATCGGTCCTTCTGGAAGGCAGGAGCTTGAATTCAGGCCAGTGTGTGACATGTGGTGATACCCTATCTCACAACCGAAGAAGCCTAAATCCGACCTTGCTAGTCCAGTGCCTTGAAGAGTGCCTGGCAGATTGAGGTCTCAATAAATATTTGTTGAGTGAATGAATGTTCTTCTAAATGAAACATTTTCTTTTCTTTCCTTTTTTAAGAGAGTGTCAGATTCCCTGGGACTGGAGTTACAAATGGTTGTGAGTCACCATGTGGGTGCTGGGAATCAAACTCGGGTCCTCTGGAAGAACAGACAGTGATCTCAACCACTGAGCCATCTCTCCAGGTCCTAAATGAAACATTTTAGTAGCTTTTTGAACTTAATTCTGTTTTTAAATTTTCAAATATTGAACTAGAGGTGTGCATTGCACACATGGTATGTGTGTCCCTTTCTAAGGGTGCCCATCCTGACTCCTCTATGAGGCTGAGTTTTCAAGTGCTATTTACTTCTCAGTACTTAACATAATTGCAGCATATTTTAAAAATGATTTGTTCTAGTTTTAATTATGTGTGTATGCATGTGTGTGTGTTGTGTGAGTCCATGAGTGTATGCATGCATGTGTGTGTGTGTTTGTGTATCTGAATATAGGTGTCTGAAAGCTTCAGATCCTCTGGAGCTGGAGTTACAGGTGCTTGTGAGCCTCCCAATGTGGGTGCTGGGAATCTGGGTCCTCTGCAGGAGCAGTGCTCTCTCTTGGTTGCTGAGACAGCCCCACAGTGCATTTATCACTTGTGTAATTATGTTCCAGTGTCTGTCTTCCCTGCTAGACTGTAGCCCCTGTGAAGACAGACACCACGCCTGTCTTCTGTGCCCTCACTGTGTATGACAGTGTCTGGAAGTCATAGTTTCCCAGTAAATACTCATTACGAAAGGAACAGAGGGCTGTTTTGCTAGATTTCCATTCATTCAACCAACCTCTCTTAAGCACCTGTTGGATGCTGGCCCTCTGGCACAAAAGGAAGGTGGGAAATCCAGACATACACACATTCAGAAAGGCACCCACACTAGAGGAGCTGGTATACAGACAAACATAACTAGCCGGTGGCCGGAAGCGGAGAGTAGGTGTGAAGATAAGGGTAGGGAGGCAAGTGTGTGGTTTTCTGTGCTGGTTTCTTTTGTAGTAAACTGAGAGTGAGCCTGCTGTGAGTAGACAGTCCTAGCCTTCAGGGCTGGTGTGTGTGTGTGTGTGTGTGTGTGTGTGTGTGTGTGTGTGTGTGTGTGTGTGTGTTAGCCTGTTAGAGAGAAGGAACTAGGAAACACTCCCTCCCCACCCATAGCTATGCTGGAGAGAGCCGTGAGTGCGTGATGTGGAAGTGGCCCTTTGACTAGAAAGCTCCATTGGGATGTCATTCTTCAGTAGACCGGAGTGAGCCCGTAGAAACATCCTTCATTAACCATGAGTGAAATTCCAAAAGGAAGATGGAAGGAGGGTCAAGGGACAGTCTCTTTTTTAGTTTCTCTGGTTCATCTCACCTTGAAATTCTTCCCTTGTTCACTGATGGGTAGCTTTCCATCCCAGGGAAGAACATGTGTAAGTAAATACCACCTAACTGGCCTCCAGAGCGCCATTGCTCCCTGGGGTCCCCACACAGCCCTCTGAAGTAGGCAGATAGGAGTGACTGGGCCCTGGGTAGCAAGCAGCATCTGGTCTACATTACACAGCACACACCGGGAAGGGATCAGGAGGCACTCATCCAGTTCGCTGCCTCTCTGGAAACCTGGGAGACCCCGGAAGGAAACCTCAGTTACAAAGGTATTTAACAGACAACAGCAGACCTGAGTGACTGAAACATGATCAAATCCATTCCTTCCCTGGGCTCGCGGTGCATGCATACTCAGCCCCTGAGAGGCCGAGACAGGAGCATCATGAGTGTAAACATGGCATGGCAACAAAAGAAGAAAACAGCATCCACCCACAAACAAACTTCTTTATTTCTTTCTCAGTTAAAACAAGTTAGAAGGGCGGGCACAGGGCACCTGCTGGTAACCCACCACTTAGAAGCTAGAAGCTGGAGGATCAGGAGTTCCAGGTCATCTTCTGCTGAATAGTGAGTTTGAGACCAGCCTGGACTACATAAAATCCCGCAGGAAAGAAACAGGAAAGAAAGGGAGGAGGGGAGTCAGAGACAGACAATTGGGGTTGATGTTACGGTGCATGAATGTAACAGAGAACCAGACTTTTATGATCTTGCTCTGCTGTGTGTAGTTTCCATGATAAAGTTGTCTCATGGCCTATGGTGGCTGCTTTTGTTCCAGTCATTATGTCTGCATCCCAGGCAATATAAAGGAGCACTCTGCTTTTAAAAGAAAATCTCCTGGATAGCTGTATTTAATACAGCTGACTACATCTCGTTTGTCAGAGCTGTTTGGTCCATAAGCAGTCAGCTCCGTGTGGCTCTTTAAGGCTTAGAATATGGTTGGTCAACATTGAGACACGCTTCAGGTGTGAAATATACACCAGAGTACAAAGACTGCATGGGAGTAAAAGAATACAATAACATTTCAATAGATTACAATAGGTTAAATAAGGTATAAAAGTATACTAGGCTATTACAGCTTAAATAAAATATATCAATAAAGTTAATTTGCTTCTTTTTACTTTCTTGTTGTTAGTTTTGTTTTGGTTTTGATTTTTTTTTTGTTTTGATTTTTTGAGACATGGTTTTTCTGTGTAGCCTTGGCTGTCTTGGAACTCACTTTGTAGACCAGGCTGGCCTCAAACTCACAGAGATCTGCTTGCCTCTGCCTCCTGAGTACTGGGATTAAAGGCGTGTGCCACCACTGCCTGTCTGTCTTTTTTTTTTTTTTTACTTAAAAAAAGATTAAAGATTTTTTTTTTAGTTATGTGTGTCTGCATGTGTGTATGTGCACTTGTGTGCAAGTGTCCACTGGGGCTAGAAGAGGGCTCCAGACACCTTGGAACTGGAGTGATAGGCAGTTGGAGTAGCAAGTGCTCTTAACAGCTGAGCCGTCTCTTCTGCTGTTTCTTCTTGTTTTGAGACAAGATCTTGATGTACAGACAGGGCTAGCTGTGAACTCCTGATCCCACCTTCATGTCTCAAGTGATAGGATAGCAAATGTGCACTAGCATGTCTGGCCGGCCTGCCTGCTTTCCTTCCTTCCTTCCTTCCTTCCTTCCTTCCTTCCTTCCTTCCTTCCTTCCTTCCTTCCTTCCTTTTTTGACAGTAACTCATGTAGCACAAGCTAGCTTTATATTTACTATGTAACTAAGGATGACTTTGAACTCCTGATATTCTTGCCTTTGCCTTCCAAGTTCTGGGATTATACTTATATACTATTACAACTGGCTAAAAAAAACCCTTTTTCTTTGTTTTTTGCAGTCTTGGGAATTGAACCCCGTGCCTTGTGCATGCTAGGCAAGTGTTCTACCACTGAGCTACGGCCCCCTCCTTTTTTTTTTTTTTTAAATGTGTATAGGTGTTTTGCTTGCGTATGTCTATCACATGCATGCAATGCCTGGGGAGGCCAGAAGAGGGTGCCAGGTCCCCTGTAACTGGAGTTACAGGTGGTTGCAAGTCACAATGTGCATGCCAGGAGTCAAACCTGAGTCCTCCAGAAGTTCAGCCAGTGCTCTTAGCTGCTGAGCCAGCTCTCCAGACACCCCAGTGCCCCTTTTAACCTAAAAAACATGACTACTTGAATTTTTTTTTTTTTTTGGGTTTTTCGAGACAGGGTTTCTCTGTGTAGCTTTGCGCCTCTCCTGGAACTCACTTGATAGCCCAGGCTGGCCTTGAATTCACAGAGATCCACCTGGCTCTGCCTCCCGAGTGCTGGGATTAAAGGCATGCGCCACCACCGCCCGGACAACTACTTGAAATTTTAAAATTACTTTTGATTTGTGTATGTGCTTAAAATTTATTATCATCGTAAATGGTATTTGTGGACTCATTTGTGGAAGGCAAAAAATAACTTTGTGAAGTAAGTTTTCTCCTTGCATCTATTATGGGCATCCTGGGGATCAAATTCAGGTTGCTAGCCTGCTGAGGCAAGAACCTTGATCTAATAAGCCATTTTGCCAGCCCTTGTGTGTGGGTTTTTTGTTTTTGTTTTTGTTGTTGTTTTTGGTTTGGGTTTTGTTTTTTTCGAGACAGAGTTTCTATGTGCACCAACCCTAGCTGTCCTGGAACTCGATTCGTAGACCAGGCCGGCCTCAAACTTACAGAGTTCTGCCTGCCTCTGCCTCCCAAGTGCTGGGATTAAAGGCATGCCCCACTATCACCTGACCCCTTGTGTGGTTTTAAAAAATATTTATGCTGAGCATTGTGGCACATGCTTTTAATTCCAGCACTCAGGAGGCAGAGGCAGACGGATCTTTGTGAGTTCAAGGCCAGCCTGGTCTACATACATAGAGCGTTCCAGGCAAGCCTGGGCTACGCAGTGAGGCCCTGCTCAGTGGGTTAGGTACTTGCTGTATAAGCATGGCTTGAGTTTGACCCCCAAGCCCGGGTAAAGTCTGGCCGTGGTCACACACACCTGTAATCCCAGTTCAGGAGTGGATGAGACAGGAGGCTCCTTAGAACACTCTGGCCAGCTCGTCTCAGAATTGATAAATTCTGGGTTCAGTGAGAAACCCTGTCTGAAAAAACTACTACTACTGCTGCTGCTACTGCTAATAATAATAATAATGAGAAGAAAGTAGAAAGTGGTTGACAACGACACTGACAACATGGCCTCCACATGCAGACACACACACATGTGTACACACACGTTAACACACAGGAACGTGTACACACAGATACGTTAGTGTAGTCAGAATCTAGCTGGGGTTGGGGTAGGCTGATTCAGTGGAGTGGAAAGGCATCTCCGATTGAAGATTGACTTGCACACACACCATGGAGGACCCCAGAGCCCCAGGATGAGGGCTGCACTGTCTGGGGAAGGTACATGGAGGAGGACCACCCATGACACCTACCTAGCCAGGCTTTTGAGGTGGCCACTAGCGGAGTGTGGGTGAACTGGGGTGGCCGTGTTTTTGATCTCTTCTCCCTGTGACTCTCCAGGGCGGTGTACTCAGCCTTCAGCATGGAGCTGGCCTCGCGTGGCTTTGTGGTGGCTGTGGTGGAGCACAGGTGAGAAGGTACCCGGTGAACTGCAGTCAGCTGGTTACCTGTAGAGAGCCAGGGCATAGGCTAGTCCCCATCGACGCATTATGCTCTGTTAGTTTGTGGGCATCAGACCGCCCCCACAGGCAAGCATTCTGTCACTGAGCTACATGTATTATTTCTAATAACCATGCAAAGCAGTTATGATACCCATTTAAAGAGTAGAACACCGGGCTGGAGAGATGGCTCAGCGGTTAAGAGCACTGGCTGCTCTTCCAGAGGTCCTGAGTTCAATTCCCAACATCCACACGGTGACTCACAACCATCTGTAATGAGATCTCATGCCCTCTTCTGGTGTACAGACAGGACACTGTTACATAATAAATAAATAAATCTTAAAAAAAAAAAAGAGTAGAACACCAAGGTTTAAAGATGTTCAATAGCTGGCTGAAAGTGACCCAGCTGACTCTGGGCTCAAACCCAGGCCTGTCCCCAGTTTTTTTCTGCTCTCCTTCACATACCCCTGGTCTCCTTACCTGCCAGCCAGGCAGAGAGCCTGTGTATCATGGTTGGAAGGGAGGTGTGAGTAAAGGGGAGAAATAAGCTCACCGCTGTCTTCTGGCTTTCTCTCTGAATGTGTGTGTGGTTCAGGGACCAGTCAGCTTCGACCACCTACTTCTGCAAGCAGACCCCACAAGAGAGCCAGCCCACTGAATCCCTGGAGGAGGAATGGATCCCTTTCCGTCGAATCAAGGAAGGGGAGAAGGAATTCCACGTTAGGAATCCCCAGGTAGGCTTGTGCCTGTTGGCATAGTCACGGTACCATGATCAGAATGGCAAGGTAGATTCATGCCCACTGGCGTGGTTGATCCCAAAGATGGAAGGAGAAAGACCACCGACCCAAATCATCACGGCCAGATTAAAGCAAGCCATTAACTAAAGCAAGCCATTAACTAAAGCAAGCCATTAACTAAAGCAAGCCATTAACTAAAGCAAGCCATTAACTAAAGCAAGCTTTTTCATTCCTGTACACGGGCTGCCTCCCCCTGAGGCAGGGTTCAAGAGATTAGCCTTAGATGTGAGGAAGACAAGGCTTTTGTAGCTCACGGGTAGGGGGTTTCTAATTTCTCAATTTCAAGCTAGTTGGGGTTACAGGAGCAGAACATAGGCGTAAGAAGTTAGTCCCTTCTGAAACAAAGACTTGGTTCAAGGTGGGCATACCAAGGTCGTCGTAGTCATAACAAGGTGTCACAGGTGGCCATTTAACCTTCTGAAGCAAAGACAAGGTTGCAGAATGGTTATAAATAACTTTTTGGAACAAAGACACGATGGCCGTTTCCTGGATCAGGCGGTACAGAACCATTTGTAGTGCAGGTCACAGGTAGGGCATAGCCCAGTCCTTGAGAAACAGAGGTTTAATCACAAACAGGAATAAACCCAGTTTGTCTTTACTATAAGATGGCTTTTAAGCCGAAGATGGAGGCAGGCTGGTTCTGCAGCACATCGTGATTCTAGTCATCTTTCCTCTCTCCAGCAAAATACCCGAAATAATCACCTTACACAAGAGCAGCGTTTTTAGTCCTTAGTTCTGAAAGTGGCAGCCAAGGTCAGGTGGACCTATTGCTTTGGGCCTCCGGTGAGGGTCCCATATGGCAGGGAAGGCAGGGTAGGGTAGTGGTATCCCACCACCCCTTTTCAGGGCAGGTCTTCAATGACTTAAAGACCTCCCACTGGGCCCCAGCTTCTCAAGACTCCACCTTCCAATAGCATCCCCATAGGGACCAGGCCATTAGCATGGACCTGCAGTCAGCCACAAGCAACTTTTAGCCAACTTTCTCTCTCAAAAGCCTCGGCATGGTGGGTCTGAGCTCACCACATCCGTGGGAATGAGTAAGGTATGAATCACAGGGCTCTTGAGGTTAACGGAGAGCCTACTTAGGTGGCTGGGGAGCTGATTGGCTCCCGTGGGTAGGAGATAGAAAGTGAGACCTCTGGAACTTGCTCTCAGAGGGGACAGGTGCATCCCCGTCTCTGCGTGACTCCCGTCTGCAGGCTAGCTTTCTTTCTGAGAGGCTGCCAGCTCTGACTGCTGATAGTTAGCCATCAGCAGAGCACTAGACTCTGGGTGTTGTTCCCTGGTCCTCCATCTCAGAGCCAAGCTCAAGTTTGAAAATTCCTATAAAGGATTCCTAGCCTGCAGAGAAGAGGCAAAAGGAAAATTGCCACCAAAAAGTCCATTGTGTGGTTGTTGGGGGTAGGTCGGGGTAGGGGCAGTCCTTAAAAGGCCGGGTTGATGGGAGAAGGGGTGGCAGACAAAAGCAGCAGACTGCTGTAAGTGGGTTTGAGAATACGAACACTGACAGTCCGCTCTGTTGGCAAATGATCTCATGAACATCGTCTGATATGGCCATTCTGATGGCCCTGCGGGTGGGCAAGAGGACGCTGAACTCCTAGGTCCGCTCTCGATGCTGTTGGGCATGCCTGTGTGAGCTGCAAGGGGCCTGCAGGGTTTGCTGAGATGCAGTGGGCAGACTCCCACTCCTGCTGAGTGGTTGTGGGATGCTCCAGCAGACCGGCTGTGTTTCAGGTGCATCAGCGAGTGAGAGAGTGTATGAGGGTGCTGCGGATCCTGCAGGATGCCTCGGCTGGGAAGACTGTCCTCAATGTCTTCCCCGGTGGATTGGACCTGATGACCTTGAAGGTATGGCAGCAGTTGGGATGACCCAGCGCTACACATTCCTCACAGTCTTGCTGGCTCATACAGCCGCCAGGAGCACCGGGTGACTTCAGGCTGCTACAGTGGGATCCAGGGTCTCAGACCTGTCAGCTCTGCATTTTTAAATCCCCTCTGTAGGCTCAGTTTCCCTCTGCGTGTGTGGCCTTCATTCTCACCAGATTCCCAGCAAGAAAAGTAGTTGCTAGCAACCCAGGCCTGTGCCTGAGCAGCCCCGGAATCCATACACTAGGCAACAGAGGGGCATGGGTGTATGCTAATACATTAGACCAACAGAAGGGCATGGACAGGGCAGTACCTAAGAGCTTTTATAGATGTCCTTGGAAGTTAGACTTTTAAATATATATATGGTTTATTATTTTTATTATTTTAGGTTATATGTTAGTGTGTGTATCTTTATGTGGATGTGTACACATAAGCATGGTGCCTGCAGAGGCCAGAGGTATGGACTCCCCTGGAGCTGGAGTCACAGGCAGTTGTGAGAAGCATGACCTGGGTGCTGGAAGTCGAATCCAGGTCCTCTGCAAGAGCAGCCAGTGCTCTTAACCAAACTTCCAGATTTGGAAGTTAGACTTTCGCTCATGCTGTTAGCTAGGACTGTCACATGGAACTGCAAAGAAATGGTCTAGCTGTGTGTCTGGGGACAGATTTAGTGAGCGGCCAGCTGTCTCTTTCCAAGTGATGTCAAGAGCAGCCATTGGGAAGGACAGCAACCCCCTCTGTACTAATACTGCTCCACAGAGACACTCTCGGCAGGAGCGCCTGTGGGGAGAGGGATGCGTGCACACTCCTGTTTACTTGTCTGTTCAGTGATAGTTCTGCCAGGACACTGAAGAAACTGTCACTGATTGGGAGCAGGAAGCAAGCAGCTGGTGGAAAGGAAACTGGATGGGAGACTTCTCTACAAACCTGATTTTGGAGGCTTATGAATAGTCACTTCTGTTTTAAAACCTAAAGCGCCCATCCCCTGGGTGCTTCTCTCAGCCAAGAGGGAGAATGGATGCCCACCCTGGGCTAGATGTTGAGGAGAGCAGGGCTTCTGAACAGAGTGGCACATGAAGCCTGGGGAGATTTCCCTAGCCCCTTAGCAGGCATGGCGGTGCCTTTTTATAGAACCATACCCCGAAGGCTTCTGGGAACAACCCGAAATAGACACTTATGGAGCTGTCAGAGCACACCAACCCTCCCTGGGCTGTGGATAAAAATCAGGACAGACGCACAGAGGAAGTAGGGCCTGACTTGCTTTCTGCATAAGCAATCCTCACTCCAGAAAAAAATGGAGCCAGCGACAGTTCGCTGCGCTCCCCTCTGTGTGCTCTGCGCTGACCTCGAGGAACTTGTGAGGCAGGAACTGGGGACCAGCGGTTCTCAACCTTTCTAACGCTGTGATCCTTGAATCCAGTTCCTCGTGTTGTGGTGACCCCCAGCCATAAAATGATTTCATTGCTACCTCGTAACTGTGGTTTTGCTATTGTTATGAATCGTAAATGTTTTTGGAGATAGAAGTTTGTCAGAATGGTCCCCACAGGTTGAGAAGCGCTGCTGTAGAGGATGAAGGGGCTGCTCCTCAGCATGCCTTTAGATGAGCTGGTGGAGGCCTGGCAACTTCTGTCTGTTCGGGTACCCACAGACATTGGAATGCCTCCCCTCAGCAGATACTAGTATTAGCAGAGGATTCCAAAAGTTAAGATGAACCAGTGTGGTGGCACACACCTTTAATCCTAGCACTTGGAGGCAGAGGGAGAGGGATCTCTGAGAGTTCGAGGCCAGCCTGGTCTACAGAGTGAGTTATACAGGCTAGTGAGAAATACATAGTGAGACCCTGTCTCAAAATAAAAACAAAAAGTCCAGATGAAAAACAGTCCCCTGAAGGTTGTTCACGCCAAAGATCAGCTCTCCAGGCGACAGAAAGTCCTCTTCTTCTCTTTGCTGTGCTGGGTATTAAACCCTCAGCTCTTTTGTGCCAGACATGCTCTGTGCCAATGAGATTCATTTTTTTTTTTTTTTTTATGGTGACAGTGTCTCACTGTATAGCCCAGGCTGGGCCTGAACTTGCCATCATTGTGTCTCAGAATTAAGCTAGGATCACAGCGGTATGCCATCCTGCCCCGGCCAGAGGCTCAAATGGTGCAGTTTTGGCTGGCGTCGTACCCGCACTTCACTCTCTTACAGTTACTTCTCTGTGAGTGTCTGCTCGGCTGAGTTCTCTGTCTCCCTCAGGACGGCATCGACAGGAGCCGGGTGGCTGTGATGGGACATTCGTTTGGAGGAGCTACAGCTGTTCTTGCCCTGGCCCAGGAAGTCCAGTTTCGGTGAGTACCGGTGATGCTTTTGTCATCAAGCTTCACACACCATTCATTCATTCACTCACTAACTCATTCACTCATTCATTCATTCAGCAGAAATGTGTTATACAAGGGTCGTGTTCTGGTCACTGTTTGATGTGCTGGGGATTCAGTGATCAGCAAAACAAGGTCTGACTTGAGAGATTATGTTGTTGGGGGAGGAAAGCAACTAGCAAATTCTTAGCACTTAAGTACAATAAAGAAAACAAACAGGCCAAGAGACGTAATGTACGTACCTGTATCTCTGTGCTCTGGAGGCTGAGGCAGGAGGATCACAGAGTTCAAGGCAAGATTAAACTAGACCCTGTCTTAAAAAATAAAATAAGCCGGGCGGTGGTGGCGCACACCTTTAATCCCAACACTCAGGAGGCAGAGCCAGGCGGATCTCTGTGAGTTCGAGGCCAGCCTGGGCTACCAAGTGTGTTCCAGGAGAGAGAGGCGCAAAGCTACACAGAGAAACCCTGTCTCGAAAAACCAAAAAAAAATAAAATAAAAATAAAAAATAAAAAAATAAAATGAGACCACCATTAAAGGATTTTAAGCAGCGCACAATCAATCTTAGATTTTTAAAAAGCTTCCTGGCTGCTGTATGATGTAGCAGACAAGCTTGAAGGCTAGGTGGATGTGGTCCAAGTCAGAGCAGAACTGAGAGAGGATGAGTTTGCATGAGGGATTCAGAGGATGGGGAGCAGGGATGGAGTCAGATGCACTTGAGTGGTCCAGCCTTAGTGATGTACAAGAGCAGGGAAAAGGAAGCAGAGACTTTCTGGTTGTACCTGTCATTACAGTAGATGGTGACCATCCCCTGCTGAAATGGAGAAGATGGAGTGGGTGTGCCTCTGACTCATGGTGCCACAGTTTTGCCCTTGGTACCAGGGAAGTTTGTAGGGTTCTCTGTCACGTGGGTTCTGGGCTCATGTAGCAGCTGTGCATCAGAGCTCTGAGCTGTAGTTTCGATACCTTCCAAGTCTCTCGCTCTCCTCCCCTGCTGTCCTCGGAGCTCCTGGGATGTATGACCTTTCTCATTGATCTCTGCATCCAGAAGGCTAAGGCTGCAGCAGCCACTCAGCGAATATTGGATGAACTGAGTGATTAAATGAATGAGGTGACATTCTGCAGAACTGGAGTGCATCACCTGAGGGTAGATCCTGAGAAGGACATCTGACCCTTGCTCTGAGGGAGTATAAATTCTAAAAGGCTCTTTGGGGACAGGTAAAGGGACTCCTATGTAAGATCAGAGTAGGTGGGTGTGGGTCCTAGTACCCAGTCCTTGGCTTTCTGAGTCCGCAGCCCATTGGAGAGAAGAGTCCCATTCAGTCCCCCTCCACCCTAAGTATTCTTGCCTGAGTTCCTTAGTGGCAGCTCCAAATGTCTGCTTTATCCCAGGTGTGCTGTGGCCCTGGATGCTTGGATGTTCCCTCTGGAACATGACTTTTACCCCAAGGCCCGGGGTCCTGTGTTCTTCATCAATGCTGAGAAATTCCAGACAGTGGAAAGCATCAACCTGATGAAGAAGATATGTGCCCAGCATGAGCAGTCCAGGATTGTGACTGTCCTGTAAGTATGCCCCAAAGCACAACCCCAGTGTCCTATTCATCTTTTAGCCAGCTGGGACTCCCTTCATTTCTTCTAGGTTATCCAGAACTTTCTATGTATTCACAGAACATCTGAATATTGCCAGAATCCCTATGTCATAATTCCTCTAGGGTTTCATATGTCTGTCTTCTCTGCTCAGCCCCACCCACAGAGATTTCTTTAACAGTTTGTGCAGCTGCACAGTAGGATTTACTTAGTAATTTCTGGAAAATGGGTGTGTTGGACCTGGGCGGATTCCAGACCTCCCTGGCCTTCTATGGGAGTTTTACTGTGTTTTGAAGATTATGGCTAGAGTAGGCTTTGACAGTTTGAGGAGGGGGGTTGTAGAATTTCCATGGATATCCAGTTCACAGAGGTTAACCTAACATAGGCCTCCTTCTAAAAGTCATTCCTGCAAGCTGAGCCTGTTGATGCATGCTTGTAATCCCAGCACATAGGAAGCTGAGGCAGGGGGATGGAAAGTTCAAGGCCAACTTGGGTATCAACATGAGACCCAGCCCAAGCCCACTTAGATGCTGGCCAGATAAACCACATTCTCTTCACCTCTCACTGCTCTGCGGTCACTGTATTTCTGTGGGAGCTGTTTCCCCCAGAGCAGCAGGCTTGGATGGATGGATGGATGGATGGATGGATGGATAGATGGAAGGGTGGATGGATGGATAGATGGATAGAAGGAAGGAAGGATGGATGGATGGATGGATGGATGGATGGATGGATGGATGGAAGGGTGGATGGATGGATAGATGGATAGAAGGAAGGAAGGATGGATGGATGGATGGATGGATGGATGGATGGATGGAAGGAAGGGTGGATGGATGGATATACGGATGCATGACAACCAAAGGGCTTAATCTACAACTCAATTTTCTGTGCCCCCTCTTCTGTGATTATTTAACTAAAAGCAGATGTTTCCTCTCCCTGTTGACTATATGGCACAGTTCTGGGCTTTGGGGTCACGGGACAAAAGCTGTGACGTAACAGGAACAGCAGGTGCTGGGAACCTTACCTCCCTCTCCCAGCTCCCCTCTAACAAGTTCACCCTCCTGTCGGGGACCAGCCCCGACCTGTTGAAGGGCTCTTGAATGGAGGAGTGAGGAATTGAGAAATATTAGGAAGAAATGTAGACGTAGACGAAGAAAAAGACAGAGACACAGAATAGTTCAGGAGGGTCCTGGGTCAATACCCAGTCGCCCGAGTTTATTCATGATGGACTTTTTATACATCAGCAAGGGGAGAGGCAAAAGACCTCCCCCTTTCAAGGTTGAGGTATAAAGTACCAAGTGTAGACCCTTCAAAACACCTGATAACCATACCTTTGGCCAAATCATCCTATTATGCAGCCTTGCTGGGCAAAGGAAGCTCAGACTGTCTGACCTTGAGTAAAGCCTTACTAGGGAGCCTCCGTGGGCCCCCTCCCCCTCCTTCCCGGTATTGTCAGGCATGGTGATCTAAATGTTGAGCCAGATGCAGCCAGACACACCTTGGTTCAAATCCTAGCTCTGTCCAGTGTCACCTCTTTCCTCCTCAGACTATCACTTGACAAAGTACTTCTCCGACAAGGTTGCTGCAAGAGTTACACACGACACACGGGCAGCACCTTGCACAGAGCAGGCACACCCGTGTGCCTGGCCTCCACCCTCCTACCGGCTCTTTCTTTCTCTCTAGCGGAGCTGTTCATCGGAGTCAAACTGACTTTGCTTTCGTGACTGGCAACCTGATTGCTAAATTCTTTTCCAATCACTCCCGTGGGACCTTGGACCCTTATGAAGGTCAGGAGATTATGGTGCAGGCCATATTGGCGTTCCTGCAGAAGCACCTTGGTAAGGAGACATCTGGGGTTTGTGGAGCACACGTGGGGTCCCCTGGGTCTCCTGCAGCACCCTGTTCTGTCCTGACATGACAAGGACCCAGGAGATCCATGGCAAACGGAAGCCTGACTGAAGAGCAGCACAGAAAATCATTTACTGAAGGTCTGCCCATCTAGGCCCTGACTTCCTAGAGAATGGCCTTGGCCTGGTCACCTCGCCTTTCTGGGTCCTGGCTTCCTCACGGTGACAGCACTTGTGCCTCTCTTTACTCTACCACCTTGATCCCCAAAATTACCATCACTTGTGCATTGTGGGGTCTTTATGATAATAACTGGGCAAAAAAAAAAGTTTTTTTTTTAAGAAACCAAGCATGGAAGGATTATGACCAATATCATAAGTCACAGACCAGCTAAATGGCTGAGCCTTTTGAGGTCCCTGGTGTTCTCTCTACCCAGTGTCTTCTCTGATGGACAAGCAAGCTGGCTTTTCCACTGGGAGTTAGGATGCTTGAAGTGATTGTCTAGGGGCTGGCGAGATGGCTTTGTGGGTAAATGGTGCTTGTGGCATTAGCCTGATGACCTGAGTTCAATCCCTGGAACCCACAGAAAGGTGGAAGGAGAGAACTGACTCCACAGAGTTGTCTTCTGACTGCACACACTCACTGTGGCATGTGCACATGCGCACACACACACACACACACACACACACACACACACACACACACACTGCAAAAAGGAGTTGACAGGCAAATCAAACTTTTTTGGGCCTCAAAGACTAGAGTTTTAGTTTACCTCAAGGGGGAAAAAAGTGAGCTAGGCAGTGGTGGTGCACACCTTTAATCCCAGCACTTGGGAGGCGGAGGCAGGTGGAGTTCCAGGACAGCCAGGGCTACACAAAGAAAACCTGTCTCAAAGAAAAGAAAAAGAAAAAGAAGAAAAGGGAAAACCTGGAAGTTTGTTTCTGAGGTATACCTGGGCCCAGTGGCTGACAGTCAAGGGAGCCGAGGTCATGTGCAGGGTGGGTGTGTTTTTTCCTCTGCCCCTCAGGCTCGGTGTGTGTCTTCGTGTTTCCTTGTCTTCTTCAGCTCTCACATTCTTCTGTGCTCTTCTTTTCTGCCCTGAAGTGTCTGTCTGGTCAGTCTCTACTTCCTCAGAACTGGCTTAGTTTATACCACTGGTACCTGATTCTCTCTCTCTGTCTCTCTCTCTCTCTCTCTCTGTCTCTCTCTCTCTCTCTCTCTCTCTCTCTCTCTCTCTCTCTCTCTCTCTCTCTCTCTCTCTCTCTCTCTCTCGTGTGGGTTCACGGCTTTCCTCTTCAGCTGTATTTGGGGGCGGTAAACTTTGGGGGTAGTGACTTCATTTTATTTGCTTATGTGTTTACTATGATTATTTCTTGACACCAGATCCCAAGAGGGGGACTTGGCTGTGTCCGCTCATCTTTGCCTACCAACACATTGTGGGTCACTGTCCAGCCCCAGCCTGGAGCTTTCACGATCATATGTCCCTTCCAGTACCGTCAGCATGGACAGGAAGCACCAGGAGCCTCAGGAAGCTGACCCCTCACTAGTCAGCTTTCATCAGGAGGCAGCCAGGCTTGCCGGGACCAACCTAACAGCAAGATCTGATACCTTATCCCCCCACACACACATACACCTCACCCCCATATACACACATACACACACACATACACCTTACCCCCATACATACACATACACACACACACACACACATACACCTCACCCCCATACACACATACACACACACATACACCTTACCCCCATACATACACATACACACACACACACACACATACACCTCACCCCCATACACACACACACACTCTTGCCTGGACCATTAAGGTTTGAACTGTAATCTAACAGCAAGATCTGATACTTTATCACACACACACACACACCCACACGGTTGCTCTGGTTATCCCAAGAGCTGACCAGAGAAGGCTCAGATAGCATGTGGCAGCTCTTTAGATATTTGTGGTCTAATGTCCTCTGTTCATTAAGCTAATGGCCATCGGACCTGCAGTAATTCCCTGTTCAATTCCCCCATGCAGTCTATTATGGCCTTCCTTTGGGTGCAGTTTGTCAGGGCCTCTATTAAAGAGAGGTGCCCTGACTGGAACACACTACACCAGATGTGGTCTGGCCAGCACCTGGCCCAGCAGGCCTCTCCCCTCTGTGCTCTGGACATGGGTCTTCCCCTGAATAGCCGGGATACATTCATGTTTCCCCAATGTATGCAACCCAGTTGGTTTGGATTGTGCTTATGTTTAAAATATGCCGGCTCTATTAAGAACACATTGCTACTCTGAGCCAGATTTGTATTTTTGTTTGTATTTGCTCATTTCACCTTGCAAATTATGAGCAGAGAACTACTCCAACCTGAGTTACTTGCAGGGGGCTCACAGAGACATGCCTTTTCTCCTGGACCCACCTCCCAAGACTTGAGTGGTTCCTGCTCCCTGGTCCTCAGCCCACACCTCCTGTTTCCCCTAGGCACATGCCATTATAGGAGCCCAAGATTAAAGATGCCAGGGCATGCTAGGAGTGAGGGCGGCACACACTTTAATCCCAGCACTCAGGAGGCAGAGGCAGGCGGATCTCGGTGAGTTTGAGGCCAGTCTGGTGTACAGAGTGAGTTATAGGTCACTAGGACTACATGGTAAGACTCTGTCTCAAAGAAAAAAGTTGGAAGGTGACAGGGGAGTCCACAGTGTTGTGACGAGCTCCCTTTAGTAGCAGAGACAGTCAAAGGGAGAGGCCAGGAGGAGGTGGAAGGCTGGAGTCCTTGACTGGAGGAAGGTTGCTGGGGATTTAGTCTGCTTATGCCAAGGGCACTGATGTCACCAGTACTTCTCATACTCAGTACTCTAGATTTGTTATCTATCGTGGTTGATTCTGGAGATGGCCCTTTCCAGTAGTTTTGTTGTTTTTAATTTATTAGCTTCATTTTTTTTTCAGATGAATATATATATGTATATATATGTATGTGTGTGTGTGTGTATATATATATATATATATAAAAGCTTAGAAAATGTCAGTACTCTGTAATTTGTTCAAGGTTATCTGGTTCTGGTGGCAGTGCCAGCGTTCAGCCCCCCCAGCCCGTGCCCCTTTGTTGGTGTGCCGCGGTGTCATGATATACAACCGTGTCTTTGACTGCAGGCACACAGTGGCTGCCTAGGAGGACCCAGGGGATAGAGCTGACCGGAGGGAAGGGAGAGCACAACCAGGAAGCAGCTGCCTAGACAAGGCGACGCTGGCTTTGGTCTTGACTGATGAAGAGGGGCCATGGGAGGGAAGGGCCAGGGGTCTTCTAAGACAGAAGGCCTGCTAGTGTGGGTAGTTCCCACACATCCCAAGCTCAGGACAGGGAGCTGTTGAAGGGGGAGGTGGAGAAGTGGCCGAAGTCAGAAGCAGCCGCCATAGGTTTGCGGAAGCGAGTTGGGATCTGACTCCTCAGTCTGGGAGGAGCCTGCGGTAGGTTCTTGGCGGGAGGATGGCCTGGTTGGACAGGCTTGCAGTCTGGCTACGTGTAGAGGATGCGTGAGGCGGAGAGTTGAGAACCAAGAGTGTGGCTAGCATGGAGGCTCTGGTGGTAACCCAGGTGAGGAGAGAGAAAGCAGAGTCTGAGTGAAGACGCTGTATCGTCACCAACTGGCTTCACAGAGAAAGGAAGCTTGGGGTACCTTGTCACCGCCCAACTGAAATGGGCCAGAGGTGGATCAGCAGCCCCCCTCAGCTCCTGACGCCACCAGAGCACAGCGATGCTGCTTCCCAGTGAAATCCTCCTTCCTTCCTGATAACTACCCATGCCTCCTCTTCCTCCTCTGCCCCTCCCCTGCCCTCCTGGAAGATCACACACCTCCTCTTCCTCCCCACACCTCCAGCACCTCTTCACTCAGTCTGTCTCTTGCTCAATGACTCTGCCTCCCACTTGGCTCAAATGGAAGCCACCATGCTTCCATAGCCTCTCCAGGCCTGCCTGGGTAGACCAGCTGCCCTGACTCCTGGGTCTCCCTCCTAGGCTGCCTGGGAGGCTGTCACATCCAGTCCTTTTGGTGCCCCAGGTGCCCCCCTGTCTAGGATGCCCCGTC
The DNA here is from genome assembly GCF_007827085.1 of Peromyscus californicus insignis. Lineage (NCBI taxonomy): Eukaryota > Metazoa > Chordata > Mammalia > Rodentia > Cricetidae > Peromyscus > Peromyscus californicus. Next base: position 20,102,845 of record NW_026294573.1, on the reverse strand, counting down.
GTGGAAGCGGACCTGGCTCTACAGGGGTGTACCTAACCCTCCTTCCTGTTTGTACCCATTCAGACCTGAAGGAGCACTACGATCAATGGAGCAGCTTCGTCGAGGGCATCGGGCCGGCGCTCATCCGAGGGGCCCCACACCATCTGTCCAGTCTGTAGGCACAACCGGCCATGTGTAGGTCGCTTGAGCTACGTGTCCACATAGGAGCTGCCCAGGGATACTTGTAACCTAGTGGCGGGATCCTTTTTCTCAGATTGAGGGTATATAATCAGAGTGCTGATTGGGCAGCTGGGCCCTTTGCTCTTGGAATCGTTGATCTTAAACACACCTCAGAGCAGAATCGGATCACTGGCTGATTGGGAAGCTGAATTGGTTTTAATCTTTTTTTTTTTTTTTTTTTTTTTTAAGTCAAGGACTCATATCCCAGACTGGCTTTGAACTTCCTGTGCGAGGAAGATCTTTCTTCTGAGTGACAGACATTGCCACTGTGTCTGGTCGTTGTTCAGTGCTGGGGATCAAGCCTGACTTGAGTTAATCACTATGAAGTGCTTAGGTGCTGAGGACCTGTTCCTGATGACAGGGGTCCCCACCTCTGTCCAGGTCCTGTTAGCCTTAAATAAGAACAGTGTCTACCTGCTCAGGCCATTTCCATGTCCCAGCCATGCAGTTATCATGTGGAATCCGTAGCAATAGATGCCATTGTTGCTGCACTCCCACACTCCACACACCCCACCACTGCTGCCACACACACCCCTACAGCCCCACAACCCCACAGCTTCACACCCCCTCACCCCCCACTGCCTCACACCCCCACAGCCTCATACCCCCACATCCCCCACTGCCTCATACCCCCTCAGCCCCCAAACGCCCACAGCCTCACACCCCCACTGCTTCACACCCCCTCAGCCCCCAAACCCCCACACCCCCACCGCCTCACAGCCCCACACCCCCCCATCGCCTCATATACCCCCCATCGCCTCACAACCCCATCGCCTCACACCCCCACTGCCTCACACCCCCACACCCCCTCAGCCCCCAGACCCCCACACCCAGTATTTTTGGTGTCCAGGTGCTCACCTCAAGGAAAACCCATGGATCCACATAGCTGCTCCAGACTGACATTACAGTGGTCTGCCTGTAAAGGTTAAGCCACTAACTGAACCACATCCCCAGCTCTTGTCCAGCTAACTTTCTGTGGCTGAGCCAAGAGAATCAGCCATGGGGTGGGACTGGTCGAGCCCCAGGCTCCAGGCTGAACTCCTTGGAGTCTGGATGTGAAGACTTGACTGGGTGAGAGCCCACTCCCTCATCCTGGGCTAGTGTTGCCTCTTGGAAGCAAACCGTGATGCCAAAGGCCAGAGGGGGAACCTTAGGGCCTCCAGCCCTGCCTGTGTTCTCCACCTGCCGCCTGGTGAAATGTGAACACTAGGTAACTCTCTGGTTCCTCGCTTACTTCCAGTCTTCCCGCTGTATGAGAAACCGTAACGGGCACTTCGTACTGTTATACTTAGGAGCCCGTGTGCGGCAAACAGTATTGTCCTCAGAACACGAGAAGGACACAGAGACACAAAGGAGTCCCTCAGAAGCTGAGCGCCTTTGGGGTTTCACAAGTGTATCTTGTCAGGGAATACCCTGAGGAGGTGGAGACGGGCTGTGGCGTGTTAATGGAGCTGAGCTGCTGTTTGCACAGGCCACAGAGGGCACTGGGTTGGCCAGCTCAACCCCGGCAATGTTCCAAGAGAGCTGAGGTCAGCGTGGTCTTGCCTCTTAACTCCTATGCCGTGAACCACCAACTTGTTCCAAATATGGGTGCTTTAGTCATCTGGTTTTTTAAATTTGTTTATTTTTTGAGGCCGTCACCCCAAATTTAAGTCAAGAAACAGATCCCCTCTGTTTCCATCCTGTCCCATTGGATTTGATGCTCGTGTTTGCCTAGTGACGTGTTTTAACACCCCGTCTTTTTAATCTGCGTTAGAGCAACTTGGGGAGCATTTTGGAAGTGGCTTGTTTCCCCTTGTTCGCTAGTCATGTGGGCGCACATGGAAAATGTTGGGGAAGAAACGAAGTCTCCCCGGAGTCCCACGCTCTGTGGGAGGGCCCACCTAGAACTGCATCTCCGCCATACAAGGCATGTCACCTGAGTCCAAGGAGGGAACCCTGGAGGGGCAGGTTCAGAAGGGAAATGACCGTGGGTTATTAAATGTGCACGTTTCTCACTTCCCACACACGCACTTTCTAATTGTCTGTATAGTAAGAGTTTCATAGTAAGAATTCCCATATGATCTCCGTCCTTCAAGATTTGTTGAAACGTGATTGTTGGCCCACCTGAAGTCAGCTCTGTAACCGTTCACTGTATGATTAAAAAGCTGATCTATTCTGAAGTCACTGGTTGACTTTCTTCTTCGGAATTTCTTTCCAAGAGAGCACATATTGGTCTAAATGGGACCCTGCTGCCTCCCACATGGGGTCAGAGTCCCCCAGTACCCACAGGACTATCCCTAGACCACCCTAAGAAGATGCCACCTTGGAGTCACCTATGGGAGCCATAGCACCTGTGACCTCGCTTTTACATGAGACCCAAAATAATACAGGTGCAAAGCTGTGAAGGCGACCCAGGACCTGAGACAAAGGGCCCTCTCCATTCGGCTCATTCTGCCGATGGCCCATGTATCTAGCAGTACCAGACCAGGGGGATCTTCCTATAACCGAACTGTCCAATAAGTCACAGAAAACATGGCCTCTTGGAAACGGTTGTCTGCATAGAAACCCACACACTTCTCGTGTGTGTGTGTGTGTGTGTGTGTGTGTGCGCGCAGGTGCACGTGCACTTGTGTACACATACGTGTGGGGGCCACAGGCTGACACCAGGTGTCCTCTGTGGTTCTCTCACCGAGCCTGCAGCTCCCTGACTGGATAGACTGGCCTCCTAGCAAGCCCCCAGGGATCCTGCTCTCTCCGCTTCCTCCGCACTCGGGTTCTAACACGCGTGCCGCAGTTGTCTATGAGTGCTAGGGATCGAACTCGGGTCCTCATGCTGATGTGGCAAACACTTTACCAGCTGAGCCATCCCCCAACTCTTAAACAAGGCTGGCGTTCCTGGGTGGGCTCAAGTCACCAACGTTTTGGTGAACAGTGCTCACTTTTTAATGAGGACTGACCTCACTTTGCTTTTACTTTATTTTAGAGACAAGGTCTCACCCTGTAGTCCTGGCTGGCCTGGAACTCGGTCCTCCCCGGTTTTCTCCTTGCACACACTAGGCGAGTGCTCTCCCACCTCGCAGAGTGTGATGTTATCCTCACAGTGGGTCTGAAGGCAGGACTGCCACTGTCTGTGTGTGGTTTCAGGTCACCGAGCTGACACTGGCGGACAGCATGGTGACTATGTACAAGTGACACCACTTCCATTCTTAATTCCATAAGTCAGAGCCTGCCACCCGGCACTTCTAATCCCCAGGGCAACCCAGAATGAACCAAAGTACTTGTGCCCGTGTCCCATGTCAGAGGGGCAGACGCCAAGGCCTGTGAAGGGGGGGACAGCCGTTGACGCCTGCTCTGTGGCTCCCAGCACCTATTCTAATTTCTCCCATCACATTTTAGAGTTTGTATTGGCTCCACTGTGGTCAATCTGCCACTCTCCAGATCCCTTAAGGAGTCAACTTGTTCATACCAAGTCTGACTTCCGAATGCAGTGGACAATCATCTGAGTTGTTTGAAGCTGCAAGAAATGGAAGTAGTTGCTGAAGGGAGGCTTTAGGGACCCTCCTGACATTAAAGTGTGTCACCCATACTGTTGTGACTTAAGTCCTTTCTCTGACTCCAAAGGCCTTTGGACATTTGTTCCAGTGTTTGGGTAACTTCAAGGAGTCAAAGGATGCTGCATAAATGGCCTTGGAAGCTGGGTGGTGGCGCACACCTTTAATCCCAGCACTCGGGAGGCAGAGGCGGGTGGATCTCTGAGTTCAAGGCCAGCCTCCTCTACAAAGTGAGTTCCAGGACAGCCAGGGTTGTTACAGAGAAACTCTGTCTCAAAAGCCAAAACAAAACAAGGATAACCCTGATACTTACTGGCATGTCTGGTAAACGGCATTGTAGTCAATCTTGTCTAGGAAACAAAAGATGTATTTTATTATTTTAAAATTTAATTTATTATCACTTTATACGTGTGTGTGTATGTGTGTGTGTGTGTGTGTGTGTGTTTTGCCTGAGGAGGTCAGAAGGAGTTTTGGATCCTCTAAAACTGGAGTTACAGAAAGTTGCTAATGGTTTTCAGCCGTCATGTGGGTGCTGGGAATCAAACCTAGGTCCTCTGGAAGAGCAGTAAGTGCTCTTAACCACTGAGCCATCTCTCCAGCCCCCAACCACTTTATACTAAATTAGTGCATGACTTTTTTATTTTTCATTTGTAAAACAAGAATTCTAATATTGTTTGTCTCATAGGGTTACTGAAATCATTAAACAAAGTTTCACACAGTAAGTACCTGGGTTACTGAGGACTCAGAAAACACTAGCCATTACCCAATGTTCCCTTTGTCCTTTCCCGACTTGAAGGTGGCTGTCATTTCCCCTTTCACTAAATAGCCAGGGCAGTCCTGGTGTGTGCATGTGAACGTGCATATGTATGAATAGGCCAGAGGTTGACACAGTGTCTTTTCTCCATTGACTTCCACGTTAGCGTTTGAAACAGCATCTCTCGTTGAACCCGTAAGGTCACCTGCTGGCTAGACTGGCCGGCCAGTAAGCCTGGGATCCACCTGTCTCTGCCTCAGGCCTGGGGTTACAGACATGCACCACTACATTTGGCTTTTACATGAGTGCTGGGGATCCAAACTCAGGACTTCGTGCTTCCATAGTAGGTACTTCACTGACCCAGCCTACGAACCTCTTCTTTTTATGAGATGGTGATGATTAGGAACCAAAGCACTGGCTTTGGAGTCCACATTCTCGGTTCAAGTCCTGGTCCCATCACCCAGATGCTGGTGACTTGGCTGGTCCAGTAACTCTCCAAACCTCACCTTCTCGATCCAAGCAATGGGAATAACACGGGCTGCCTTATGGGAATGAGGTTAGGATTAAATGATGCAGTGTGCAGAAAGTACTTAGCACAGCACCTGGCACAGAAGTGAAGTACTTACTGAGTAGTTGCTCATCCCAAGAAATGCGAAATATGGCACAGATTATCATTAACAGCGATGTCCGCCTGTCTGTCTAGTGCTTTGTAGACAACAAAGGCCATTCCATTTTACACTTAACTATCCAGGCCCAGCAAAAACACCCTGAGGTGGGCAAGACCCGAATAAGTGACCCCACTTCACTGAAAAAGAAACCAAAGTTCAGGTGGACCCATGGGCTCGAGACCAAAGAGCCAAAGAAAGTGTCTGTGTCTGGATTTGGCCTTGCGCACGATTCTGTGAAGAGGAGTAATTACACACGCACACTGGGCAAGCGCGTGTCTCAGGGCCATCTGGCTTCGCAGCTCGAGGAGGGCTGTGTTTCTACGCGGCTTTTTTTAGATGACAGCAAGATGGAGAAGAGAAGCTGGCAAACTGCTTTCCCTCGTTTTCAAGAGTGGTGTGATTTGTGCTCAGCTCTGCCCTCCTTCTCATTCCCAAATGTTCCTTGTCTGTGGCTCCCTGACGCTCTCTGAAGCTGCCCTTCACGGGCTGGCTGCTGGCTCTGCCCTGGCCCCGCAGCTGGGGGAACCAAAGGCAAGGAAGCAGGGGCAGCTGCTGGAGACATCAGAGAGCTGGGCCAGCACCAGCTGGTCACAAGTCTGGGTAGGGAACAAGAAGCTGATGGGGGCAGAGGGCAGGACTCCTGCTTCCCATGTGAGTCAACACGATGCTCTCTCCCATCCAACAGATGGGCCCTGGAATCATGTAATAAAGCATAACATTTAATACGGCACAGACCGCAGCTCTCCCGGGAGCAGAAGGCCGAGAGATCAAATGTTAACTGAATGCAATCAAGACACTTCATTGAAGAGGGAGCCTGGCTGGAAGTGGTCGGCCAGACTGAAGCATCAGCGGTATTGAGACACACGGAAAGGGGGCTGGGAGGTCCTTAAAGTCACCAAAGCACCCTAAGGGAGGGCTAGAGAATGGAGAGATGATGTGGAGAGAATGGACAGCGGCTGGGGCAGAGCGGACAGGGAGGAAGTAAGATTCAATTTTACGAGAAAGGGAGCATCCTGTACACTGTCAGCGATGATAGACAGGACTGAGGGGCCTCCGACACCAGCCAACGCCACAACGGCTACCCTACATCCTGGTTCACAGGGAGGAAAGCTGAAGTCAACAGAGGCACCCGCCCAAGGTCACACAGTGACAGAGGGTGACAAAGGGGCTGAACAAGATCTCAGCGATCTGGGGAGGGCCTCATGAGACCCCATGCCTCCACAAAAACCTAGGAGAGACATGTGCATGTGAACACACACGTGCATGTGAACAATACAGAAGGGTGACTAGTTGGAAAAAGAAAAGAGATCAAAGGGAGGGAGGGGGTAGTGGTGGGCGACTGATAAAAACATGTTTTATATATGTATAAAAATGTCATAATGAGGAGACGAGCAATGGCTCACTGGTTAATTATGGACTGATATTGCAGGGGACCCAACTTCAGTCCCCAGCACTTACATGGGGGCTTGCAACAATCTGTAACTCCAGTTCCAGAGGACCAGATGCCCTCTTCTGATCTCTGTGGAATCCTGCATGCATATGGGACACATAAATTCACACAGGCACACACACACATAAAAGTAATACAAAATCACAGAGAAGCCCTTCTTCAAACAAACAAACGAAGCAACAACAACAAAAGAAAATGTCCTAATGGAACCTATTGCCGTGTACAATTAGCATACGCTGACAAAAAACTGAAAACCTAACCAGGGCTCCGGAGGACTGATACGTTCTCTCCACTAGACAGGCCACCTCATCAAGCTGAGATCTTGACACAGAGACAGATCTGGCAGCAGAATGCAGGGACCTGAGGGACTAGTCCACAGTATTGTAAACAGGGTGAGCCCATGGAGAGTAGCCTCAAACCACATGGAAAGGACTAGTTGGTGGAGACCCACCACAGCAAAGAAGCCAAGGCCTTTGTAGGAAATATGCTGTAGCAGTGAGGAGAGCATTCTTAGTCATTCTCAAGCTGGGCCTTTCTCCCAAGGACACTGGGCACTTGACACACTCACCCCAGCCTCAAAGTCTGCAGACAGAAATGAACTGGCTTCTTCTCCCAGCTCCCTCTAGGGGGGCAGGTCCCCAAGTGGGCCAGCTTCTGCAATCCCATTCTTCCAGGCGACATTGAAAGATTTATTTATTTACTTTAATGCATGTGTGTTTGCATGAGTTTTTGGGCACCACGTACATGCAGGAATCCAGAAACCAAGAGGGCTGGCACATCCGGATCTCGGGTCTTAAGGTCTCCTGTCTTGGCCCCAACCCAAAGGCGAGTCATAGGTAGGCATATCAGTTACCAAATGCCTCACCAGGGATAGTACTTCCAGGCCTCACCAGGGGTAGTACTTCCAGGTCAAAGCTGGAACAGCTACTCACCTCAATAACCCCTTCTCCCTTAAGCTGCTTCTGTCATGCTATCATAGCACAGAAATAGGGCAGGAAACTAAGGCAGCTACATAGTAAGTTCAAGGCCAGCCTGGGCTCCATGGAACCCTGTCCCCAAAACAAAGTGTCACCTACTTGCATCTACTTGGTATTTTTATTGGTTAGCAATCATTGCATAACTAGTTGTCCCAGAATTCAACAGTGTTCTTTCTCACTTTTGATGGCTCAGGGACCCTGGAGAGGCATAGCAGGATGGTCTGGCACATCATTTCTCATAAGGTGGAGCCAAGAGGACTGCGTGGCTCATCCCTGTTGCTGTCATTACAAGGCCTGTGTTTCTTACAAAGTGCTGCTGGCTTCTCTCAAAGCAAGTGATCTAAGAGAAAAAGATGTGAGAGAGCCAAGATCCGAGAGAGTAAAGTGCAAGCCACATTCTTTTTCAAAAGTTATTTTTTTCAGAAGTCATGTATTTTATGCTTATGAGTGCTCTATCTGCATGTGTGCCTGCCCGCCAGAAGAGGGCACCAGATCTCACCATAGATGGTTGTGAGTCACCATGTGGTTGTTGGGAATGGAATTCAGGACCTCTGTTTTTTTTTTTTTTTTTTTTTTTGTTTTGTTTTGTTTTGTTTTGTTTTGTTTTTCGAGACAGGGTTTCTCTGTGTAGCTTTGCGCCTTTCCTGGAACTCACTTGGTAGTCCAGGCTGGCCTCGAACTCACAGAGATCCGCCTGGCTCTGCCTCCCGAGTGCTGGGATTAAAGGCGTGCGCCACCACCGCCCGGCTGGAATTCAGGACCTCTGGAAGAGCAACCGCAAGAGTGACCTCTGGAAGAGCTCTTAACCTCTGAGCCATCTCTCCAGCCCCCTCAAAAGTTATTTTTTATTGTTGTTATTTATGTGTATGTATGTCCATCTGAGTCAGTGAATGTCACATGTGTGCAGGTGCCCACAGAGGCCAGAAACAGGCATTGGATCCCCTGGAGCTGGAGGTACAGGTGACTATGCGTCACCCAGCATGGGTGCTTGGAACAGAATGGTAGTCCTGTGGAACAGCAGTACATGCTCTTAACTGCTGAGCCATCTCCCACCCTTCAAGAGCTTTATTTATTTATTTATTTAATTTATGGTGTGGGGTGGTGGTTTATGGAGGTCAGAGGACAAGTTTCTCTGGAGTTGGTTCTCTCTCTTCACCATGTAGGTCTCAGGAAGGAAACAGTCTTAACGTCAAATGCCCTTACTCCCTGAGCATTAGCCCTTGATACGAGCCACACTCGGAGTACTCCCATCCCCCAGTGGCACACCGTTGCAGACATGGGCTCTTTATGGCATTGGCGGGCATATTTTAAGATCATGGCTACAGGAGTACGTCCTGATGGGACCATCTTGAGGATGCTATTGAAGTTTTGAAGATGAACCACAGTATTGAAGATGAACAGCGTTATAGCAGAGGAGACAAATGTAGTGTTCAGACAGAAGAAATAACATGTACAAGAACGTCCACAGAAAGGTGCAGGCCGGTGCAGGACGCTGTAGCTGGTGTGAGGAATGAAAAGCACGCAGGAGGATTCTTAAGGAGCCCGAGAGGGTCTGCTGCACTGCAGTCAGGCTGGAACCCCACAAGCCAGTGTCCTCACTGCCAATGGCCAGCCTGTACCCATGTCTACTCAATCAGAACATGGGATGGGGGGGAAGCATGAGAGAGAGCATTAGGTGTCTTTCCACGGGCACATCTGTCTAATCTGTCCTCCCCCTTTCCCTCTCCCCACCCCACCCCCCGGTTTTTGAGACAGTGTTCTCCACCAACCTGAGACTTGACAAGGAGGTTAGTCTGACTGGCCAATGTGCCCAGGGGTCTGCCTGTCCCTGTGTCCCCAAAGCTAGGATGATAAGCTGTGACCTCTCAGCTTCCAGCCCCTGCTGCCACACCTGCCCTTGGCCCCCACACCTCGGCTTGCCATGATGGACTCTTATCCTAGCCTAGCACTGGCCAAGTAGGCTAAACTGGATGGCAGTAAGTCCCAGGGTCTGTCTGTTTCCACTTCCTCAATACTGGGATACAAGTCTGGGGTACACCTGGCCTTACCTATTTTTTTTTTTTTTTTTTTTTTTTTTTTTTTTGGTTTTTCGAGACAGGGTTTCTCTGTGTAGCTTTGCGCCTTTTCTGGGACTCACTTGGTAGCCCAGGCTGGCCTCGAACTCACAGAGATCCGCCTGGCTCTGCCTCCCGAGTGCTGGGATTAAAGGCGTGCGCCACCACCGCCCGGCCTGGCCTTACCTATTTATGACATGGTTTCTGGGGATCAAACTCAGGTCCCCGTACTGGAAAGGCAGGCACTGACTGTGCTATTTCACCAGTCCAGGACATCCCTCCCTGTTTGTGCTTGTTTGTTTTGGAGACAGGATCTCACATAGCCCAGGCTATCCTCAGACTTACTATGTTGTCAAGGCCGGCTACTCCTGATCCTCTTGCCTACATCTCAGCTCTGGGGACACATGGATTACAAGTGTCTACTACCACTCCGGCAGCATACACATCTCTCTGTATACACTGGTTGGATCCCCTCACCCACCCCCACACCTCTTAATTACTTTAGATGTGGAAATTAAAGATAAGAGAATTAAAGTAACTTGTCAAAGGCCACACTGTGGAGGTATTGTGTTCCCCAAAATATTGTACACCCTAATAAACTTATCTGGGGTCAGAGACAGGACAGCCACTAGATACAAAGGCTAGAAAATGGTGGCACTCACACCTTTAATCCTAGCACTCCAGAGGTAGAAATCCCTCTGGATCTCTGTGAGTTCAAGGCCACAATGGAAAATGGCCCGGGCATGGTGACACACGCCTTTAATCCCAGAAAGCAAGCCTTTAATCCCAGGGAGTGGTGGTAGAAAGCAGAAAGGTATATAAGGCGTGAGGACCAGAAACTAGAAGCATTTGGCTGGTTAAGCTTTCAGGCTTTCTAGCAGCACAGTTCAGCTGAGATCCATTGGGATGAGGAAACAGAGGCTTCCAGTCTGAGAAACAAGATCAGCTGAGAAATTGGCCAGGTGAGGTTAGCTGTGGCTTGTCCTGTCTCTCTGATATTCCAGCATTCACCCTAATACCTGGCTCAGATTTGCTTTTATTAATAAGACTTTTTAAGATTCATCTACACCACACTGCTTTATGATCGTTTGCTTTGACAGCCAGGACTAGAGCCAGATCCCGGACACCCTGAGTCACACTGCCACCTGGCCCCCTACTCACTGGAGACCTGGCGGATCTCCCACATTGTCCTCTGACATCGCCACTCAGCCTTTCATCATCCCGCAGTCCCTCGTCCCTCGGGGCTCCTGGGAATTGAAGCAGACAATGACGGATGCTGTGGAGACCCGGCCTCATCTCCCGGCGCCTCTGGCTCTCCGTGGGCTGATGCTGCAGTCACACGGGGACCTGTGTCCTCTCTCCTACCTCGGTGGCCGTCTGACTTCGATGAATCAGTACAGTGGAACTTAATGGGAATATAGTGTTCTCTCTAATCCTGACCCTGATCTTAAAAAAAAAAATAAATAGAATAATAAATAATAATCATAAGGAATCCAGCCTGGGGAGGCGGCTCAGAGGTTATAGCACTTGCTGCAGAAGCATGAGGACTGGAGTTCAGAGACCCAGAAAACCACATAAATGCGGGGTAGCGGTGGTAGTGGTGGTAGCTGTGGTGGCTGTGGTGGCTGTGGTGGCTGTGGTGGCTGTGGTAGCGGTGGTGGCTGTGGTAGCGGTGGTGGCTGTGGTAGCGGTGGTGGCTGTGGTGGCGGTGGTGGCTGTGGTGGCTGTGGTAGCGGTGGTGGCTGTGGTAGCGGTGGTGGCTGTGGTAGCGGTGGTAGCGGTGGTAGCTGCCTGCAGTTCCAACCTTGGAAGGCAGGGATGTGGGAACCCTGGAGCTAGCTGGCTAGCAAGACTGCATCCGTGAGCTCTGGGTTTGATTGAGAGATCCTGCCTCCATGAAGAGCTATCAAAGATAAGCCTGACATCAATCTCAAGCTTCCACTTGTCTTTGTACATCTGTGCACCCTGACACACATGAAAACATGCCTATGCACACATACATACCACTCATGTACACATGAAAAAATGGAAGAGAAGGAGGAGGAGGAGGAAGAGGAAGAGGAAGAGGAAGAGGAAGAGGAAGAGGAAGAAGAAGAAGAAGAAGAAGAAGAAGAAGAAGAA